>NW_023994086.1:710000-1037529 GCF_015586225.1 Lucilia sericata | reverse complement strand
TAATATATATTTTTTTTTTTATTTAAACTTATAACTAATTCTAATTGCACGAATATGTATATAAAGATTTAAAATAATAATATGTAAAGTCCATAGTAGCCAAATTTATGATGTTTATTATACATGATTCTTAAATAGTTCTTGTAAGTTGTGTAAGTTTTGTGAAAAATTGCGAGCATCATAAGGAATAATATTATTCCATAGCCTACATATTCTGGCAGAAAATGACCGGTGCATATAAAGAGTATTGATTCTGGGACATATTATTGCAGATGTTCGTGTTGAATGAGAAAAAGAAACAAGATCTTGTAGATATTGAGGACTTCCATTTTTTTTTATTTTGTAAAACAGAGTAATTAATCTAAAATCTATAAAGTCCCTAAAATCTAACCCAAGAAAGTCTCTAGTTTCAGCTGACACATGTGCTCTAAAATCTAACTTATAGACAAATCGTATAACTCTGTTAAAGGATTTTCTCAATTTAATAATATTTCCTGCTGATGTGGATGAGTATATCTCCATACCATACATAAATATAGGCATTATCAGAGTTTTAGCAATTAGTTTCCTAATTTGAAAGGGAAAAAAATATCCAAGTGTATTTATTTTCTTAAGAGTCATCGATACTTTAGAAATAATATTATGTATATGATTTTCAAATGATAACTGATCATCAAGATGAAAACCCAAGGACTTAAATTTTGATACATATTCAATATCTACTCCATTTAATTTTAGCGGTGGTAAGTATCTAGTACTATTACCAAATCTCATTGCATACGTTTTCAAGGGATTTAGGGATAGTTTATTTTCATCTGACCACATAGAGATAAGGTTTAAATCATAGTTAAATAAATTAATGAAATCAGATATGGATATATTCCCATTCGTACTAGCAAACAGCTGTATATCATCTGCATAATTTTGTGCATTACAGAAAGAAATTGAGCTATGAAGATCATTTATAAACATCATAAACAGTAACGGAGCCATAATGGAGCCTTGAGGTACACCGTGATAAATCCTGGCATATCCTGATGATCTGTTATCAACTTTCACAAATTGATACCTATCACACAGAAATGATTGTATCAATTTACAAACTGAATTAGAGAACTTAAATTGATTGCGTAACTTTCGCAATAACAATACATGATTAATGGAATCAAAAGCTTTCCTAAAATCTAGAAAACAACAACAGATCCATGATTTTGATCTATGCTTTTTCTAATTTTCTCAGTAACATCTAAGACTAGTGTGGTTGTGCTATGACCAGCTCTAAATCCCGACTGACGCGGCGATATTAGAATATTTTGGTCCAGGTAATTTACAATTAGTTTATTCATCATTACTTCCATTATTTTACTACAGATTGGGAGGATACTTATAGGTCTAAAGTCCGTGAGATGCCTAGGATTTCTTATCTTGGGAATTGGAACTATTCTAGCTAGTTTCCAATTATTTGGATATGCATTAGTCATCAAAATTGTATTGTAAATATGTGTGAGAGGTTTAATAATATAAGGTAGGATAATACGTAGAAATCTAATGCATATACCATCCGGACCAATGGATTTTGATTTAATATAAGATACAGCGTGAATAACATCATTTTCATCAAACCTTCCAAAATCAAAACCATTGTTCATTCTATTGTCATAAATAAATGTATCTCTAATAGAATCACCTTCCGGTACTATAAAACTATTATTTAAAATGTCTAAATCTTGAAAATTTTCACAATTTCCCTTAGCTATAATACCCGTAGATTTCAGTTTATCCCAAATTCCACCTGGTACTTCAGCACTAAAAATTGTTTGGCCGCTTTTTTTCTAATTTTCCTTATAGTCATTTTCAGTTTATTGCGGTACTTGCAAAAAATTTTCCAACAATTGCTGTTCATATTTTCCTTATAAGCTTTAAATGCTAAATTTCTTAACTCCTTTGCCTCATTTATCTCCCTGCAATTAAACCAGTTTTCATTTCTACGTATATATTTTTTTTTATAGGAATATGGTCATTATATAAATTTAATATAAAGTGATTAAACTGATCTACTTGACTATTAGTATCAGAAGTTCCGTAAATACCATCCCAATTTATATATTGTATATCTCTTTCACAGTTAGTCAAATTAATGTGCGCATAATCTCTATAAAATATGTAATCAGGGGAGTAATTCATTTTAAGAGATATCGATATGTAAATTAGAGCATGGTGAGAATTTAGACCCGGAATTTGAAACTGTCCTGAAACTTCAAGAATATTAATGTCAGATATTAAGAAAAAGTCTATAAGTTTGGTAACATGATAGTGACTATCAAAATGAGTTGGCAAACTGTTATGAACTAAGTGTAGGTTGTGATCATTACAAAAATTTCTTACCAATGCACTATTTTCAAATATATTTGTATTAAAGTCTCCCATAAATACACTATATCCATACTGAGCCGACAAATCATCAATAAGATTTTCGCATAATGCAAATCTACCATGAGGTAGATAAATAACTCCTACAAGTATCCTCGTAGTTATATTAATTTCGATTTCAATAATAAGTGCTTCACAGATACCTTCATCCATGACTTTATGTATAACCCTTGACTTAAGTTTGCTAGAAATGTATATACATACTCCGCCACCCTTTCTGATAATTCTATCATTCCGATATAATTTATATCCATCAATACTTACTGCCATATCCGGTAAACTTTCTCTGAACCACGTCTCACTAATTCCAACTACATCTAAGTAGCATCCTTGCAAAATCTGCCTTACTTCTTCTATTTTTGCTGAATTTCTAGATGGGGAAATGCTTTGCGCATTGAAATGACCGATATTAAGATTACCTTTAATTAATTTATTTCTTAATATTGTATTATCACTGGCTACAGGACCTATATTATTATCATATGAATTCAATGTAAAAGAAAATACATATTCGTGCAAAAAGAACATTACTTAAAAAGTAATTAATATTTCTAACTAATATTATACTATAAATTTGAAATACTGACATTTATTTTTAAATAAACATCGTAATCCGTAAAAAAAAACTAATTCAGCATATTTTTATATTTCAGAGTGCAATATTAAGTAGTATTTTTCTTTGGTTTATACAATGTTCTATGGATTTTTATTATTATTTTGTTGTATATCTTGTATAAGAAAAATAATTGAAAAAATTCATCTTTAAATTAACTTTTATTTCACATTTTTGATATTTTATCATTTTTACATATTTTATTCAATAAATAAACATTATTTTTATAGTTATAATTAAACAAGTTTTAGTCTTTTGTATGTTTAAAAATAAAAAATATATATATATCAAAAGAAAAAGAAAAAAATAAAAGAAATTTAAAGAAAGAAAACAAATATATTATAATGGTAATATAAAAATTATGACAATTTATAATATTGATTAATTTTATGTGTGTTTATAGTTTGAGAATAAAAATTATTAACACCGTGTAGAATTATAAGGAAAACAAACAGTATACAATAATGAATATAACGAGTAATAATAGAATGTAATTGAGAAAAAATAGTCTTAATCACAAAAAGTAGAATACAATTTTAGATAAAGATATAATTGAAAAAAAAAATGTATTAATCACAAAAAGGTAGAATACAATTTTAGATAGAAAAATATGGTAAGGAACATGTAAGTAAAATAATATAAAGAAATCGGAGAAAAATATGTATAAGAAAAATGTTAAACATATTATGAAATGTAAATAATCAATAATATATAAATGTACAATTTAATTTAATAAGGCTCCACATCTTCTAACGTTAGAATCTTCTCAGATCCATTTTTTAAATGTAATTTTTCCTTTTGGGTAATCATAGTTTAGTAGTTTAAATCTTTCTATTTTTTTCTCTCGTATGAGCTTTCTGCAAGATATTTTAGTTTTGATGCCGCTGCAGTTAAATTATCGTTCAGGAACACCCTTGCCTCAATGTCACAATCTTCATGTTCCGTGGTTTCGACTGAGTTTTCATCCTTGTTATCGTCAATATCTTTAAATATTCCACGAATTTGATTTAGTTTTAAATCATATTTCTCTTGATATTTTCGCATAACAATGTCTCTTTTGGCTATGTTGTTGAATTTAATTAATACAGCTTTTTTATTATGAATCCAACAAATAGTGTTAATTTCCGTGTCCTTTAATTCGATATTATAGTGTTTACAGATGCCCATGATTACATTAATTAAATTTTTGGATTTTATTTTTGTTGGTATTCCATTAACAATTATGTCCGCCCTGTTTATTTGTTTACGTAGAGAGTTGTTCTCCATTTCCAATTGCTTAAATTTTTCAGAGGATTCTTTTTCTAGTGTGTTAACTTTTTCCACACAGCTGTTAAGTTTGTTGGAAATGTCATCTAATTTAGTGGACATTTCTGCAGATATTTGCACCGGAATGTCTTGAATACGTGCCTCCATATCGCAGAGCTTTTCAGCAATATCACTTAGGTTTATTTTTTTTTAGATTTACACAACATGCATTTGTATAGTATATCTTCACTGTTATTACTTACATATTTGGCTGCATCAGGATTTAAACCAGGTGAATTTTCAATTGCACAATTCATATGTAGACTTTTTTTACAAAAACTACATTTAATAACCTCATCAGTTCGCTTAAGAGGATTTTTACACTTTGTACAATTGGCATTTGATATAGCAACTTTGGGTGGCATTTTTATTAAATATATGTATATTTTTAATTATGTATTCTTAAGTAACAAAAAATTTTTAAAATTTTTAACCGGCCAGCTTGTTTATTTTTTTTACCGTGTTTTAATTTTATTTAAGTAGTTCAGTTCACTTTATTTCATTTTCTCTTTTTTATTTCATTTGGATACATAAGTATTAATTCAGCTGTGCGATATGGCTTTTTTTCCTTTATATGTTTGTTTCATTATTAGTTATTCAGCTTTATTTTTTTTTCCTCTGCTGTATTCATTTATTTCACTTTAGTGCAGTAATTCAGCTGTATGTTTATTTCTTTGTGTTTTTATTTCTTATGTTATCCTCGTTGTTTCAACTGATTTGTTTTTTAGAAAATTTCTTTTTCAGCGTGCTTTATTTTATTTTCTTTTTCTCGACTTTGCTTTAGGCATCACTTTTCAATACACTAATTCAGCTGCTTATTTGATCATGCACATATTAACTTTTCATATTTCTTATCTGTTGTCTCACTTTAGTTGTTTTTTATTTTCATTTGCCTTTTTGCTATTATTTCTTAAATAACTTTGCTTAATTTCTTGTTTCCTATTTTAGTGCAGTAATCTCTCGACTTTCCCCATAGAACCGAAGTCCCACAGTGGATTTTTTCAGTCTCTCGACTGTTCCCATGAATAAATAACATTCACAGGTCAATTTAATATGGCTTTATTTTCTTAATAAGGGGATTGGCCGGAAATGACCCATCCAAATAACGTGTATTGGGCAAGTGGAAGACCCGGGCTAGAATGGATTTTTCCTTTAATAATGGAAGCACTTAGTTCTGGCCCTAAAACCAACGCGACCTGTCCCGACTGATTAAATGTGGGATCAGCTAACTGAATCCCGTCAAATAAAGTTAAAATGTCGTTGGAAATATTTTCCGGTGGAGTACGAATACCGACCATTTTCCTACTGTTGCAGACAACGTTAGTTGAGGGTGAGGCGCGTATATTGAGCCGATAGTCAAACGACATATATTAACGCCGTTCGCAGACGAGACAGGCAGCCTAAGCTGCTGGACTAGGGACTCACAAACATAAGACATCGGACAACACAAGTCTAAAACCGCTCGGACCTTAAGGTCGGAGACAGGTTAATAGCATGTCTTAATGGCACATTAGAAGCCTGGACGGGATAGGGGAATCGATTTCGCTTTTGACTGCGCTGAAGTATGGGGTTTAGGTTTCGCGTCTTTCTTCTTTTGACCTTTTCCTGGTGAGTGCAAAAGAGAGTGGTGATTGTCGTGGCATATGTTGCACTTCACCAACGACTTGCACTCATTAGCCAGGTGTTTTGTTGATAAACAACGGTAGCAATGTCGATGTAGAACGACAAATCTGAGCTTCTTTTCGTGAGACAACTTTCGGAAACTAGCGCACCTATACAGCGGGTGTCTTCCTTTACATTGCTTACACACATTCGAGCCCGAGGATTCCACATTTGACGCCTTTGCGGTTGTGGGAGCTGCTGCCGGGTCTGGATCGGTAGATTCAGAAGACTTCTCAACCGAAGCGACCTTTAATGTAAGCAACTCTGGTGCTGAAGCAGGTACCGAAGCAGATGCCACAGCAAGTGTTGGAGTAGGGGCTGGAGATGGTATTGGAGCAGGTACTGGAGCAGGTACTGGAGCAGTTACTGGAGCAGTTACTGGAGCAGTTACTGGAGCAGTTACTGGAGCAGTTACTGGACCAGTTATTGAAACAGGTACTGGATCCGGCACTGGAGTATCCTTAGATCCCTGGTCCTCTACCTCCATCACTTCCTTGTCCGACTCCAAGAGAGCATCTTCCATCGCAATGGTTAAAGCGTCCATGGTACTAGGAACAAGGAAAGTTATTTAATATTTTTAATTTTATAATGTTTCATTAGTCAAAACGACTAATTTTGTGATTGGTCGCTTTATTATGCCATTTTCTGTTCGTATGTCAGCGACGCGAACATGTTCATCACTTCCCGGATAAGTTTTAACAACTCTACCTAGTTTCCAGGAAGTCGGAGACATTTGTTCATTTTTTATAACTACTAAGTCACCTACAGATAAGTCTCGTTCAGGGTATTTCCATTTATATCTTTTATGAAGATTTGATAGATATTCTTCCTTCCATCGTCGACAGAAGTGATGGGATAGCGCTTGACTTTCATATATCTATTTATGAGACTGATTGGGGATTCATATATAGAAGGCTCCGGTGGAGCTAGTATTGGTGATCCGATCAAAAAATGACCAGGAGTAAGAGCTACTGGCTCATTCGGATCATCACTCATTGGACACAACGGTCTCGAATTAAGACAAGCCTCAATTCTTGCGAGAACCGTCGATAGTTCCTCAAAGGTATATTTCACGGACTTAGCTTCTTTACGGAAATGAAGTTTAAAACTTCGAACTCCCGCTTCCCATAGGCCTCCCATATGAGGAGCGCCTGCTGGAATAAATCGCCAAGTTAGTCCATTAATACCGTAAGTGGAACACATCCGAGCACGACTTTCTGACAAAAATGTTCTAAAATCCCTTTCCAGTTCACGCGAAGCTCCCACAAAGTTCGTTCCGTTGTCGGAGAACATAGTAGTGGGACAACCTCGTCTCGATATAAATCGATTAAAAGCGGCCAAGAATCTATCAGTTGATAAATCTGAAGTAACTTCTAAATGGATGGCCTTAGTCGCAAAACAGACAAAAATACAAACGTAGGCCTTTAAAGTTTGACACGATTTACTATTTAAGTTTCTTATGTCAAAAGGCCCAGCAAAGTCGACTCCAGTTGTCGTAAACGGTCGGCCTATCTGAGTTCGTTCGGGGGGTAATGCTGCCATTATTTGGGTACAGGTGCGCTTACGGTCAAGAATACACCGTTTGCACCGATTAATAACAGCTCGAACTAGTGTTTTTAGTCGAGGTACCCAATATTCGATCCTTAAGATCCTGAGCATTAACTGATTTCCACCGTGGATAGAAATCGTATGTACGAACTCAATCAAAAGACGGGTAAAGCGACAAGAATATGGCAACAATATGGGATGCCGTTCGGTATAGACTAATGAAGGTGATTTTGTCAAACGAGCCATTAAGTCTCATAACACCCTCATTATCCAGAAATGGATTCAAAGTCAATAAAGGACTTTTCGAAGATAGTGGTCTTTATCCAAAAGACATTGGTATTCTTCGACAAAATTTACCTTTTGAGCCAAAATGGCCAATCGTAGTTTTACTTTCTTAACCTCAATGTTTGTCACGATGGTAGACTCAAAGGAATTTTGATTTTTATGAGCCGAGTGAGTATTATAGAAAAATCTAAATACATAGGCTAACACTCGAATTGCCCTATCAAGAGAAGAAAATCTCTCAAGAATGTCTTCATAATTCGAAAAAAATGAAGCATGCGATTTTACTGCACGAGCCTCTAAGTCCGTATCTAATAAAGCCAAATTTCCTAGATTCCAGGTAGTGCTTTTTTCCCGAAGCCAATTTGGACCATGCCACCATAGATTGTTCTGTATCAAATCAGAGGGTGTGAAATACCCCGACTTGCCAAGTCTGCTGGGTTGTCGTCAGATTTGACATGGTGCCAATTATGTCTTCCGACCACTTCCTGAATTTTACAAACTCTGTTGGCTACAAAGGTTGCCCATGAACAAGGGTCCTTTTTCAGCCAAGCAAGGACGATTGTAGAATCAGTCCAACAATATATTTGACATAATGGGATGTCAATTTCGAATAATACGGATTTTAACAGATCCGTCGCAAGAAGTGCACCACAGAGTTCAAGTCGTGGTAGAGAAATTGATTTGATGGGAGCTACTTTCGTTTTTAGCAGTTAACAGATGGGTATAAATTTCGCCATTAGGTCTTTCGACTCTAGCGTAAATTACCCCTGCATAAGCTTTTTCAGATGCATCTGAAAAGACGTGAAGCTCCACTGTAGAATTAGGTATATAATTAACCCATCTAGGAATCTGGATGTCGTTTACTTCATGATATGAAGCAGCAAATTTTTGCCATTCGGCTTCAGTAGCGGGCTTAAGAGCTGCGTCCCAATCTATCTGGTCCTGCCAAACCTTCATCTTAGCGACAATAATGACTGGTCCTAACCATCCAACAGGGTCAAATAATCTAGCTATTATAGATAGTACCTCCCTTTTCGTGTGACTTGATCGCATCGAAATACGATCCACATTAAAATAAAAAGAGTCCGACTGAGCATTCCACCGTAACCCAAGAGTTTTTGAGCTACTTGACTCAATAAATGTCAATAGTTTGGCATCTACTAAATGCTCAACGGGTATACCAGATAGGATGGCTTTCTCATTCGAAGTCCATTTCCTAAGAACAAAACCCGCTGATGTTAAAGCCGCTATAAGTTGATCGCGAGCGATCAAAGCGGTTGAGATCTCGTGAGTCCCAGTTAATACGTCATCGACGTACATACATTTCCGAAGTATTTTCGCCGCTAGAGGGTACTCAGCTTCGGAATCTTCAGCCAATTGTACCAAGGTACGAATGGCAAGATAAGGTGCACAATTAACACCGAAGGTTACAGTCTGTAACTCATACTCTTGAATTTCCTCCGTCGGAGAATCACGAAACAAAATTCGTTGAAATGGAGTATGAGAACTATCAAGTCTAATCTGCCTATACATTTGTGTTATATCACAATTAAACACAAACCTAAAAAAGCGCCAACGTAAAATCAGGAGAACGAGATCTGCCTGTAATGTGGGTCCCACAAATAAACAATCGTTAAGACTGTTGCCGTTAGACGTTTTATTCGACGCATTGAAAACCACACGTAATTTTGTGGTCTTTCTGTCCAATTTTATAACTGGATGATGAGGCAGGTAGCAAGAAGATGAAGGAGAGTCTTTAACTGGACGCATATGGTCTAAAGTTAAATATTCCTTAACGACGTCATCATACATATTCTTGATGACAGGATTTCTCAAGAGAGAGGATTCTGTCCGTATAAATTGCGCCCTAACATTCTGTTTAGACTGACCTAAAGTTAACGTCTCGGGAAATTCAGGTTTAAATGGTAATGTTACCACATATCTACCAGTAGAATCCCTACGAGTAGTTTTCTTATAATTGTCCTCACACATACGATCATGTGCTGACATAAGTTTCCGTTTAGGAGGTTCCTCTATTTCCCAAAATCTAAGTAAGGTACTATTTATATTATCTTCTTCAGAAAATTCAACTCTAGTGCTGTATACCTGAATTGAAGACTGAGGAACTGGACCAGTAATAATCCAGCCGAAAATAGTTTTCTGAGCCACTAATGTCCCTAAAACCTTTCTAACTGAACCCATTATAATTCGTGGATATAAATCTGCCCCTAAGAGTAGATCTACTGGTTTAGAATCAAATAAGTTAGTATCTGCCAAACGTATATTTGGCAAATCATTTCGATACTCATTCGATATAACAAATGAGGGTAAATCACCAGAGATCGTTGGCAAAACGAGAGCTACTGTACTCAAAACAATTGAAGAGTCCAAGGGCGTGCCAATATAAATGGAACACGATTTCCTTGATATTACAGAATTCGCCTGGTTGATACCAGATATTTGAGCATTCGTCGATTGCGTCAAAATTCTTAAACGATTCTGTACTCTTTCGGAAATAAACGATGATTCCGAAGCAGGGTCAATGAGAGCACGAGCTGGGTACGTCATACCCTGGTGATGAATATTCACCATCGCTGTTCCTAACAATACGGTTTGGTTTTGCGAAGTATAAAACGCCTGTCTATTAATAGGAGCTGAGGTGTTAGAGCTGTTAGATGTTGCTACTTGAGAAGAATCTGTGGGTATAGATAGAGCAGCTTGTGATATAGCACTTGTGCTCGGACCCGAATTAGAAGTTCTAGAACTTCCATTTGAATCCTCTGAAGTAGGCACATTTCTATGTAACATAGTATTGTGCTTCTTTTTACAAATAGAACAACAATGCAGACTCTTACAATCTTTCACTTCATGATTTCGTGACAAACAATTAATGCAATAGTGATGTTTCTTAATAGTCGAGAATCTGTCCATTACCGAAAGTTTTTTAAATCTCTTACAATCCCGCAGAAAATGGCTTTGATTCTTGCATAAAATGCAAGAAAGGGAAGAAGATGAAGTGGCATGGTGCGCCTTCACCTTTGGAGTCGATAATTTTTTAGATTGTGGGACTTCCCTAATGTCACGTAGACATTCTAAGGTCTGAATTCTTTCTGTCAGAAATGCATCCAGATCTTTCCAAACAGACAATACGAATTTGTCTTTTATACTTTGTTCCCATAAGGTAACAGAGTTATCGGGTAGTCGTTGAACACAAAGGAAAACAATTATCGGATCCCAATTTTCCGTCGAAACATTATATATTGATAAGGCCGAAAGACAACTGTTTATACCTCTTTGTATGGTCTTGAGACCTTCAGAAGTTTCCTTTTCAATAATAGGAAGATTAAAAGAGATTTAAGTTGGTTGTTAACCAACATACGTGGATTTTCGTAAGCAGCCCTAAGGCTATTCCACGCCATGTCAAATCCTAAATGCGAAATAGGATATTTAGCTACTATTTCCTTTGCATCACCACTAGTCTTACGTATAAGATGACACATCCTTTCTATGTTGGTGAGACGAGTATTATTTACGTATAACACAGTAAATAGATCCCTAAAGCGGGCCAAGAGAGATAATCTCCGTCAAAGGTCTCAACATCGCAGGGCGGTACTACTAAACTATGGTGAGTTTCAGTATTGTTCTGGCTAACTACTGGAGAATCACTAGTCTTTTGAGTTTGGACATAGGTGTGCAATTGTTCTTTAATATTCGATAAACAGTTAACGAATGCATTATAAGTCGCCTGATACTTTGATGATACGACATCTATATCAGCAGGTTCTGTTGTGTCCGAAGTAGCTAAATAGTCTAGATATGTCTGATAGGTTGACTTAACCTCGTTCATTAAACCTTCAATTCATCGGAATGAACCTCTAAGCTAAAAACAGTGAGTCTTTCTTCCCTAAGACTGTTCATATTAGCTTCAAAGCTTATGAGAGCATCAGAAGCTCTAATAAAGAGAGCAAGAGCAGGCACAGACATAGTTATTTTAATATAAATGCGATTAAATAAAATAAATTTAATAATTTAATTCAATTTAATTTTATCTTTATTTAAAAGACTTCAATTTATCACGATTTATTATTACGTAACGTATTTAAATTGCACAAAGGAAACAAATAATTTAATAAAATTGCAAATTTGATACAAATTTTATTAAAAACTGTGAAAAAATATTTAAATAATAACCAAATTTAATATTAGTCAAACCGACCGACCGTAGGGTAACAACTCAAAACGGAAGAAGAAGCAGATAATTGTATGTATGTATATAAAGATTATGTACAAGGTACATAAACATAAAATTCTCTATTTATTTCACTTCTTCTTTGTTTTATTTGTTATTATATTTATTGTTATATTTTATTTTTATTATTTAATTAATATTTTTTCACACCCGATTTTATTAAATTTATTTTTCGCACTTTCTTAAAAATTTTCTTTTAATTTTATTTTATCTTCACTATGTCTGTCCGTTTATGTAAACAAATGCACGGTAGATATATTAAGCACTGACAAAAAGGTAGTCACTAATGTCAAACAAAAAAAGGCAGTTGGCAAAGCAATCAATCACAATAATACACAAGAAAGCTTTCTGTGTATGTGTGAATATAAATTTAATAAACAAGACTTGTTCTTTTGTCTTTCTTTTATATTTATTCTTTTATATGCACTTTAAATTTCTTTGTAATAAAATCACTCAAATTCAAAGATTACGCACCTTATAAATCCAAATTTTTTATTAATGTTGGTGGATGAAATGGTGGTGGTTTTTTCTTTCGAAGAAAAGATGGCGATCTTAAAGAAACCAAATACACAAGAAAATTAATTTGAGTGCTTCAAATAATCCGGCTTCAAAATCCGGCTCGATCGGACCAAATGTTTTTGTGTGTGCAAAAAAAGAAATAAAAAGACAAGAAAGTTAAGTTTTTTTTCAATAAAAAAGTTTATTTATTAAATTTATATTTACCTTAAAGATTCTCAAAAGGGGTTGCGCACTAAACCAAGTGGTTGTAATGGCGTTCACTTAACAAGTGTTTTAAAAAAACAAAAAAAAAAAAACTATGCAACTAGTTGCGAATTACTTTATACCGTTAGCGGTTTTACTAGTTAGAATTTATCTCTACACTTTTTCAAAGATGAAAAAAGAAGTAGTTAGATAAATCCTAACGTAGTATAAAGGGAATAGAAAATAGGGTTTCAAATTAATTTCTAAAATGAACAGGGGGGTAGGGTCAATTATGGGTCGATCCTCATAAAATTTGGTAGACAGAATTTGGTTCGTATTAAATTTACTTGTGTCGAATTTCATCGCTACACTCGTATTTTTAAACCATTAATGAGCGTTGCAGTCATTTTCTGAAGGAGACCTTATATGGGGGGTACGGTCAATCATGGACCGATCCTCATAACATTTTTTAGATAGATTTTGACTCGTATGAAACTTACTTATGTCAAATTTCATCTATATACTAGTATTTTTAAGCCAGTAATGAGCGTTAAAGTCATTTTCTGAAGGGGACCTTATATGGGGGGTAGGGTAAATTGTGGACCGATCCTCATAAAATTTTGCATAGTGATTTTGGATCATAAGAAACTTACTTATGTCGAATTTCATCGCTATATTCGTATTTTTAAACAAGTTATGGCTGTTAAAGCTGCTTTTCGAGGGGCTACTTGTATGGGGGCTATCCGAAAACGTGGACCGATATTGCCCATTTCTAATACCAAACAAACCTTACCTATAAGAAATATTTATGTGAAATTTCAACCCTCTAGCTCTTTCCATTCGGACTCTATCGTGCTTTCAACAGACAGACAGACGGACGGACGGACAGACATGGCTAGATCGTCTTAGAATTTAATGAGGACCCAGAATATATATACTTTTGTGGGTCTATGATCAATATTTCGATGTGTTACGAACGGAATGACAAAATCAATATACCCCCCATCTTTTTTGATGGTGGGTATAAAAAAAAGAAAATAAATAAAAACAAAATTCAAAATTTTCCCAGCTCTACAAAATTTTCCCAGCTCAATCTCTCTCATTCGCAGAGACGAGATCAATATCAAAAGAAAGCTTTCGATAAAGCTTTAATGAATTTGTAAATGCAAACTGTATGACAATTAACTCTCTTCGATTTGTTATTTGATTTTTCATCCTATACTCCGTTCTTGAATATTTAGATTTGTTATCGCGTTTGTCATATTTACTTTTAAACTGTGCAAGTTGAAACTAGTTAATTAAATAAAATCAATTTTGTTACAAATTTGAATAGATTTAATTGCATGTTGTTAAAAATTTAAATTGTTATTCAAATAATGTTTTTATATAGACCTTTGTTTTAACAGAAAAGAATTACATACATTTTTAGTCGAATCATTGTCAAATTTTTTTAGAAAACGAATTTCTAAAAAACTTTTTTCTAAATTGTAAATCAATTTTTATCTTTAGTATGGTTAATACCTGAATTTATGAATAATTAACATTATTAAAATGTGTGAATAGAAAGATTTTCTGACTTTTCCTTTCGGTTGAGAAGAAAAACTATAATAGGGTCCTTTTTTATTAATTTTTGGGTACAGAAAGGACAACGGTTGAGGTGGGTTAAGAACCCAACGGGAATATCATCATCCCTAGGATAAAACCACTTTAAAAACTCCTTCCAACAGTAAATTTCAAAGTTTCCGGTATTTTTAGTAAATATTTATAAGATTTTCGGGGATTCAATAGATTAGTATACCAGTCCATATCCATATTGTTAGCAACCACTTTACCAGGGACTCTGTAATAAATTAAGGCGACGGGACGTTGGACGTGTAGGGTCAAGAACCTCCCCACCCACTGAAGCCAGCGGAATAGACGGGTCCCGCCGACCCTTACTGGTGCAAATGGAATTTGTGAAATTTAAAGGATATTGTCGAAGTTTAACAAACTCCCGACTCTGTACTGTTTGATCAAGCCAGTCGTCCATTACATAAAATGGCGCCCAACGTAGGGCCTGGAACTTTCGATGAGTTATGTGCTGTAAAGTGGATATCTTCGTCGAAATACCAGGTTCCTGAGGGAAATAGCTTACTGAGATATTAATGGAAATTAATATTAATTGGAAAGCTACATTCCTGTGTAGCAGATTTATCTGTGTGCACGAATATTATAATTTCTATGGCCCAATTTACCATGGAATATTTAAACACAATTTCTATTTGTAAACTTCTAGTTTGTAATAAATTTTAATCCTTCCTGGAATTCGACTTCTTATCGGCAATTGGAATGAGTAGATTTCGACCGGTTGGCAATTTGAGATTCCTTTGCAATCAGTAGTTATTATTTAGTAATTATGTAGATAATTCCAAGAATTTTTGATGGAGTTTTTCTTTTCAAAAACTTTTCGAGTTGATAGTTTTACTTGGAATATTGAACTTTCTGCTGTTTACAGCGGAATTCAGTCCGTATAATGATGCACAGTGGGGCAGAATGGAATTTTTTTGGAAATAAATCTGGCATTTCTAAACGGCTGATCCGATCGGGATAAAATTTGGCGTGAGCGTAGCCAAGGAGTATTCGAGTTTAAGTTTTGAAGATGAACCCTGCAGATGCCCCAGGGACGGCGCTGTACGACATGTACAATTTTTAAACTCGTGCCATACTACTACATACTACTTATCTCTTATAATATCCGAGTTATAGGCATTTAAAAATTTAGTGATACAAAATTTACCATACCTTGGTCCGCCTTTTTTTGAATACCGGGCGTAATTTTGGACCAAATTGGACCAATTTTTTCTTGTTAGTTAGACAACAAAATTTCCAATAATATAAAAAAATCAATCAATCAGATCAATATCATTTACAGATCCAAAAATATACTTTTTTTAATTTAAAAATTCAAAAAATTTTAGTTTTAGTTTTTCAAAAATGTGTCTTAACTCTTTTATTAATAAAATAAAATGTTCTTTAAGAACATATAACAATTTTATAGTTTTCTAAAAGGTATCTTTACGCAGAACGCTTTGGCGTAAAACACTTGTCCTATTTTTTGAAAATGTTGCCACTGCGTCCTTCCGAATATGACCTATTTTTTATCAAAACTTCAACTTTGGGCGACATGTTCTAAAATCCTAAAGCTGGGATCAGAAAACTGAAAGCAGTTTTGGAAACCTCAATATGTTTTCTATTTACTCCAAAAGTATTTTCCCAGCCCTGAAAGAAATGTGGACCCTATGGGCAAAAAAGTAAAAAATCCCATTTTTGGGATTTTCATTCCTATTTTTAGTAATTGCGGGATGCCCTTTGACCTTTTATATTTTTTTTTTGCATTTTCTTATTTGAAATGACAAATTTAACAAACGTTGAAAATTTCATTGAGTTTTGTTCATAAATAAAGATTTTGTCATATATTACATATTTGTTTAATTTCTAAAACTATGATTTATATCAAAATTTTAATAAAGTCGCAGATAGCTACCACATTTAGTCCTTATTTTTTAGTTAGATATGGAAATTCTCGACCCTTTACAAAAAATTTCAAGCCAATATCTCAATTACATTCAAAAATATATTCATTTAAACCTGTGTCCTTTAATTTCATATTTTTCATATTTTAGTATTAAGTATGACAGAACATACATTTGGTGTTGAATAAAATATTTGGACAATTTTTAAAAATTATTTACTTAATTATTTTATTAAAGACTATAACATTGTATATACAATAAAAAAATTATAATTTTATTATGAGCCACGCACAACTACACCTAAATCACCCCACACAAACCACCTTTCCCGCCCACCGAAACATAAAACACAATTTAATACAATATCATCAGTTAGTATAATAGCTTTTTTTATTTGAACTGTTTATCTTAGACATAATACAATTAATTCTTACAGCCTACTTATATAGTTAATTCCTAACACTACTTATTTTCTATAAAATAATCTGTCATATCGGTATACATATCCAGAAGGTAATATAAGTCCTTTAAATCTTCCTTGTTTTGAGATGATAGAGTTTCATAACAAATCCATCTTTTTCGCATAGTTGAAAGAACAGGATCAGAAGATAGAAGTAAACTATTAAAAATATCTTCATTCTGTGATTGCCTGGAGCATTTTCTTGAGCTGAATAGTTGAACATGCTTAAAATCTCGATTCCTCGCTTCCTGGGCTTCTTCTGTTAACTCTCCAAGTGGAAGAATATTCGATTCAATTATTATTTGACCATGACACAATACTTTGTGTACTGTTGGTGTTAGTTCCCTCCATGGATACAGAGATACAAGTAATTTAGAAATTTCAGATATATATTCCCCAAATCGATTTCCATTAATTTTATGTTTACTATTCAGTGCCATTAAAATAGTGTTAACTCTTCGAAGCAACTCCTTGTCGATTCCAGTTATTTTTAAAGTAATTTCAAAATCACGAAAAAACCTTCTCGCCGTATTACCGTCATTTGTACTACCGCAACTTGGAAGTGGTTTGTCGATGTTTAATCCCATCTGAACTTTAAGTTCTTCTTGGATTCTGCTTTTTTCCGCAGCTCTCAGTTCTTTCAATTCTTCATTATTTTTTGTTGATTTAGTAAGATTCTCTGGCACACTTCTATATTTGAGGTCGTATGCTATGTGTAAAAAGTAATCCAAAAATCGTATTCTGGCATGAAGTGGTGAAATTCCGAAAGACAGGACTTCTTCATTAATACTTCTGCTTTTGTTTATATTTGAGAATTGCGACTTTTTCTCATTACATATTGAACATCTCCAGAAGGAAGAAGTTTCTGTTATGGCATTGCTTACCTTTTCATCAATCATTGTTAAGCTTAGCTGATATGATACGTTAATAGAGAATTCCTTTATTTTTATGCAAATGGGCTCCAGTGTCTAAATCCTTTGTTGTTTTCTTTGACTCCTTTATATATTCAAATCCAATGGGTCTACAAAAATTTTTTGAACCCGGAGTTGTATTGATCCATATATCTTCAAATGAATTTCCGATGCTTGACGATGATGGATTAAGGGAATATGAACGAATTCGTAATGGCACTAATGATGACATAAATACACTTTTGTAGTCTGCTAATGTCCGACTTCCATAAGCTTGTTTGTATTCTGGAAGTGCTGATAAACCGTCACATCCCCACTTACACATTAAGACAACATCACAGTTATGAATTTTCCTTAGTTGGTCTTCTGAAAAGTCTGACACAATTCTTGATGCTGTGTTTTCGAGCAAAGATGATATATCAATACAAGCTTCCACATCATTAACAGCAATAGGTGATGGTAGGATAGTTTGTGTTTTTTTCCTGGATCGCCTTGTATGATGGTAATATATTGTGTCCTTTTTCATGCAGAGCTTTCCTTAATATTTGGTACTTATTTCGACTGAGACCCAGTTAAAACATAAGCGCTATTGCTTCCTCTTCAGTAAAATTTGATTGTGATGTTGGAATACTTTCCACAATTCGCTTAAGTCGTTTTGGTGATGCATTAGGAAGAATAGTTGCAATATGTACGACATCCATAGGTTGGTTTTCCCTTTTCAGCATTTCGTTAAATGTATCAGCAATTTCCTCATTTGAGATTGAAAAAAGTTTTTGTGTGACCCTCTTTTTTTTGACCTTGAACATAAGTCTTCGTAATACTTGCAAGGCGCTCCTGTTGATGTGTTGTAAGTTGAGATTTCCGTAGTAGTTTCCATCCAACTACAAAATTTTAATCGAAATTTCTTTTGATTTCCATCCACAGACTTACTTTTTACATCAAAAAGTTTTCAATTTTTGATATGCCTGTTTTGTCTACTTTTCTACTATATGTAGTTTTTATATAATTTGAAATGTTTTCAATTCTTTCTGGCCCTTTTGAAGATACACTCCATAAAACGGAAAACAACTCTTCGTACTTTAATGTAATCATCATTGCAGATTTATTAAATATGGTACTTAAAATCTGAGAAGTTTACTTATATACAAATTCTTGTCATTTCCGATACAGGTATTCCAAAGTAAAAAATTACGAATTGTCTACCTATTAACATTTAGGACTATATTACTATAACCTGTAATTCAGTCATTGATATTTCTTATTAGTGAATGAATCGAAATTATCATTACCTGTATATTTTTACCTACATGATCATAAACGAAACAGAACGAAATGATCTGTCGAAAAAATTTAGGTAAAAAATAGTTATAAATTTCTGAAAATTTAAGCATAATAGGACCTTTCAATTATAAGGATAAGCAAACAAATAGAAAATAGGTAAATATAAGATTTAAATATGTTCTGTCATACTTAATACTAAAATATGAAAAAGATGAAATTAAAGGACACAGGTTTAAATGAACATATTTTTGAATGTAATTGAGATATTGGCTTGAAATTTTTTGTAAAGGGTCGAAAATTTCCATATCTAACTAAAAAATGATATTAAGGGATAAATATGGACTAAATTGTTGTAGCTATCTGCGACCCTATTAAAATTTTGATATAAATCATAGTTTTAGATATTAAACAAATATGTAATATATGACAAAATCTTTATTTATGAACAAAACTCAATGAAATTTTCAACGCTTGTTAAATTTGTCATTTCAAATAAGAAAATGCAAAAAAAAATTGAAAAGGTCAAAGGGGCATCTGCAGGGTTCATCTTCAAAACTTAAACTCGAATACTCCTTGGCTACGCTCACGCCAAATTTTATCCCGATCGGATCAGCCGTTTAGAAATGCCAGATTTATTTCCAAAAAATTTCCATTCTGCACCACTGTGTGATGCAACTTGCTAGGGTTTTGTGAGGAATTCTAAATCAAATTATTCGAATTTTAATTTTGTAGGTTTTTTAAAGTGGAAAATATTTTCATTGAATATTTTAAAATTATTTAAAATATTGTAATATATTATGTTATACATATATTTTATCTTCTCAACCGAAGATAAGGGAAGTCATACTAATTTAATAAAAAATTTTCATTGTATTTATACAGTAATACTCATTGAGTAATACAACTTTGTTGTCATTTTCTAATATATCTTTTTTTTTTGTCATGAGAAAGATTTAAGTCAAATCGAACCTAAACCTGTAGGATTTTTAATATTATTACTTCGTATATCGAGACCTCTGTGTTAAGTTAAACAGAATTTAAAGAAAACAAATAAATAAAAGAAAAAAAAAAACTCAATCTCTCTCATTCGCAGAGAAGAGATCAATATCAAAAGAAAGCTTTCGATAAAGCTTTAATGAATTTGTAAATGCAAACTGTATGACAATTAACTCTCTTCGATTTGTTATTTGATTTTTCATCCTATACTCCGTTCTTGAATATTTAGATTTGTTATCGCGTTTGTCATATTTACTTTTAAACTGTGCAAGTTGAAACTAGTTAATTAAATAAAATCAATTTTGTTACAAATTTGAATAGATTTAATTGCATGTTGTTAAAAATTTAAATTGTTATTCAAATAATGTTTTTATATAGACCTTTGTTTTAACAGAAAAGAATTACATACATTTTTAGTCGAATCATTGTCAATTTTTTTTTAGAAAACGAATTTCTAAAAAACTTTTTTCTAAATTGTAAATCAATTTTTATCTTTAGTATGGTTAATACCTGAATTTATGAATAATTAACATTATTAAAATGTGTGAATAGAAAGATTTTCTGACTTTTCCTTTCGGTTGAGAAGAAAAACTATAATAGGGTCCTTTTTTATTAATTTTTGGGTACAGAAAGGACAACGGTTGAGGTGGGTTAAGAACCCAACGGGAATATCATCATCCCTAGGATAAAACCACTTTAAAAACTCCTTCCAACAGTAAATTTCAAAGTTTCCGGTATTTTTAGTAAATATTTATAAGATTTTCGGGGATTCAATAGATTAGTATACCAGTCCATATCCATATTGTTAGCAACCACTTTACCAGGGACTCTGTAATAAATTAAGGCGACGGGACGTTGGACGTGTAGGGTCAAGAACCTCCCCACCCACTGAAGCCAGCGGAATAGACGGGTCCCGCCGACCCTTACTGGTGCAAATGGAATTTGTGAAATTTAAAGGATATTGTCGAAGTTTAACAAACTCCCGACTCTGTACTGTTTGATCAAGCCAGTCGTCCATTACATAAAATGGCGCCCAACGTAGGGCCTGGAACTTTCGATGAGTTATGTGCTGTAAAGTGGATATCTTCGTCGAAATACCAGGTTCCTGAGGGAAATAGCTTACTGAGATATTAATGGAAATTAATATTAATTGGAGAGCTACATTCCTGTGTAGCAGATTTATCTGTGTGCACGAATATTATAATTTCTATAGCCCAATTTACCATGGAATATTTAAACACAATTTCTATTTGTAAACTTCTAGTTTGTAATAAATTTTAATCCTTCCTGGAATTCGACTTCTTATCGGCAATTGGAATGAGTAGATTTCGACCGGTTGGCAATTTGAGATTCCTTTGCAATCAGTAGTTATTATTTAGTAATTATGTAGATAATTCCAAGAATTTTTGATGGAGTTTTTCTTTTCAAAAACTTTTCGAGTTGATAGTTTTACTTGGAATATTGAACTTTCTGCTGTTTACAGCGGAATTCAGTCCGTATAATGATGCACAGTGGGGCAGAATGGAATTTTTTTGGAAATAAATCTGGCATTTCTAAACGGCTGATCCGATCGGGATAAAATTTGGCGTGAGCGTAGCCAAGGAGTATTCGAGTTTAAGTTTTGAAGATGAACCCTGCAGATGCCCCAGGGACGGCGCTGTACGACATGTACAATTTTTAAACTCGTGCCATTTTTTTGTTTTTCACCATATTTTCTGAAAGCGCTCAACGAGATCTTGAAAAAACATGCTTGGACATACTACTTATCTCTTATAATATCCGAGTTATAGGCATTTAAAAATTTAGTGATACAAAATTTACCATACCTTGGTCCGCCTTTTTTTGAATACCGGGCGTAATTTTGGACCAAATTGGACCAATTTTTTCTTGTTAGTTAGACAACAAAATTTCCAATAATATAAAAAAATCAATCAATCAGATCAATATCATTTACAGATCCAAAAATATACTTTTTTTAATTTAAAAATTCAAAAAATTTTAGTTTTAGTTTTTCAAAAATGTGTCTTAACTCTTTTATTAATAAAATAAAATGTTCTTTAAGAACATATAACAATTTTATAGTTTTCTAAAAGGTATCTTTACGCAGAACGCTTTGGCGTAAAACACTTGTCCTATTTTTTGAAAATGTTGCCACTGCGTCCTTCCGAATATGACCTATTTTTTATCAAAACTTCAACTTTGGGCGACATGTTCTAAAATCCTAAAGCTGGGATCAGAAAACTGAAAGCAGTTTTGGAAACCTCAATATGTTTTCTATTTACTCCAAAAGTATTTTCCCAGCCCTGAAAGAAATGTGGACCCTATGGGCAAAAAAGTAAAAAATCCCATTTTTGGGATTTTCATTCCTATTTTTAGTAATTGCGGGATGCCCTTTGACCTTTTATATTTTTTTTTTTTGCATTTTCTTATTTGAAATGACAAATTTAACAAACGTTGAAAATTTCATTGAGTTTTGTTCATAAATAAAGATTTTGTCATATATTACATATTTGTTTAATTTCTAAAACTATGATTTATATCAAAATTTTAATAAGGTCGCAGATAGCTACAACATTTAGTCCATATTTATCCCTTAATATCATTTTTTAGTTAGATATGGAAATTCTCGACCCTTTACAAAAAATTTCAAGCCAATATCTCAATTACATTCAAAAATATGTTCATTTAAACCTGTGTCCTTTAATTTCATATTTTTCATATTTTAGTATTAAGTATGACAGAACATACATTTGGTGTTGAATAAAATATTTGGACAATTTTTAAAAATTATTTACTTAATTATTTTATTAAAGACTATAACATTGTATATACAATAAAAAAATTATAATTTTATTATGAGCCACGCACAACTACACCTAAATCACCCCACACAAACCACCTTTCCCGCCCACCGAAACATAAAACACAATTTAATACAATATCATCAGTTAGTATAATAGCTTTTTTTATTTGAACTGTTTATCTTAGACATAATACAATTAATTCTTACAGCCTACTTATATAGTTAATTCCTAACACTACTTATTTTCTATAAAATAATCTGTCATATCGGTATACATATCCAGAAGGTAATATAAGTCCTTTAAATCTTCCTTGTTTTGAGATGATAGAGTTTCATAACAAATCCATCTTTTTCGCATAGTTGAAAGAACAGGATCAGAAGATAGAAGTAAACTATTAAAAATATCTTCATTCTGTGATTGCCTGGAGCATTTTCTTGAGCTGAATAGTTGAACATGCTTAAAATCTCGATTCCTCGCTTCCTGGGCTTCTTCTGTTAACTCTCCAAGTGGAAGAATATTCGATTCAATTATTATTTGACCATGACACAATACTTTGTGTACTGTTGGTGTTAGTTCCCTCCATGGATACAGAGATACAAGTAATTTAGAAATTTCAGATATATATTCCCCAAATCGATTTCCATTAATTTTATGTTTACTATTCAGTGCCATTAAAATAGTGTTAACTCTTCGAAGCAACTCCTTGTCGATTCCAGTTATTTTTAAAGTAATTTCAAAATCACGAAAAAACCTTTTCGCCGTATTACCGTCATTTGTACTACCGCAACTTGGAAGTGGTTTGTCGATGTTTAATCCCATCTGAACTTTAAGTTCTTCTTGGATTCTGCTTTTTTCCGCAGCTCTCAGTTCTTTCAATTCTTCATTATTTTTTGTTGATTTAGTAAAATTCTCTGGCACACTTCTATATTTGAGGTCGTATGCTATGTGTAAAAAGTAATCCAAAAATCGTATTCTGGCATGAAGTGGTGAAATTCCGAAAGACAGGACTTCTTCATTAATACTTCTGCTTTTGTTTATATTTGAGAATTGCGACTTTTTCTCATTACATATTGAACATCTCCAGAAGGAAGAAGTTTCTGTTATGGCATTGCTTACCTTTTCATCAATCATTGTTAAGCTTAGCTGATATGATACGTTAATAGAGAATTCCTTTATTTTTATGCAAATGGGCTCCAGTGTCTAAATCTTTTGTTGTTTTCTTTGACTCCTTTATATATTCAAATCCAATGGGTCTACAAAAATTTTTTGAACCCGGAGTTGTATTGATCCATATATCTTCAAATGAATTTCCGATGCTTGACGATGATGGATTAAGGGAATATGAACGAATTCGTAATGGCACTAATGATGACATAAATACACTTTTGTAGTCTGCTAATGTCCGACTTCCATAAGCTTGTTTGTATTCTGGAAGTGCTGATAAACCGTCACATCCCCACTTACACATTAAGACAACATCACAGTTATGAATTTTCCTTAGTTGGTCTTCTAAAAAGTCTGACACAATTCTTGATGCTGTGTTTTCGAGCAAAGATGATATATCAATACAAGCTTCCACATCATTAACAGCAATAGGTGATGGTAGGATAGTTTGTGTTTTTTTCCTGGATCGCCTTGTATGATGGTAATATATTGTGTCCTTTTTCATGCAGAGCTTTCCTTAATATTTGGTACTTATTTCGACTGAGACCCAGTTCCAACATAAGCGCTATTGCTTCCTCTTCAGTAAAATTTGATTGTGATGTTGGAATACTTTCCACAATTCGCTTAAGTCGTTTTGGTGATGCATTAGGAAGAATAGTTGCAATATGTACGACATCCATAGGTTGGTTTTCCCTTTTCAGCATTTCGTTAAATGTATCAGCAATTTCCTCATTTGAGATTGAAAAAAGTTTTTGTGTGACCCTCTTTTTTTTGACCTTGAACATAAGTCTTCGTAATACTTGCAAGGCGCTCCTGTTGATGTGTTGTAAGTTGAGATTTCCGTAGTAGTTTCCATCCAACTACAAAATTTTAATCGAAATTTCTTTTGATTTCCATCCACAGACTTACTTTTTACATTAAAAAGTTTTCAATTTTTGATATGCCTGTTTTGTCTACTTTTCTACTATATGTAGTTTTTATATAATTTGAAATGTTTTCAATTCTTTCTGGCCCTTTTGAAGATACACTCCATAAAACGGAAAACAACTCTTCGTACTTTAATGTAATCATCATTGCAGATTTATTAAATATGGTACTTAAAATCTGAGAAGTTTACTTATATACAAATTCTTGTCATTTCCGATACAGGTATTCCAAAGTAAAAAATTACGAATTGTCTACCTATTAACATTTAGGACTATATTACTATAACCTGTAATTCAGTCATTGATATTTCTTATTAGTGAATGAATCGAAATTATCATTACCTGTATATTTTTACCTACATGATCATAAACGAAACAGAACGAAATGATCTGTCGAAAAAATTTAGGTAAAAAATAGTTATACATTTCTGAAAATTTAAGCATAATAGGACCTTTCAATTATAAGGATAAGCAAACAAATAGAAAATAGGTAAATATAAGATTTAAATATGTTCTGTCATACTTAATACTAAAATATGAAAAAGATGAAATTAAAGGACACAGGTTTAAATGAACATATTTTTGAATGTAATTGAGATATTGGCTTGAAATTTTTTGTAAAGGGTCGAAAATTTCCATATCTAACTAAAAAATGATATTAAGGGATAAATATGGACTAAATTGTTGTAGCTATCTGCGACCCTATTAAAATTTTGATATAAATCATAGTTTTAGATATTAAACAAATATGTAATATATGACAAAATCTTTATTTATGAACAAAACTCAATGAAATTTTCAACGCTTGTTAAATTTGTCATTTCAAATAAGAAAATGCAAAAAAAAAAATTGAAAAGGTCAAAGGGGCATCTGCAGGGTTCATCTTCAAAATTTAAACTCGAATACTCCTTGGATACGCTCACGCCAA
This sequence comes from Lucilia sericata, assembly GCF_015586225.1. Taxonomy (NCBI): domain Eukaryota; kingdom Metazoa; phylum Arthropoda; class Insecta; order Diptera; family Calliphoridae; genus Lucilia; species Lucilia sericata. Next base: position 1,011,753 of record NW_023994086.1, on the reverse strand, counting down.
ATTTTATCCCGATCGGATCAGCCGTTTAGAAATGCCAGATTTATTTCCAAAAAATTTCCATTCTGCCCCACTGTGTGATGCAACTTGCTAGGGTTTTGTGAGGAATTCTAAATCAAATTATTCGAATTTCAATAAACCATATTTTTAATTTTGTAGGTTTTTTAAAGTGGAAAATATTTTCATTGAATATTTTAAAATTATTTAAAATATTGTAATATATTATGTTATACATATATTTTATCTTCTCAACCGAAGATAAGGGAAGTCATACTAATTTAATAAAAAATTTTCATTGTATTTATACAGTAATACTCATTGAGTAATACAACTTTGTTGTCATTTTCTAATATATCTTTTTTTTTGTCATGAGAAAGATTTAAGTCAAATCGAACCTAAACCTGTAGGATAGGCCAAGAGTTCTTTTTATCGTGGAAGAGGTCGTGGGTCCACAACAAAAGTTTACAATACTAGATCCTCAAATAGGTTACAAAATGATGGTAAATCGACACAAGTTAATGTAGAAGGAGCTTCTTTTGGGGACAGAGGTTATAGACGTAGATTCACAGCCAGATGTGAATGTGTCTTTGAATGAATCCCAAAATCCCAATGCTACTATGCATAACACTTCAAATCGATCGCAAAGAGGCAGAAGGGGAAATCGTAATACAAACCGTATGGCTCAGATGATTGAATCCACAGTACAAAGAATGCTCTCTCAAATGAACTTAAGTCCCTGGCAGCAGACAAGCCAACCACCTAATCAGCAACAACAAAACCAACAGCAACTACAACTTCAAACACAAAGACAATCTACATCTCCACATACTACATCTGATAATATAGAATGGAATTCACCTAATATCTCTGCTCCGAATTTTCAAGATCCTAGTTCAGTTTATACAGCCATTAGAATCAAATTGCATCCAGACAAAGTTACAACTATAATACAAAGTTGGAATGTTAAGTTCGATGGATCATCGGAGGGACTTCATTGCGAAGAATTCTTGTATAGAATTAAATGTTTAGTCGAAGAAACATTTAATGGCAATTGTGATGATAGCGTAGGGAAAAATTTGCATGTTTTAATGTGGGGAAAAGCTAAAACATGGTATTGGAGATATAGAAGAACTGTTCCAAGAATTATTTGGGAATCTTTTTGCACAGAACTTACAAAACAGTATAGGGATTACAGAACAACATTTGATATACGAGAGGAACTACACAACCGTAAACAAAAGCCATTTGAGTCATTTGAAACCTTTTATGATGCTATTAATAGTATTATATATAATTGAAATTATGGTTAGGAATCTTAGACCAGAAATCAGATATGAACTATTGTATGTTCAGGTCAGATCTATAGGCCATTTGAAACAGTTGTGTCAGAAACGGGAAAAATTACTGAATGAAGATTCTTTTCGCAAAAATAATGCAAATCGTTACCCTACTACCGGTCAACAACGTCGGATAGCAGCAATAGAAAGTCAAGGTATATACGAGGAAATAACGGATCAGAATTTAGTTAGAAACTATGGTTTAGAGGTAAATGCACTTGATTCTAAGCCAAATAGGAAGATAATATGGGTCACTTCTGGGACATGTGCCTTAAGGATCGTAAAATTTTTTGTTACGGATGCGGTCTTAAGGATGTATATAAGCCTCAATGTGAAAAGTGTTCAAAAAACTACAAGAGCTACAACAACAATCGAATAGATCCGAAATAGAATTGAAAAATACAGAAGGCAACAAATATAACAATGAAAGCAATAATTCAGAACAAAAAGAAAAAACATTTAATGAAATTGGAGAAAAGAAGGAAATAGAGTTGAAAAATTTTATAATTTTAGAAAATAAGGATATGGAAAGTGAATGAAAGGATAAGGATATTAAATTATATAAAATTCGTCCTTTACACGAAAGATTAAAGGATTATATAAGTGCTAGATTTAGAATATTTAATGATAAATGCTTAGATAGTAAAATAGTTAAAAAGTATAATAGGAATACAGTTCGTATGCGTAAATTTTATGATAAAATCAAACATACGCAAAAATTATTAGTTTCTTCTATTATAAATTCGGAAGCTGATGGTAGATTATATGCAGAGGTAAAGTATTTAGATAAGACAGAGTTAGGATTGTTGAATACAGGTGCAAATACTTCCTGTGTAGGAAAGTATTTGGCACGGAAGGATTTTTCAAAACATCCCGGATATAAAAATATGATGTCATCTGTTCGTACGGCGGATGGTAATGCGCAAAAAGTTATAGGCTTAATCGAGCTAGAAATGTATTATAAAGGAACCAAAAATAAGATCACATTATACATAGTACCTGCACTCAATCAACGTCTTATATTAGGGTTAGATTTTTGGCGAAATTTCGGATTAATGAATAATATAGTTGCTGGCGTAACATTAAATGAAACCAAAGCTGAAATCATTGACGAAGATTCGGAAAATTACCCTCTAACTGAAGTTCAAAAGCGAAAACTAGAGTTAGTAAAAACTTTCTTTCCAAACTTTGAAAATCAGGGTTTAGGGAAAACGTCATTAATAAAACACAGTATAGATATAGGTAACGCGAAACCTGTCAAATAAAGGTTTTATCCGGTATCGCAGGTAGTGGAAAAGTTTATGTATACTGAAGTGGATCGCATGTTAAGCTTAGGAGTCATAGAAGAGAATACAAGCGCCTGGAGTTCGCCAATGAGATTAGTGATTAAACCGGGAAAAGTGAGACTGTGTTTAGATGCCAGGAAGATAAACGATATAACCAAGAAAGACGCGTACCCATTGCCAAGTATTGAGGGTATATTTGCTCGTTTGCCTAAAGCCAACATCATAAGTAAAATTGATTTAAAAGACGCGTATTGGCAAATAGCTTTAGAGGAAGATTCGAAAGCAATTACAGCATTTACCATACCAGGAAGGCCCCTATATCAATTCACTGTGATGCCTTTTGGATTATGCACGGCTCCTCAAACCATGTGCCGCCTTATGGACTCGATTATACCACCAGACCTCAAGCATTCAGTATTTGGATATCTAGATGATGTTTGTGTAGTATCAGATACATTTGAAAATCATATCTCGATTCTTATTAGACTCGCCGAACAGTTTAAGATAGCTAACCTAACACTTAACCTCAATAAAAGTAAGTTTTGTGTAAGAAAAGTATGGTATTTGGGTTATATAATAGGGAATGGAGGCATATCTACTGATCAAGCAAAGATAGAATCAATTATTAACTGGACAATACCGAAAACATTAAAGCAAGTTAGGGGTTTTCTTGGATTAACAGGATGGTATCGAAGGTTCATTGCCAATTTCGCTGATGTAACTCACCCTATCACCAAACTTTTGTGCAAAAGGAAGAAATTTGTATGGACTCAAGAAGCAAATAAAGCTTTTGAAAACATTAAACGTTTACTAACTAGTGCTCCTGTATTAATAAATCCAGATTTTTCCAAGAAGTTTTATATTCATTGCGATGCAAGTGACTTTGGCATTGGAGCAGTTCTTGTACAATTAGGAGAAAATGGAGAAGAGAATCCCGTAGCCTACAGTTAATCACAAAAGTAAGTATACAGAAATACTGACGATTGGTTTTATTTAAAAAAAAGATATTATTTTTCCAAAAAACAAAAATGTAACACATTTATTTATTAAAAACAATTATGATAATTATTATTCACTACTTTTTTTCTTCATATTTTGGTTCTTTGAGTTCTCATTTAAGCTGAAGTTAAAAAGGTGCAAAATTTACGTCACAAAAGTAAGTATACAGATTATTTCAGTATATATTTGGTTTAATGATATTAACAAAATTTATGAAACTTTTACTTGTATTAATATAATTCTTTTTAATAAAATATTTTTTACACAATAACTTGGAAAAAATCTACTTTTAGTTCCGAAATCTTGAAATTTGGGACGATTGGCTCCGGAATTAATTAATAGAACAGTTTTTTTCCAATTTCTAAGATTTTTTTCCACTTTAGACCCCGGATTTTAGATCTGGTGGTCATTGAACCCTCCAAATGATGCATTGGAAATAGAATTTTTAACTTTTGAAAAGAGTTGTTATTTCGAAATTAATGTTATATGCATGGATCCTGGAAAAAGTAGTGAATAATAATTATCATAATTGTTTTTAAAATATAAATGTGTTACTTTTTTGAGTTTTGAAAAAATAATATCCTTTTTTAAATAAAACCAATTGTCAGTATTTCTGTATACTTATTTTTGAGATTAACTGTACATGTCAAAGAAACTGAATTCTGCCCAAAGAAATTACTCTGTAACGGAGAAATAATGTTTAGCTGCAGTTGAGGCAATCGAAAGATTTAGGTGCTATATAGAACTTCAAGAATTCGAGGTTATCACAGATCACAGCAGTTTAGTCTGGCTAATGAGACAGCAGAATCTGAAAGGCAGATTCGCAAGATGGGTATTGAAGCTGCAATATTATAAGTTCTCTATGAGCCACAGGAAGGGAAAGGATAATATAGTAGGATGCATGAAGGCAATATATGCTCTTTAAATAGTATAGAAGCGGAAATTGATTTAGATTCCACACACTTTTTAGACAATGACTACATAACCTTGAAGCAAAAGATTGAAAATAATCAAGGTTCATATCCGGATATCAAGATAATTGATAGATATATATACATTCGTAAGAATTTTAGTAAGGGTATTCCAGAGATTGACGAAAATGCATGGAAGTTATGGATTCCGGAAGGTCTAAGAATTGACATTCTAAAACGTTGTCACGATTCAGTCTTAGCTTCGCATGGTGGAATTGGGAAAACGCAGAACTTAATTCGCAGGTATTTCTTTTGGCCTAAACTAGTAGCTAATGTTAAAGATTATGTGAATAATTGTCAAATCTGCAAAAGTACAAAGGCTACAAACCGAATACAAAAACCGGAAATGGGAAATATGAGCATTTCCGTAAGACCATTTCAAAGAATATACGTGGATCTTCTAGGACCATATCCTAGAAGCAAAAAAAGATTCATTGGGTTGTTGATTGTAATTGATCATTTCTCTAAGTATCACTGGCTTAGTCCCATTCGAAAATTTACCACCTCTGTTATTACTGAATTAATAGACAAAAACATTTTCCATCAGTACGGTGTTCCTGAGATGCTCATAAGCGATAATGGTAGCCAGTTTCGTAGTAATGAATTTAACGCGTTTCTTACGACATATGGAATTCACCATACATACACGGCATTATATTCACCTCAAAGCAACGCGTCAGAAAGGGTCAATAGATCGATCAATGCCGCAATAAGATCGTATCTTAAAAAAGATCATCGCGAATGGGATGAAAACATATCGTCAATTAGTTGCGCACTTCGTAATGCCATTCATAATTCCATCGGTTTCTCTCCTTACCATGCACTGTACGGATTCGATATGGTAACACATGCTTCGACATATAAACTACTAAAAGATATTCAATCTTAGGAGAATCGGATGTTAATATAATACGTGATGATAGGTTAGCTTTGTTACGAGATACTGTTTCAAAGAACATGAAAAAAGCTTATGATATAAATGTAAAACAGTATAATTTAAGAGCCAGATCTGTGAGTTATAATGTAGGACAGGAAGTATTCCGAAGGAATTTTGCTCAGAGCAGCGCAGAGAAAAATTTTAATGCCAAACTAAGTCCGCTTTATATACGAGCTAGAGTAAAAGAAAAACTAGGAAACTGTTACTATGTGTTAGAAGATATCGAGTCGAGGAATTCAGGTACATATCACGCCAAAAACATCAGAATTTGATTATTATACATGATAAAAGATATTCAATATATTTGGCTAATTTGAATTATTTACATTCTTGTTACAGAATATTGTTAGCATTTTTAAATTACTGTAGAATTATGGGTTCGAACAGAACACCAGTGTGCCTCATTTGTAATACCGAAATGGTAGAAAGTAGTTTATACTTCACAAATAGTGATTGTCAACATAAATATCATTTAGACTGTGCAGATATGTATTTCAAGTTACATGGGGAATGTCCACGGTGCAACCGATCCAATTTTGTTCAAAAAAAAATACAGGCAATGCTTCGTTTTCTAGATAGACGACAACAAAATCTAAGTGATCAGTTACAAATATCGGAATAATTATACCGTGATTGTTTTTCCGACTAATTTAGTACGAAAAATCTTTAAATTATCCGGTTTTGTAATGTGCAATTCGGATGAAACAAACTTTTCTACATCAAACTCAAATTGTTACACATTTTTTTATTGTTACACATTTTTTTCTTATTACACATTTCTTGTTACACATTTTCTTGTTACACATTTATATTTAAAATATTGTATTATTAATATTGTTCCAATTCATATATTAATATAATTGTTAAACCCTATTTTTTGAACATAATTAAATATACAAATTATATCCAAGCAACTTGCGTTTTGTTTGTTTAATATTTAAAATTATCGGAAATTTTAACGGTAATGCCAAGTTAAATGATATGTATCGATTCACGGCGAATACAAATGTCATCGATAAAATTGGTCACTAGAGGGCTAACAGCCTGGAGAGAAATGTCATATTGGGTTAAGATATTTGTTCATGAAGGTGAGGTAGTACCTAGCCAGGAAACCATCATCCTTTTCCGTTTTATCTGGCCTACCATCAACACCTAAACTCTAAAAATTGAGTTACTACTACTGGTAAATATAGCTATAGAAAGTGTTAATTTTTGAGAGGACAGGATCCCCTGTTTAAATAGTAAAATTCCTTCCTTTATCCAGTAAAATCTCTATACTTACACCTTCATCCTTTATAGAATTCTTAACGATTTACTCTGAAAGCAATAGTAAACTTTGTAAGGGGATTCCATCCGCAGAATTGTTCCATAAAATCCATACATCACACTTGGCTATAAATCCGGAGAAGGTAAATGTGACCAAAATCTTCTTATCCAGAATCTTGACATTAACCAACACAATACAAATATTTTCAAACCATTTACAGGCCTTTTAATCCCTGAAAGAGTTACGATTCTTTCGTTTTATGGTCACTGAATTTTTGACATAACATCAACTGAATCGTTCTTCGTTTAATTCTATTTGGTTGATGTCAAAGAAGAACAAGAGAAATAGGGCAAAGAAGAACGAAAGGAGTAGAAAAGATCTGTGGATATTTGATCCCACTGAAAATTCCCATAAGAAGAAGCATTGTCACCTCGGTAATAGTTAAAATACCAACATAGATCAAAGTAAAATCAAAGATAAGAGAACACAGATTGAACAAGTTAGATTGCTATATTCGGCACTGCCGAATCTTAAATACCCTCCACCTGCAAACTACTTTTTATTAAAACCCAAAATAAATATGTTATAGGGCCGAATTTATAGTTTATACTAAAGAAATAAATTTTACTTAAGTATTAAAGTACATACTAAGTACTTAAGTACTTTATTTTCCTTATGGAGAACTGTAAAACCCGGCACATGTTTTGTTTCCGTAATTAAGATACTATTTATCATTTTGTAACTTATTTATGCATGTATGTATGTAACTAATTTTGATTAGGACAAGAAACATTTGTATTAAGTGATTTTCAGATATCGACCGATTATTCTTCGACCTATTATGTTCCGATCCTGCCAATAACTTATATGGGAACTATGACCAATAATGTACCAATTCGAAAAAAAATTCAAAATGATTTATCTATACACAGAACATACTCATGTCGAGTTTAATAATAAATTATGTGGTTTTCAGAAGTGAACCTTATATGGGAGCTAGTTATAGACCGATGCTGAAAAAATTCCTTATATGGAATGTAACCAATTATGGACCGATGTGGAAATTTTTCACGAATGATTTACATATACAAAACAAATTCACGTCGAGTTTTACCCTGATAGCTTCATTTATCAATGAATTATGCGCATTTAAGTGATTTTCGGATGTGGACCTTATATGTGAGCTATGACCAATTATGGACCGATCCGAAAAAAAAAAATTCGTAAAATAATTAATATTTACACACAAAACATATTCATATCGAATTTTATCCCGATAGCTTTATTTATCAATGAATTAAGCTTGTTTAAGCGATTTTAGGATGTGGACCTTATATGGGAGCTAGTACCAATTGTGAACTGATCCGGAAAAAATTTCACTGAATGATTTATATCTATATACAGAACATATTCACCTCGGGTTCTACCCTGATAGCTTTATTAATCAATGAATTATGCGCATTTGAGTGATTTTCGGATGTGGACCTTATATGGGAGCTATGACCGATTATGGACCGATCCGGAACAAATTTCGTAGAGTAATTCATATACACACAAAACACATTCATGTCGAATTTTATCCAGATAGCTTTATTTATCTATGAATTATGCTCGTTTAAGTGATTTTCGGATGTGAACCTTATATGGGAGCTATGACCAATTATGGACCGATCCGGAAAATAATTCCGTAGAATGATTTATGTATATACAAAACATATTCATGTCGAATTTTATCCCGATAGCTTTATTTTTCAATAAAATATGTTCATTTAAGTGATTTTCGAAAGTGGACCTTATATGGGAGCTATGACCAATTGTGGACCGATACAGATCTAAGTCGGTAGTTTTAATTCCTGTTCATATAAAGTCAATATGTACAAAATTTTGTGTTGATGCCGATATATTTGAGGATGTTATTAACGATAAATTAATTTCCGGAATATGTACCTTTGTATGGGGGCTATGGGAAATTTGGGATCGATTGTTACAATTTTAAACATAATTAATCTATAGATGGACAAAATAATCTGTGACAAAATTTGTCGAATTATCTTTGGTAGTTTCTGAGAAAACTACTCAAGAATTGGGGAAAAAAACTTAATTTTTTTGAGGTAGTCTGAAATTTTTACTCATAACGTTTTACGTTGTGAACCGATTTTGCTGATTTTCAATACCAAACTGCTTAGGAAAACAATGAATACTCTCAGTGAATTTGGTTGATTTTATTTGCTTAGTTTTAGCGTGAGCGTGTTTTAACCAGACAGACAGACAGACGGACATAGCTAAATCGACTCAGAATTTCATAAGGATCCAAAATATATATACTTTGTTGGGTCTAAGATGAATATTTTTTGGTGTTACACACGGAATGACAAACTTATATATACCCTCTATCACCACTGATGGTGGTGGAGGGTATAAAAAGATCAAAGTGAAGAAAAGAAAGTGAAACTTGAAAATGTAAAGTAATTGTTAAGCAAAATTTGCATTTAATCCAATTAAAAGTAAAAAAAATGTATAAAAGAATTAAGTCAGGGAAAAGGTATAGTTAAATTAATTATATGGTGTAATTTTCTAAATCGTGTCAATTTGCACAGTGTTCGTTAAAAAAAAAAAACGAAAAAATTCCTAAAAAAAAAAAAAAAAAAATCTAGAGTAAAAAGCAGCATAATGATAAAAATAAATAATAAGGAAAAGAAATCAAATTAACAAAATTATTGGAAGAAATATAAAAAAGTTCATTGTTTAACTAGTGAAAATATCGGTTCAGTGTTTTAAAAATAAAAGTCCACAGTGGTTTGACGAAGTTTGGTTGCAAACTTTTGTAAAACAAGTAACAAAAGAACCTAAAATTTAGGCACATAAATAGATTAAACATAATTAAACAGAAATCGTTAAAAAATCTGAAAAACAATGGTTTGAAAATTTAAATTTCCTCAACCCACTGTGCATAACTTTTGATATTTTTTTTTTATATTTTTGGTATTTTTCGTTATTTTCTTATGGTATTTCTTTTTTTTTTGGTTCTTGTAAAAAAAAAAGTTATTAAAAATATAAAAAAAAGAGAAAAAGATATCAAAAGAAACAAAAAAAAAAAAAAATAAGAAAAAGAAGAAGAATATGCAGAAATCAAAGTAAACCTGATAAAAGCAAATTATAGAAAATAAATCATATATAAAAACAAGTTAGAATGCTATATTTGGCTCTGCCGAATCTTAAATACCCTCCACCTGCAAACTACTTTTTATTAAAACCCAATATAAATATGTTATAAATGGTTAAAGTTATAGGGCCGAAATTATAATTTATACCAAAGAAATATATTTTACTTAAGTAGTAAAATACATATTAAGTACTAATATTCCCTTATGGAGAACTAAAAAACCCGGCATATGATTTGTTTTACCCTGTTAGCTTTATTTATCAATGAATTATGCGCATTTAAGTGATTTTCGGATGTGGACCTTATATGGCAGCTATGACCAATTATGGACCGATCCAAAAAAATCGTAAAGTAATTAATATTTATACACAAAATTAATATTATACACATCATGCCGAATTTTATCCCGATAGCTTTATTTATCAATAAAATATGTTCATTTAAGTGATTTTCGAAAGCGGACCTTATATGGGAACTACGACCAATTGTGGACCGATACAGATCTACGTCCATAGTTTGATTCCTGTTTATAAATTGTCAATATGTACAAAATTTTGTGGGAAATTTTAGATCGATTGTTACAATTAAAAACATAATTAATCTATAGATGGAAAAAATAATCTGTGACAAAATTTGTCGAATTATCTTTGGTAGTTTCTGAGAAAACTACTCAAGAATTAGGGAAAAAAACTTAATTTTTTTTAGGTAGTCTGAAATTTTTATTCATAATTTTTTACATTGTGAACCGATTTTGCTGATTTTCAATACGAAACTGCTTAGGAAAACAATGAATATTCTCAGTGAATTTGGTTGATGTTATTTGCTTAGTTTTACCGTGAGCGTGTTTTAACCAGACAGACAGACGGACATAGCTAAATCGACTCAGAATTTCCTAAGGACCCAAAATATATATACTTCGTTGGGTCTCAGATGAATATTTTTTGGTGTTACACACGCAATGATAAACTTATATATACCCTCTATCACCACTGATGGTGGTGGAGGGTATAAAAAATCGTAAAGTAATTAATGTTTATACACAAAATTAATATTATACACATCATGCCGAATTTTATCCCGATAGCTTTATTTATCAATGAATTAAGCTTGTTTAAATGATTTTAGGATGTGGACCTTATATGGGAGCTATGACCGATTATGGACCGATCCGGAACAAATTTCGTAGAGCAATTCATATACACACAAAACACATTCATGTCAAATTTTATCCAGATAGTTTTATTTATCTATGAATTATGCTCGTTTAAGTGATTTTCTGATGTTAACCTTATATGGGAGCTATGACCAATCATTGACCGATCCGGAAAATAATTCCGTAGAATGATTTATGTACATATATACAAAACATATTCATGTCGAATTTTATCCTGATAGCTTTATTTATCAATAAAATAGGTTCATTTAAGTGATTTTCGAAAGTGGACCTTATATGGGAACTATGACCAATTGTGGACCGATACAGATCTAATATGTACCTTTGTATGGGGGATATGGGAAATTTTGGATCGATTGTTACAATTTTAAACATAATTAATCTATAGATGGAAAAAATAATCTGTGACAAAATTTGTCGAATTATCTTTAGTAGTTTCTGAGAAAACTACTCAAGAATTAGGGAAAAAACTTAATTTTTTTTAGGTAGTCTGAAATTTTTTCTCATAACTTTTTACGTTGTGAACCGGTTTTGCTTATTTTCAATACCAAACTGCTTAGGAAAACAATGAATATTCTCAGTGAATTTGGTTGATGTCATTTGCTTAGTTTTAACGTGAGCGTGTTTTAACCAGACAGACAGACAGACGGACAGACGGACTTAGCGAAATCGACTCAGAATTTCATAAGGACCCAGAATATATATACTTTGTTGGGTCTCAGATGAATATTTTTTGGTGTTACACACGGAATGACAAACTTATATATACCCTCTATCACCACTGATGGTGGTGGAGGGTATAAAAAAGAAAATAAATAAAAACAAAATTCAGCACCAACGGCCTGCATGTAAGTAATTAATTCACATATATTTTGTTATTTTGTTTTATTTTTTTTTTAGCAAAATAAGAACATAAACAAAAACCAACTAATTCCAGAAAACATAATATTAATATATTTTTGTTGTTGAAATAAATAAAAAAAAACGTATACTTAAAAAAAAAACAGTATCAATAAAGATATATGTGAATCATTATGTTCTTATTTTGGCCAAAATTATTTCTAAATTTTATATGATTTTTAATATTATTACTTCGTATATCGAGACCTCTGTGTTAAGTTAAACAGAAATTAAAGAAAACAAATAAATAAAAGAAAAAAAACTCAATCTCTCTCACTCGCAGAGAAGAGATCAATATCAAAAGAAAGCTTTCGATAAAGCTTTAATGAATTTGTAAAAGCAAACTGTATAACAATTAACTCTCTTCGATTTGTTGATTTTTCATCCTATACTCCGTTCTTGAATATTTAGATTTGTTATCGCGTTTGTCATATTTACTTTTAAACTGTGCAAGTTGAAACTAGTTAATTAAATAAAATTAATTTTGTTACAAATTTGAATAGATTTAATTGCATGTTGTTAAACATTTAAATTGTTATTCAAATAATGTTTTTATATAGACCTTTGTTTTAACATCTGGTAACAGAAAAGAATTACATACATTTTTAGTTGAATCATTGTCAATTTTTTTTTTAGAAAACGAATTTCAAACATAAAAATTTTTTCTAAATTGTAAATCAATTTTTATCTTTAGTATGGTTAAAACCTTAATTTATTGAAAGATTTTCTGACTTTTTCTTTCGGTTGAGAAGAAAAACTATAATAGGGTCCTTTTTTATTAATTTTTGGGTACAGAAAGAACAACGGTTGAGGTGGGTTAAGAACCCAACGGGAATATCATCATCCCTAGGATAAAACCACTTTAAAAACTCCTTCCAACAGTAAATTTCAAAGTTTCCGGTATTTTTAGTAAATGTTTATAACTTTTTCGGGGATTCAATAGATTAGTATACCAGTCCATATCCATATTGTTAGCAACCACTTTACCAGGTACTCTGTAATAAATTAAGGCGACGGGTACATTGTACCAGTTTCCAAGATATACGACTTTTAATAGTTATTTAATATGTAGGCGTGGTACCTCGCCCACTAAATAAAAAGTATACTAGTTTTCTTTCCAGGCATACATGAACGCACTGTAAAAATTTACAGAAAATCGGCTTAGCCGTTTAGGCAGCTATAGACTTCAAACCAGGCATGGGGGGTAATGATTACACAAAGAAATTAATTACAAGGTCAACTGCAATTACTTGTAACGTGTAATTGAACAATAACCAATTACAATTACTTGTAATTGTAATTGAAATTTTTCCAGTTACAATTACTTGTAATGTGTAATTGACAAATCACTAATTACAATTATTTGTAATTGTAATTGAAGTTTTGCCAATTACAATTACTTGTATTTGTAATTGAAATTTTCAATTACAACTACTTGTAATTGTAATATAGGTATTACTAATTACAAATTACATGTAATTATAAGGAACAAAATTCACAATTACAAGTAATTGTAATTGGAATTTCTTCAATTACAATTCCAAGTAATTGTAATTGGCAGAACTTCAATTACAATTACAAGTAATTGTAATTGGCAAAACTTCAATTACAATTAAAAATAATTGTAATTGGCAAAACTTCAATTACAATTACATGTTATTGTAATTGGTAATGCTTCAATTACAATTACTTCAAATGTAATTGTAATTGAAAATGTAGTCATTACCCCCCAAGCCTGCTTCAAACAAACATACATAAAATATTACTAGATACGTATTTAATAAATTGTGAAAGTTTAAATTGTGCTTCCTACCTTTTATGGAGATATGGCCAATTATTGGCCAATCCGAACAAAATTTCTCAGAATGATATACCGAAAAAAAAACACTGCCTCGGATTTTATACCTATATATTTATAATTGAATGAAATATATTGGAGAAATTGACTTATGGAAATGGGCCTTATATGAGAAATAAGACCAGTTATGCATTAATCCTATTTATACCCTTCACCACTTTAGTGGGGAGTTTTTGCTGATGTTTGCAACGCACAATAATATTGGACCTATACCCATCTTAAAGTATACCAATCGGCTTAGAATCATTTTATGAGTCGATTTTTAAAGATAATTCAATGAAATTTGGTACATGATCTTCTATTGTTACAGGGACGAAGCCTATTGAAAATGGTTAAGATCGGTCCATTATTTCCCCTAGCCTCCATACAACCGAACCTCCGAATAGGGCTTGTAAACCTTGTAATCAAACTACAGGTCGCAATTTTGAAGATAATTCAATGAAATTTGGCACACGATCTTCTATGGTATCGGAAACGAAGCCTATTAAAATGGTTAACATCGGTTCATTATTTTACCTGGCCCCCATACAACTGAACCTCCAAATGGGGCTTTTAAACATTGTAGTCAAACTATAGGTCGCAATTTTGAAGCTAATTCAATGAAATTTGGCACACGATCTTCTATGGTATCAGAGACGAAGTCAATTAAAAATTGTTAACATCGGTCCATTATTTCACCTAGCCCCCATACAACTGAACCCCTGAATAGGGCTTGTAAACATTTTAATCAAACTATAGGTCGCAAATTTGAAGATAATTCAATGAAATTTGGCACATGATCACCTATGGTACCGGAGACGAAGCCTATTGAAAATGGTTAACATTGGTTCATTATTTCACCTAGCCCCATACAACCGAACCCGACGAAAAGGTCTTTTAAGTTCATAATTATGTTTAATATACTCGTATCTCGACAAAAAGCTGCAAAGCCAAGTTCCATACTAGCCTTGATGACTCTCATGAGTTTTATAATTATAGAGTCTTATTTTACCATAGCCCCTATACAAAGCCCCCTTCAAAATTTGACTTATATGTCCACAATTTTATTCAACAATAAACGGCTTCAGTATATCTGAGGCAAGGTACAATTCAACTAAATGCTCTAGAATGAAAACTAAATCACATTTTATTTTTGTAGCCGGTGTAGGGTATTATATGGTCGCCTTGTCCGACTATAATTTCTTAATTGTTATACCCTCCACCACAATCAGTGGTGATAGAGGGTATATATAAGTTTGTCATTCCGAGTGTAACACCAAAAAATATTCATCTGAGACCCAACAAAGTATATATATTCTGGGTCCTTATGAAATTCTGAGTCGATTTAGCTATGTCCGTCTGTCTGTCTGGTTAAAACACACTGAGAATATTCATTGTTTTCCTAAGCAGTTTGGTATTGAAAATCAGCAAAATCGGTATCAAATATATCGGTATCAACACAAAATTTTGTACATATTGACATTATATGAACTGGAATCAAAACTATGGACTTAGATCTGTATCGGTCCACAATTGGTCATAGTTCCCATATAAGGTCCACTTTCGAAAATCACTTAAATGAACCTAATTTATTGATAAATAAAGCTATCAGGATAAAATTCGACATGAATATGTTTTGTATATACATAAATCATTCTACGGAATTATTTTCCGGATCGGTTCATAATTGGTCATAGCTCCCATATAATGTGCACATCAGAAAATCACTTAAACAAGCATAATTCATAGATAAAAAAAACTATCTGGATAAAATTTGACATAAATGTGTTTTGTGTGTATATGAATTGCTCTACGAAATTTGCTCCTGATCGGTCCATAATCGGTCATAGCTCCCATATAAGGTCCACATCAGAAAATCACTCAAATGCGCATAATTCATTGATTAATAAAGCTATCAGGGTAGAACTCGAGGTGAATATGTTTTGTATATAGATATAAATCATTCAGTGAAATTTTTTCCGGATCAGTCCACAATTGGTACTAGCTCCCATATAAGGTCCACATCCTAAAATCATTTAAACAAGCTTATTTCATTGATAAATAAAGCTATCGGGATAAAATTCGGCATGATGTGTATAATATTAATTTAATTACTTTACGATTTTTTATACCCTCCACCACCATCAGTGGTGATAGAGTATATATATGTTTGTCATTGCGTGTGTAACACAAAAAAATATTCATCTGAGACCCAACGAAGTATATATATATTTTGGGTCCTTATGAAATTCTGAGTCGATTTAGCTATGTCCGTCTGTCCGGTTAAAACACGCTCACGGTAAAACTAAGAAAATGACATCAACCAAATTCAGTGAGAATATTCATTGTTTTCCTAAGCAGTTTGGTATTGAAAATCAGCAAAATCGGTTCACAATGGAAAAAGTTATGAGTAAAAATTTCAGACTACCTAAAAAAAATTAAGTTTTTTTCCCTAATTCTTGAGTAGTTTTCTCAGAAACTACCAAAGATAATTCGACAAATTTTGTCACAGATTATTTCTTCCATCTATAGATTAATTATGTTTAAAATTGTAACAATCGATCCAAAATTTCCCATATCCCCCATACAAAGGTACATATTCCCGGAAATTAATTTATCGTTAATAACTTCCTCAAATATATCGGTATCAACACAAAATTTTGTACATATTGACAATTTATAAACAGGAATCAAAACTATAGACTTAGATCTGTATCGGTCCACAATTGGTGTAGTTCCCATATAAGGTCAACTTTCGAAAATCACTTAAATGAACATATTTTATTGATAAATAAAGCTACCAGGATAAAATTCGGCATGATGTGTATAATATTAATTTTGTGTATAAATATTAATTACTTTACGATTTTTTTTCGGATCGGTCCATAATTGGTCATAGCTCCCATATAAGGTCCACATCCGAAAATCACTTAAATGCGCATAATAAATAAAGCTAACAGGGTAAAACTCGAGGTGAATTTGTTTTGTATATATATATATATATATATATATATATATATATATATATATATATATATATATATATATATATATATATATATATATATATATATACAAATATATATATATGAGTATGTTCTGTGTATAGATAAATCATTTTGATTATTATACCCTCCACCACCATCTGTGGTGACACAGGGTATATATAAGTTTGTCATTGCGTGTGTAACACCTAAAAATATTCATCTGAGACCCAACGAAGTATATATATTTTGGGTCCTTATGAAATTCTGAGTCGATTTAGCTATGTCCGCCTGTCTGTCTGGTTAAAACACGCTCACGGTAAAACTAAGCAAATGACATCAACCAAATTCACTGAGAATATTCATTGTTTTCCTAAGCAGTTTGGTATTGAAAATCAGCAAAATCGGTTCACAACGTAAAAAGTTGTGAGAAAAAATTTCAGACTACCTAAAAAAGAAGTTTTTTTTTCCCTAATTCTTGAGTATTTTTTTCAGAAACTAGCACAGTTAATTCGACAAATTTTGTCACAGATTACTTTTTTCCATCTACAGATTAATTATGTTTAAAATTGTAACAATCGATCCAAAATTTCCCATATCCCCCATACAAAGGTACATATTCCCGGAAATTAATTTATCGTTAATAACTTCCTCAAATATATCGGTATCAACACAAAATTTTGTACATATTGACATTATATGAACAGGAATCAAAACTGTGGACTTAGATCTGTATCGGTCCACAATTGGTCATAGTTTCCATATAAGGTCCACTTTCGAAAATCACTTAAATGAACCTATTTTATTGATAAATAAAGCTATCAGGATAAAATTCGACATGAATATGTTTTGTATATACATAAATCATTCTACGGAATTATTTTCCGGATCGGTCCATAATTGGTCATAGCTCCCATATAAGGTTCACATCAGAAAATCACTTAAACGAGCATAATTCATAGATAAATAAAACTATCTGGATAAAATTTGACATGAATGTGTTTTGTGTGTATACACGCAAAGAAAAAAACATGGTTGTACATTTTCATTGCGATCAAAATATTTTCCTAAGTGTCTCATATGACTATGACAATAAAACCTTAATTTATATAACCATTTAACATATCATATTATAAAATTACATGATCCTCAATTATGAAATTTACTTTATTTTTCTATCAAACATTTGAAATTATTCCTATAAAAATTAATTTATTTTTCAAATTTGTAAACATATTTTAATTAAAATTTACTCTTTTAAAGAGTTAACAGTGTGTGTGTTCTCAAATTAATTTAATATTAAAAATAAAAATTAAATAAAAACAAAATATATGTTATTAAAGGTAAGTATAAATGTGAATTTAGAATAGCAATTGCGTTTCCTATTCCTTTCATTTGTTTAGTTAAATATACTTAAAAGGGCACCTTTTCTTATTTGAAGAAAAAAATTAAATGTATATTTGATTTTAATTGACATTTTTACTTTGACGTCATTGTTAAAACAAAAAAAGTTGAAGTTCAAACATGTATTGCTTACTGTTTCTATGTATTTTCAATATTAAACTTTCAATATTTATATGAATCATTTAATTTTTGAAGGTACAACATCATTGTTGAATATGCCATTTTTCTCTCTAAAACGCCACAGAGCGTCATTTGATAATAAGAACTTGAAGATTAAAGAAGTGTAAGAAACAAGTAATTGAAATTAAAATAAAAAACTAATTGAATTAAAAAACAATACATTTTCTTATAAAACTATGTGAGTGTAAAATATAAAAAGTGATTATTTAATTCATAAAGTATAAGAAATTTTCTATTATTACATATTTTATAATTTTTCTTTTAATTGTTGTAAACATATCTTATTTGTGAAATGTCACAAAATTATTTTTTTTAATATCCACAGTCAACGAGTAATTCTAATTTGGATGTATTTTTCGTGTCCGCAGAACAAAAGAATCGTATACCAGACTCTACATATATATATATATATATATATATATAGATTATTACTTACATATATTGATGGTAACATTTGATGCTAACATATGTAATGTCGATATACCTATTCCTAGTTAAGTGCTACTTCTGCTAAAAACTGATTAAAGGTGATCAAACGGTGTAGAGTCTGGTATACGATTCTTTTGTTCTGCGGACACGAAAAATACATCCAAATTAGAATTACTCGTTGACTGTGGATATTAAAAAAAATAATTTTGTGACATTTCACAAATAAGATATGTTTACAACAATTAAAAGAAAAATTATAAAATATGTAATAATAGAAAATTTCTTATAGGAATAGGTATATCGACATTACATATGTTAGCATCAAATGTTACCATCAATATATGTAAGTAATAATCTATATATATATATATATATATATATATATATATATATATATATATATATATATATATATATATATATATATATAGATTATTACTTACATATATTGATGGTAACATTTGATGCTAACATATGTAATGTCGATATACCTATTCCTAGTTAAGTGGTACTTCTGCTAAAAACTGATTAAAGGTGATCAAACGGTGTAGAGTCTGGTATACGATTCTTTTGTTCTGCGGACACGAAAAATACATCCAAATTAGAATTACTCGTTGACTGTGGATATTAAAAAAAATAATTTTGTGACATTTCACAAATAAGATATGTTTACAACAATTAAAAGAAAAATTATAAAATATGTAATAATAGAAAATTTCTTATACTTTATGCATTAAATAATCACTTTTATATTTATTATATATATATATATATATATATATATATATATATATATATATATATATATATATATATATATATATATATATATATTATATCTATATATATATATATATATATATATATAAAATTATAACGTTACTGACTGACTGACTGATTCATCATCGCACAGCCTAAACGGTTAAAGCTAAAGAGCTGGGGGTTGGTCTCCCACCAAATAGATCCACTAAGACGGGATTTTTGGAAATTCGAATGTTTAGGGGGTAAAAAAGGGTAAAAACGGGTAAATTCGGTAACCTCATATCTCCTAAACTAGAAAAGATACAAAAATAGCTTAAAGCTTATCGTCGTTCATTTAAAAAATAAGCGGACAGGTGTCTGGTACTTTTTTCAATTTCGGTCCCTTTAGGGAATAAACGGGTAAAAACTGTATTTTGGTACTTTTTTGCACCCCATGTATCTTTTAAACCAGTGAACATTCAAACAATATTTTGACTCCTTCATAACTTGACGAAAAGATAAAAATACTAATTTAGTACTTTTTGGTTATTCGGATGTTTAAGGGGTGAAAATTGTACCTATTTTTGGTACTTTTTTCATAAAACATTGATTTTGGTTTATTAACTTATACATATAAATACATAATAACGGGCTCCCACTACGATGTTGCAACATTTTGGAATAGAATTTTTATTTCGTTAATGGGTAGAAAAAAAGTACCAAAAGGGGTAAAAACGGGAAATTTGATTTTATTCAAACACAATGATCCAATTTAGATAAAATGTTTAAATTTAGAAACACTAAATATGCTAATGAGGTGTTACTTGGAACCCCGGTACCAAGTGATATTTTTTGGTACTTTTTTATTCTTCATCTGGTACTTTTTGAGTTTTCTTTGATATTGTAATCGAAACATGAAATTAATAATAAAGGGACTTTTCGGTACTTTTTCGTTCTACACAGGTATTTTTTTGAGTTTTCTTTAAAATTAAACCTTGAAGCATGAAATTAGGCATGTAGAACCCGGAGTAAATGAGAATCTATAAAAGGGGACTTTTTGGTACTTTTTCGTACTTCGACTGGTACTTTTTGAGTTTTCTATTAAATTTAACCTAGAAACATGAAATTAAGCATGTAGAGCCCGGAGTAAATGAGAATCTATAAAAGGGGACTTGTTAGTACTTTTTCGTTCCACAAAAGGTACTTTTTGAGTTTTATATAAAATTTAACCTAGAATAATGAAATTAAGCATGTAGAGCCCGGCGTAAATGAGAATCTATAAAAGGGGCATTTTTGGTACTTTTTCGTTCTTCAAAAGGTACTTTTTGAATTTCCTATAATATTGAACCTAGAAACATGAAATTAAGTATGTAGAGGATTGATTAAGTTAGAACCTATAAAAGGGGACTTTTGGTACTTTTTCGTTCTTCAAAAGGTACTTTTTGGATTTTTGTATAATATGGAACCTAGAAACGTGAAATTAAGCATGTAGAGCCCGGAGTAAATGAGAATCTATAAAAGGGGACTTTTTCGTCCTTCGACTGGTACTTTTTGAGTTTTCTATAAAATTTAACCTAGAAACACGAAATTAAGCATGTAGAGCCCGGAGTAAATGAGAATTTATAAAAGGGGACTTTTTGGTACTTTTTCGTTCATCAAAAGGTACTTTTTGAATTTCCTATAATATTGAACCTAGAAACATAAAATTAAGTATGTAAAGCCTGGATTAAGTGAGAACATATAAAAGGGGACTTTTTGGTACTTTTTCGTTCTTCAAAAGGTACTTTTAGGATTTTTGTATAATATGGAACCTAGAAACGTGAAATTAAGCATGTAGAGACCGGAGTAAATGAGAATCTATAAAAGGGGACTTTATGGTACTTTTTCGTCCTTCGACTGGTACTTTTTGAGTTTTCTATAATATTGAACCTAGAAACATGAAATTAAGTATGTAGAGCCTGCATTAAGTGATAACCTATAAAAGGGGACTTTTTGGTACTTTTTCGTTCTTCGAAAGGTACTTTTTGGATTTTTGTATAATATTGAACCTAGAAACGAGAAATTACGCATGTAGAGCCCGGATTAAGTGAGGACCTATAAAAGGGCACTTTTTGGTACTTTTTCGTTCTTCAAAAGGTACTTTTTGTGTTTTTTATAATATTGATCCTAGAAACATGAAATTAAGCATGTGGAGCCCGGAGTTAATTAGAATCTATAAAAGTGGGTCCTTTGGTAGACATAAAACTAAGCAATCAGGGACTTGAGTGAATGAAAATTTAAACAGGAATATTTTCTGGTACTTTTTCGTTCTTTAATTGGTACTTTTTGAATTTTCTATAATATTGAACTTAGGAACATAAAATTAAATAAAATAGGTCTTTTGGTACTTTTTCGTACTTCACTGGTACTGGTACTTTTAGAGCTTTCTAAAATATTTAATATATAAACATAAAATTAAACACGCAGTATCCCAATTGAACGAAAATTGAAAAAGGATACTCTGGTACTTTTTTGTTCTTTTACTAATACTTTTCGAATTTTCTATAATATTGAACCTAAAAACATAAAATTGGACATGCAGCTTTCTGATTGTATAAAAAACTGTATGCGATTTTTTTGGTTTCTGGTTGAAAATTAAACATGTGTCATCCTGATTTAATGAAAATATATAAAAAGGCTGGTACTGGTACTTTTTCGTTCTTCAACTGTTTTTTTTTTTTTTTAATTTTCTGTCATATTGAGACTAGAATCATAAAACCAAACTTAAAGAGTTCTCTAAAAGGGGAATTTTTGATATTGCAGATATATACATTTACAATAATGATATTTATTTTATTCCATTACGATGAGGGTAGCGAAGCACACTGGGTATAGCTAGTGTACGTATAAATTACGTAATTAAAATCATATTGATTTTTCTAGGATATTCTTCAATTTATACTGGCTGATGGAAAATTGTAATTTTGATTTATTGTTATTTTAATTAAAATTATTTTTTTGTTGGTAATAAAATGATTCCCTTAAATATTTGATGTTATTAATGGGGATAATATTATGGTAAATTAAAGAACAAATTATGGTATTGTAGGAATCATATTATAATTGTTATAGGAACAATAATAAGTTAACTTATGACAACCTACAAGAATCATATTATGATCTCCAAAGGAAAATATTTTATATGGTTGTCCTAATTATAATTACAAACATTAATGATAGTTTCAGTTTATGGTAGCCCTAACCATATTTCTTTTTTGCGTGTATGTATTGCTCTACGAAATTTGTTCCCGATCGGTCCATAATCGGTCATAGCTCCCATATAAGGTCCACATCCGAAAATCACTCAAATGCGCATAATTCATTGATTAATAAAGCTATCAGGGTAGAATTCGATGTGAATATGTTTTGTATATAGATATAAATCATTCAGTGAAATTTTTTCCGGATCAGTCCACAATTGGTACTAGCTCCCATATAAGTTCCACATCCTAAAATCTTTTAAACAAGCTGAATTCATTGATGAATAAAGCTATCGGGATAAAATACGGCATGATGTGTATAATATTAATTTTGTGTATAAATATTAATTACTTTACGATTTTTTATACCCTCCACCACCATCAGTGGTGATAGAGGGTATATATAAGTTTGTCACTGCGTGTGTAACACCAAAAAAAATGTAACACCAAATGCTAAATATTACCTTTGCTTTAGAAGTTGCACGACTATGTATAGATAATAATGGTGTTTTTAAATAATAATAATCTTGAACCTATAGCCAATGATAATTCCATTTTGATTTCGAATTTTGACTCATCAAACTTAAACATAGCTCATTTGAATGCTCAAAGCATTATACCAATAGGAAATCCAGCTAAAATGGATGAAATAAGAAATATTTTTAGAAACTCTAATGTGGATGTGGTAGGAGTAAGTGAAACTTGGCTTCGTGAAAGTAAGAAACTTTTGGTCAAACTTTGAACTGTCATTGATATATAATAACTTACCCACTCATTTTGTAGTGGGTAAGGATGAAACAACGTTAATAGATTATTTTCTAGTTGGAAAGGTTGATTCCATTGCAAGTAAAGGACAATTTCAAGTGCCAGCTCTGAACTCTTATCATTCAGTCATTTATCTATCACTTAATATTTCGAAACATATTTGTAACATACCGTTATATTATAGGGATTATATGAATTTAAATGTTAAAAATTGTTTTTTTGATTTGCAAAATATTGATTTTGGACCAATATATCTTTCGGCGAATCCAGATGTACAGATTAATTATTTTAATGACCTAATATTTCATCTATTTGATAAGCATGTGCCATTAAGGAGATGCAAAATAAGGGGTAAGATAAATTGGCTGAATCACCCTGATATAAGAAAAGCCAGGGAGTTGAGGGATTTATCTTACCGGGCTTATAGGGAATTACCTAGTTCTAGGCGATGGACAGTGTTTTGCAAATATAGGAATAAATTGAAAAGTATTATGAGAAGGGTAAGGCGTGAAATTTGTAGTCGAATGTTTAGGGAGTGTAATCCACAATCTATTTGGAATAAGTTACGGGATGTTGGTATTATTGGGAATGAAAATACAAGGGTTGATATTGATCTCGATGAGCTAAATAAGAGTTTTATACTGCAGCCGGACTTGGGAGTTAATGATGTTTTCGATGATAATCTTGGATCTCAGGGTACATTTTCTTTTGCGAGAATTGAGGATATGGACATTGTCTTAGCCTTAGGCAAAATAAAATCACAGGCAGTGGGACATGATAATTTACCGATGCGTTTTCTGCGTTTAATTTTCCCTCATATATTAAAACATTTAAAACATATATATAACACAATTTTAATGGTAACCAAGTTCCCTCAATGTTGGAAATTACCAAAGGTCAGGTATCCAATGAATTATGGTGATTTTAGACCAATAAGTATTTTGCCTATTTTTGCTAAGATTTTTGAGAATATAATACATAATAGGATTGTGAACCATTTAAATAACGAACGACTTATATCACCTATTCAATCGGGTTTTAGAGCATATCACATTGATTATTGGCATGGTAGAAGGTATAAGAAAATATTTGGATGATGGACTTGGAGCTATTGCCATTTTTTTAGATTATTCAAAGGCGTTTAATTCTATATATCATGGGAGACTTTTAAGAAAAATGCGTGATCAATTTAATTTTACTTCAACAGCTTGTAGACTAATATATTCATTTTTGCATAATAGACAGCAGTTTATACAGATAGATGATAGGAAATCTCGAACTGAATTTATGAACCGTGGGGTACCTCAGGGCTCTATATTGGGTCCATTATTCTTTACAATGTATATTAACGATCTTATGACAGTTCTTTCATTTTCTAAGCCACATATTTATGCTGATGATATACAGATAATCTCGTTCTTAGAAAGAGGTATGTCGATGGTAGATTTTTTTAACTTAATTAACAATGAAATAAGGCGAATTTGTCGATGGTCAAAAGATAATGGTATGCATTTAAACCCGTTAAAGACTAATGCAATGAAGTTTGGTCATTTTAATATAGATGGAAATGGAATTTTCATAGATAATGTTTTAATAGAATTTGTTTCAAGCTACAGGGTATTAGGTATTTATTTGGATGATAAATTAAAATTTGATTTACATGTTAATAAAATTATTACAAGAATTTGCTTTTCATTGAGACGCATATATAGTGTTGGGCTTTATTTTCCATTAAAAATAAGAAAACTAATAGCTAAATCAATATTAATGCCGATGTTACTGTATGGATTAGAAATTTATTCGTCTGGAGGTGTAACACATTTGGAGAAGATTAGGAAATGTTTCAATCGAATAATATGATTTGTGTATGGGTTAAGTATTACTTCACATGTAACTACCTATGTATTTGATTTTTTAGAGACCAATTTTGAAAGCTTTGTTAATATGCGCTTACTGGTATTCTTTTTTAAGGTACTAAAATTTGGTGAGCCAGAATATTTAGTTAATCTTTTTACTTTTTCGAATTCCACGAGAACTGCAGCTTTAAAATGTCCTAGGATTAACACATTGTATATGCAAAGGTCATTTACAGTCAGGGTATGTAGGCTATGGAACACATATATTCCATATGATGAAAGGAAATTTTCTGGAAGTGTAGTGAAATTTCGAAGCATGGTATTGAACAATTTATAATATGTAATCATATCTACAACGATGGCTATAGGTTATTTATTTATTTATTTTGTATTATGGCAAATTATTATTTAGTTTATATTAGTTGTGCAACTTCGGGTGATAGGTAAAGCTTATTTAAGGTTTTTTTTTATAATTTTTTTTTATTCTTGCATGAAAATTATTAAAATATACATACATATATACTTACTTTATTATTATTTTTATTATAAGTCTTATTATAACTTTTGTCTTACTCATATATATCTATGTAATCGATTTTGGTCAATGAAGGGCTTGTAGATTATTAATGAATAAATGAAATGAAATGAAAAAATATTCATCTGAGACCCAACGAAGTATATATATTTTGGGTCCTTATGAAATTCTGAGTCGATTTAGCTATGTCCGTCTGTCTGTCTGGTTAAAACACGCTCACGGTAAAACTAAGCAAATGACATCAACCAAATTCACTGAGAATATTCATTGGTAGTTTGGTATTGAAAATCAGCAAAATCGGTTCACAATGTAAAAAGTTATGAGTAAAAATTTCAGACTACCTAAAAAAAATTTAGTTTTTTTCCCTAATTCTTGAGTAGTTTTCTCAGAAACTACCAAAGATAATTCAACAAATTTTGTCACAGATTATTTTTTCCATCTATAGATTAATTATGTTTAAAATTGTAATAATCGATCCAAAATTTCCCATAGCCCCCATACAAAGGTTCATATTCCCGGAAATTAATTTATCGTTAATAACTTCCTCAAATATATCGGTATCAACACAAAATTTCGTACATATTGACAATTTATAAACAGGAATCAAAACTATGGACTTAGATCTGTATCGGTCCACAATTGGTCATAGTTCCCATATAACGTCCACTTTCGAAAATCGCTTAAATGAACATATTTTATTGATAAATATAGCTATCGGGATAAAATTCGGCATGATGTGTATAATATTAATTACTTTACGATTTTTTTTTTTTGGATCGGTCCATAATTGGTCATAGCTCCCATATAAGGTCCACATCCAAAAATCACTTAAATGCGCATAATTCATTGATAAATAAAGCTAACAGGGTAAAACTCGACGTGAATTTGTTTTGTATATATATATATATATATATATATATATATATATATATATATATATATATATATATATATATATATATAATCATTCGTGAACATTTTCCACATCAGTCCATAATTGGTTACATTCCATATAAGGAATTTTTTCAGCATCGGTCCATAACTAGCTCCCATATAAGGCTCACTTCTGAAAACCACTTAGTGCAACATAATTTATTATTAAACTGGACATGAGTATGTTCTGTGTATAGATAAATCATTTTGATTATTTTTTTTTCGAATTGGTCCATTATTGGTCATAGTTCCCATATAAATTATCGGCAGGATCGGCCTAATCAAAATTAGTTACATACATAAATGCATAAAGAAGTTACAAAATGATAAATAGTATCTTAATTACGGAAACAAATCATATCCCGGGTTTTACAGTTCTCCATAAGGGAAATAAAGTACTTTAGTACTTAATATGTATTTTAATACTTAAGTAAAATTTATTTCTTTAGTATAAATTATAAATTCGGCCCTATAACTTTAACCATTTATAACATATTTATATTGGTTTTTAATAAAAAGTAGTTTGCAGGTGGAGGGTATTTAAGATTCGGCAGAGCCAAATATAGCATTCTCACTTGTTTTAAAATATCTTTTTTTCTTAATTTGATTGTGACTAATTATGGACCGATCTGGAAAACATTTCGCAGAGTGTTTCATGTATAATTTAAACACATTCATGACTAATATTATACCGATATCATCATTCAGTTATGAAATATGTGCGTTTACGTGGTTATCGGAAATGGGCCTTATATGGGATCTATGCCCAATTATGGACCGATCCAAAATACATTTTGCAGAGTGATACATGTATATGTTGAATATTATTTCAATATATTTATTTCTAAATTAGTTATGTGCATTTAAGTAATTTTCTGAAGTTGACCTTACATGGGAACTGTGACCAATTATGGGCCGAGCAGGAAAAAATTTCGCAGGATGTTTTATATCTACTTTAAACAAATTCATGATGAATTTTACACCGATAATTTAATTCAGTTATGTAATATGTGCGATTACGTGATTATCGGAAATGGGCCTTATATGAAAGCTATGTCCAATTATGTACCAATCCAAAAAATATTTTGCAAAGTGATATATGTATACGCAAAACATATTTATGTTGAATATTATTCCAATATATGTATTTCTTAATTAGTTATTAGTATTTAAGTATTTTTTGAATGTGGACCATATATGGGAGCTGTGACCAATAATCGACCTATACAGATTTACGTTGGTAATATGATTTCTGTTCTTATTATGTGCAAAATTTCGTGGTGATACCGATATTTTTGCCGAAGTTATTAACGATAAATCTATTTCCGAGAATATGAACCTTTGTATGGGGAATATGAGAAATTTTTAATCGATTGTTTTAAGTTTGAACATTTTTGATCCCTGGTTAAAGAAAATACCGTGCAATCAAATTCATTCCATTATCTTTAGTAGTTTCTCAGAAAACTACTCAAGAATTAGGAAAAAACTTAATTTTTTTCGAGGTAGTCTGAAATTTTTACTCATAACTTTTTACGTTGTGGACCGATTTGGGTGATTTTTAATACCAAACTGCTTAGGACAATAGTGAATATTCGGTGAATTTGGCTGATTTATTTTGCTTAGCTTTAACATGAGAGTGATTGAAGCAGAGAGACAGACAGACAGACGGACACAGCTAAATCGACTCAGAATTTCATAAGGGTCCAGAATATATATATATATACTTTGTTGGGTCTCAGATGAATATTTCTTGGTGTTACACACGGAATGACAAACTTATATATACACTCTATCACCACTGATGGTGGTGGAGGGTATAAAAGCATAAATATATTATTATACCCTCCACCACCATCAGTGGTGATAAAGGGTATATATAAGTTTGTCATTCCGTGTGTAACACCAAAAAATATTCATCTGAGACCCAACAAAGTATATATATTCTGGGTCCTTATGAAATCATAGGTCATAGCTCCCATATAAGGTCCACATTCGAAAATCACTTAAATGCGCATAATTCATTGATAATTAGAGCTATCAGGGTAGAACTCGATGTGAAAATTTTCCACATCGGTTCATAATTGGTTACAATTTCCATATAAGGAACTTTTTCAGTATCGGTCCATAACTAGCTCCCATATGAGGTTCACATCTGAAAACCACTTAATACAACATAATTATACCTTTCACCACCATCAGTGGTGGTAGAGGGTATAAGTATATAAGTTTGTCATTCCGTGTGTAACACCAAGAAATATTCATCTGATACCCAACAAAGTATATATATTCTGGGTCCTTATCAAATTCTGAGCCGATTTAGCTATGTCCGTATGTCTGTGTGTCTGTCTGTTTAAAACATGCTCACGTTAAAACTAAGCAAAAGAAATAAACAAAATTCACCAAAAATATTCACTGTTGTCCTAAGCAGTTTCGTATTGAAAATCAGCAAAATAAGTTCACAACTTTAATAGTTATGACTGAAAATTTCAGACTATTTCGAAAAAATTACAGGTGTTTTCGTAATTCTCAAGTCGTTTTCTCAGAAACTACAAAAGATAATTCTATGAATTTTGACCCGCATCATTTTTTTTTACCCAGGGATAAATTATGTTGGAAATCAAGATAATCGATTCAAAATTTTTCACAGCCCCCATACAAAGATATATATTCCCGAAAATTAGTTTATCACTAATAACTCCCTCAAATATATCGATATCAACACAAAATTTTGTACATGCAAATATAATATGAACAGAAATCATGCTATCAACGTAGATCTCAGTAGGTCCACAATTGGTCATAGCTTCCATATAAGGTTCACTTTCGAAAATACCTAAACGCACATATATTATTGATAAATAAAGCTATTGAGGTAAAATTCGAGTTGAGTATATTTTGTGTACATACAAATCATTCTACCAATTTTTTACGGATTGGTCCATTATTGGTCATAGCTCCCATATATGGCAAATATGTTTTGCTTAAATATAAATCACTCTTCGAAATTTTTTCCGGATAGGCCCATAATTGGTCATAGCTCCCATATAAGGCCCTCTTCCTAAAATCACTTAAAGGCATATATTTCATTGAATTCTAAAGCTATATAAATAAAATTCGACTTGAATATCTTTTGTGTACATATAAATCATTCTACCACATTTTTCCGGATCGGTCCATTATTGGTCTTAGCTTTCATATAAGGCCCACTTCCGAAAATCGCTAAAATGCTCATATTTCACTGTCAAATAAAGTTATCTAGATAAAATTCGACACAAATATGTTTTGTTTTTATATGAATCACTCTACGAAATTTTTTACGCTATAGGGATAATGTTCGACTTGAATATGTTTTGTGTACATATAAATCATCCTACAAAATTCTTTACGGATCGGTCCATTATTGCTCATAGCTCCCATATAAAGCCCACTTCCGAAAATTACTTAAACGCATATATTTCATTGAATTCTAGAGCTATAGAGATAAAATTCGACTTGAATATGTTTTGTGTACATATAAATCATTACCACTTTTTTCCGGATCGGTCCATTATTGTTCTTAGCTTCCATTTAAAACCCACTTCCGAAAATCACTTAAACGCTCATATTTAATTGTCAAATAAAGTTATCTTGATAAAATTCGACACAAATATGTTTTGTCTTTATATGAATCACTCTACGATATTTTTTCCTGATAGGCTCCCATATAAGGTCCACTTACGAAAATCACTTAAAAGCATTTATTTATTTGAATAATAAAGTTATCGGGATAAAGTACGACTTGAATATGTTGTGTGAGCATATAAATCATTCTACAAATTTTTTTCCGGATCGGTCCGTATTTGGTAATAGCTCCTATATAAGGTCCACTTCAAAAGATCACTTAAACGCACATATTTCATTATCAAATAAAGATATCTTAATAAAATTCGACACAAATATGTTTTGAGTACATATGAATCATTCTACAAATTTTTTCCGGATAGGCCCGTAATTTGTCATAGCTCCCATATAAAGCCCACTTCCTAAAATCACTTAAAAGCACATTATTAAATAAAGCTATCTTGATAAAATTCGACACAAATATGTTTTGTCTTTATATGAGTCACTCTACGAATTTTTTTCCAGATAGGCTCATAATTGGTCATAACTCCCATATAAAGTCCATTTCCGAAAATCACTTGAGACCCAACAAAGTATATATATTCTGGATTCTTATGAAATTGGCCATAATAGGCTTATTGTCATTTGGAAATAAATGAAATTGAAATTGAATTGAATTAAAATTCTGAGTCGATTTAGCTGGGTCCGTCTGTCTGTCTGTCTGTCTGCTGTAGTAATCGTACTGTATGGACGTGTTTCTATAAGCGGTATCTTTGTCGGTTAATTTCGAAGTGAAATATAGTGAATATTTTAGCGAGCGATAGTTGTATGAAAGGCAGGGTCTCCATAGATTCAGAATCTGTTGAAATTTTTAAAATCGGTTGTGTGATTCCGTCGATGCGTGCGGATTAAAATCCGATAACGGTTTTTGTGGTGTATTTTATATACAACGTGTGTGTGTTTATTTTTTTGTTTGTACGAAAGGTAAACAAAGTTTTGAGACTCCTTTTGTCAGCGGAGTCACAAGGTGAATCTCCGGCCAGAGATTTGTGGTGTTGCCAGACCGGTGGTATGGTGTGTGACTCGGCTAAACCGTCGGTAAGGCAGTATCATCCGGTACACACCTCAGACCGGAATTCGACAAGACAGTTCGGTCGATAATTTCGGTTCCACTTCAGACTGGAAGTTTTTGGTAAGGCAGTGCATGGTTCTTGTCTTTGTTAAGGTAAGGCAGTCTATATGTACTGCAGTACATACTTATCTGGCGGTTGGTGTACCCACTAAATTAGGGGGTTTCACCTACTAGTGTCTTACTATTATATACTTTTTCCCTTGTTGACGATTGATATTGCGTGTTATTTGATTTTGCTCTTGATTTATTGTATTTTGGTTTTTGGGTGAACATGGCTCCTGCTCCTGCGAGCAAGAAGAAAGGCAAAGGAAAGGCGGATACGTCGGATATGTCGGCTGAGGATGCGACTGCATCAAAGCCGGTACTGAAGGGAGATACGTCGGACACGACGGCGAGAAGGCTACGCCATACGGACAGCGAGATGTCTAGTACGGAAACTGAGGAAGTTGCCAACAACTCGGGTAAGGGGTCGGGCAAGAGATTTAAGCTCGGGTCACCGATGGCTAAGCGAGCTGCTGCTGCTGCTGGTGTTGCTGGGAACTTGCTAAATTTGAGTGGTGTTGTTGTTGCTGCTAGTAGGGCTGGAAGAGTTGCTTCGTCTTCGGCTAGTGTTAGGATTTTGAACCAGACGGTGGTAGGTGCCAAGGACATTACTCAGGCAATGATGGAGGTTGTGTTGGTGGATGGTGTGGATCCTATTCTGGGTCGGAAGATCTTGGAGAATGCGGCTAAGTTCGAGGCGGTGGTCTTTAATTTGATGGCCGAGAATGAAAAGCTGAAGGGAAAGCTGGAGGTTTTAGAGGCGGGTCAGTCCACCTTCAAGGTTCCTGCTGTTCCTGCAGTGGCGTCCAGGTCTGCGTCGGCTTCTAGGAGAGTTCCTGTTGTCCCTGCTACTACTGCTGCTGTTGCCCCTGCTGCCAATTTGCCGAAGCCGGTGGAAACTTGGTCGGTGGTTGTGAAAGGCAAAAAGGGTGTTACGTCGAAGTAGGTGGTGGAGAAAGTGGTGAAGGAGGTTGGCCCTACCTTGGGCGTTCGTGTGCACGAACTGAGGCCGCTTCGTCGAAGTGATGGTGCGGTGATACGCACACCATCGGTGGCTGAGAGGGAGAAGGTGGCAGCCAACGAAAAGTTTGGGGAAGTTGGATTGGAAGTGTCGGTGAACGATAAGTTGGGTCCTAAGGTGGTGGTGCAGCGCGTCCATCCGGAAATCACTCCGAATGAGCTTATGGGGGAGCTCTACGACCTGAATTACAGGCGTAGGATGACTCCTGAGGAGTTCAAGAGGTCGGTCAGGTTAGTCTCTGCTCCCTGGAAGTCTACAGGCGGGCCTGTAAGTGTCGTTCTCGAGGGCAGTAACGAGGCCATGCAGCAATTGCTGGACAATGGCCGGTGTTACGTGAAGTGATGTTCGTTTATGGTGCGCCCACATGATGCTGTGCCTAGCTGTTTTCGTTGTCTGAGCTTCGACCACAGGGTGAGGGAGTGTAGAATGACGGAGGGCGAGTACCGCCTCTGCGGGCAGGTTGGCCATATGGCATCACGGTGTGTGAATGAAATCCATTGCAGGAACTGTGCTTTCAAGGGACTTCCGGCTGACCATCTGATGATGTCAGCTGCCTGTCCGGTATACATATGCAGTGATGTGCGAATTGGGGCAAGCTATGCGTGTCCGGGGTGCGACTTTTGCACTTGTGCAGGAACCGTATACCTCGGGTGGGCGCATAAGTGGATTGCCGGGGGTTGTACGGTCGTTTACTGACGGCGGGGGGAATGCGGCCGTTATAGTGTGTGACAGTGACTTTGACTGTACAGTTTTGTGTAGCAGCCAGTTAGGCATTAGTATCTCCGTTGAAGGTAGTTTCGGTAGGGTGATCCTGATTAGCGTATACTGTAGGTTTGGTTATCCATTGGAACCATACTTATGTTACTTGGATTCGGTACTACCCCTAGCGAGTAGTTATCCTGTAATTCTAAGCTTAGACGCAAGCATGCTCTCGTATGTGGTTCAGTAAGATGGACAGGTTAGCCCCTGGTCATCAGAACTATATACGAGGAGTTATGCTTAGCGAATGGCTGGTTACCAAGTGCGTCATGGTGGTGAATAAGCCGAGTGACCTGTACACTTTTGACTATGGGTACCAGTGACATAGACGTTACAGCTGCCAATGGTGCAGCTATGACAGCATTTGACTTTAGGTAGAGGGTGTGTAATGACTGGAGTGTAAGTGACCATAGGCTCATTGAGTTTACGGTCATTTGCAGAGAACGAACTGTTAGGACAGACCAGACTCGAACCTAGAGGAATAGGGATATTAACTGGGACTCGTACGCAGGGTATTTTCGGTCGGTGGCCTCAGAGGTGCCGATTGAGGACTTTAGGATACTGACGATAGATGACCAGGTCGGTAAGATAGATCAGTGGATGTGTCTCATTTTGCTGGGCCGACGTCGTAAGACTGGGTTCAGCAAAGTGAAGTGGTGGACTCGTGAGCTGGATCTGATGCGAAGGTCGGTCAGGCGTCTCCGGAAGCGTTTCCAGAGAGCCAGATTCACTAACGCAGAGAATTTAGTTCAGCGCAAAGCTGACTATCTTTCGGCCTTACGTACGTATAAGGACATGATAATTAGAGTGAAAGAGGACGAGTGGAGAGACTTCGTACGGGACAATAGAGATGACCCCTGGGGTGCGGTTTACCGTATCTGCAGGGGTAGAAGACATAAGGACTTGGGATCCCTTCATGTTGGCGATACTGTATTGTCAACATGGGGGGATTGCATGAGCCTTCTGTTGGATGTTTTCTTTCCTCGTGAGGAGAATGCTGTTCCACTTCCCCTGAGGAGGTGGCTAGCCCTCCGATCTTGGAAAGTTTTGAGATATCTGACAGTGTCTGCCGCGTTAAAAGCAGAAAATCGGCAGGTATTGATGGCATGACTGGAGAGATGTGTAAAAGCATCTGGAAGGCTGTGCCAGAATATCTGGAGTAAATCTTTGGGAAGTGTTTCAGCGAGGGCTGCTTTCCTGAAGCTTGGAAGATTGCTCGGGTTGTCGTCCTCCTGAAGTCTCCTGATAGGGTGAGGAGTAATCCTCGCTCTTATCGGGACATCAGTCTCCTTCCAGTACTTGGAAAAGTGCTTGAAAGGATGATGGTGTTTCGACTAAAGGAGATCGCCAGGCCGACATCTTCTGAGTTTCAGTTCGGTTTTAAGGAGGGCATGAGTGTTGAGGACGCTTGGCAACATGTTCGCAGTACGGTGAGTAACTCTACGGCCAAATATGTCTTGGGCATATTTGTGGATTTTAAGGGTGCGTTTGATCATCTCTCCTGGAGTGCAATCTTGCGTAGGCTTCGTGATCTGAACTGCCAAGAGATAGCTCATTGGCAAAGTTACTTCAGCGGTCGGAAAGCTTGTATTGTTGTTGCCAGCGGCACAATTTGGAAAGATGTTGTGTGTGGTTGCCCTCAGGGATCCATTTGTGGTTCATTTATATGGAGCCTCATGATGGATCCTTTGCTGGGTGATCTTGTACGGTCTTGTAAGCTGTGTGCGTATGCGGATGACCTCTTCATCATGGTGGAATGACAGTCTCGTGCTGTTATAGAAACCATTGGTGGGGAAGTTATGCGTCATGTTAATGCGTGGGGTAGTAGTGTTGGTGTGGAGGTGGCTGTGGATAAGACGGTGATGATGCTGCTGAAAGGCAGCTTATCATCGGCTCGTCCCCCATGCATACGTTCTGGCAATGTGGCCCTCAAGTACGTGACTGAGGTCAAGTACTTGGGGTTACTATGAGCGAGAGGATGAACTTTTTGGTTCATCTTGTTCGAGTCAGAGACAAGCTTTCCGTATTATATCGTATTATATACGAGGGGTTATTTATTGCTTGTGCAACGTATGGCTCGTCGGTATGGTACGAGACGGTTATGTCAGTTGTAGGCAGAAACAAGGTATTATCGTGTCAGAGAGTTGCTTTGCTTGGCTGCTTGCCTGTTTGCCGAACGGTTTCAAATGATGCTCTTCAGGTCTTGTTGGGTGTAGCACCCCTTGACTTGGAAGTAATACGTCGTGGTATTGCTTTTAAGATCAAGAAGGGACTACCGCTTCAAGATCGGGATTGGCTTTCTGCTCCTGACGTGGTTGGAGGACCTAGGGACATCAAGGCACTGCTTTGGGAGTGTCTAATCTCTAGGTGGCGGACGAGATGGACTAATAGTGACAAGGGGCGGGTAACGTATGGTTTCATATGTGACGCGACGTTCGTACAGGAACGGCTTGAGTTTGGGTTTCATACTGACGGGACATGGCTCTCTTAATGTATTTTTGCATAAGAGAGGTCTGTCCGAAACTGCGGACTGTATAAGACGTGGGCACGTTCTAACAGCGTGTCCCCTGTACAGTGACATTAGGGATTTAGCGAGTATGAATATTACTCGGACCGGAGAAAATTGGGAGTACAGTAGGGCTTTAGAGGACGATAGGACAGTTGTTAGGTTGGGAGAATATGCTAGGCAGGTATTCAATAGGAGGAGGACTAACGTTAGTGGAGGCAATCCCTAATGCGGTTAACCGTTGGTGGTGTTCTTTGCCAGGTGTCGTGCATTCTCGGCACGCTGGCTTGGCCTAGTTTGTTATTGTCGTTGTTATTTCTTCGTTTTTCGTCGTTGCTTTCTTCGCTGCGTTTTTCGGCTATCTTAGGTATCCGTGAGGGTGCTCTGTTTAGTGTTTTGTGCGTGCTGTCCTGGCGGTGTTGAGAATATGACACAAAGTGTCGCTCGTGAGGGCGGTTGTTCAATGTTTGTGCGTCTTGTGTGCTTTCGTTGTATGTTTTTGTGTTGCTGCTAGCCACCAGTCAGGTCCTATTTGGAGGCTAACAGGTAGTAGTTTCTTTTAAACTACGAAGTCCGACCGGAGACTTAAAATCTGGTATCACGGGATCCAGGAAGCCCCTGAAACTGGTTTTCAGCCTGGATGATGGGGCGGCCGTATATGTATCGTGGTGGCTGTGGTTTAAACCCGAATCGCGGGAAGAGCGTTAGCTCGGTGTGGAGTTGCATTGCAACCGGGTGCCGTGACCCATAGATCGGTAGGAGTTTAGATAGTCTCCGCCCCAAACCAAGGGGGAGGTCATGTCCAAATGCATGACTTCAATTCTGGTACTCTTGCACCTCCCGTCGTTATTGTACGGGTTGTGTAGGGGGCGCTGGTCGACGCATTGTATTCACCTGGTGTTAAGAGCACCGTGAGCTTAGAAATTATAAAAAATAAAAGTTGTTTTAATTAAAAAAAAGGATTTAAAATCCAAGGACATAAATGGCGCAGTCGGTAGGATACTCGGGTATCCTTGAGTGTTAAATAAAAACAAAGTGAAACTGGATATCTTAATATCCTTAACGAGAAAAGACCTAAATAAAATAAAATTATTAAATTTAAAATAAATTGATAAAAATATCGTGAAATACTGAAAATTATTTAAATTAAAAAAAAGAACTAAATAGTCATCCTTATTATAAGAAAGGACTTCAAATAAAACTATTAAACTTTAAAATAAAGTGAAAAGAACATTACATATTAAATTGAAATTAAAAAAATCTATCGAACTAAATAATATTTTAATTTCCTTAATGGAAGAAAGGATTTAAAATAAAATGTTTTAAAATAAATCTCTGAAAACTTTAAATATTGAAACAGAATAAAAGAATATAATGACATTTTAAAATTTATTAAAAAATAAAATACAAAAAAAAATATATGTATATAAAAATATAAACATATAAAAAATATATAAAGTTTGAATGAACATTCCAAAATCTGCAAAAAAAAAAAGACGTTAAAAACAATTATTGAAATTACTATTTAAAAGACAAAAGATTTGAGCATCAAAAATTCTATTTTGATTTTGGGTCCAGCGAGAGCAATAAATCAAATACAACATTGGAAATTTGGATCAGCAACACCACCAGCATAATTATTAGTTTTATTGTATGTATTCTTGTGTATGAATGTATTTGTTTATATTTTTCTGTAAAAATTAAATCTAAATAGTGCAACATATAAATAAATATATCATTAAAGAAATAAACTTATGATATATTTTTTATATATTTTGCCCTCATTGTATTATAAAATATAAGTATACAAAGGTCCTACGATTCTCACGAGACCCTCTAGAAACCATTGTATGCATATATTTAGTTATTTCGGTTCTTAAATTGTTCACTTGTAAAAAAATATAAAAAAAAGATTATTAATAATAAGAAATTTAATTTAGTTTCAAATAAACACATAAATATACTTATATATACAACATATTTGGTTTTACCTTTAATAAAATTGTAATATAATGGCTCAACAGGAATCTAGTTCTATTGCTATAAACCCTCTTAAATACCTTGAAAGACTTCCCGAGTTCGCAGGGAAAAAGACAGATTTATATAATTTTATTGCTCTTGTAGATAGAGTACAACCAGTTCTAGAAAGATATGACGAAATGTCACAGCTTTTATTTGCAGACATAATAAAAAACAGACTAACAGGGAAAGCAAGGGAAACAATAGAAATAAATTTTCATGCTCAAACCTGGTCTGACATGAAAAATATTTTGATAAATAATTTTGGTGAAAGGAACAGCATAGAGGAATTATATGATATGATGAGATCTGTAGTTTTCAAATCAAATGCAGTAGACTTTTATGACGAAATTAAGGAAAATCTAAGAAATTTGAATAACAAAAACGCAATGGTTTTGGGCGTCAACGCTGAATCGGAGCGAATAGCAGCGAATAATATGCGTACAGCCTTGAGTATTTTTAAAGAAAAGGTTCCAGAGCCTTTGAAAGCTATTTTAGCTTGCAGGAATCCAGAAAGTCTAGAACAAGCTATTGAGATATTATTTAAGTCTGGCTACGCGTATTATAATTGCAAAAATAATAGACATAGTGAACTTAACTATACTAAAAAATATGATGACAATAGAAAATTTATTGGTAGTAATATAACTCAAAAGAAAGGCATAAATAGTAACGTGAATAATAGAGGAATTAACTATAGGAACAATTTTTATGATAACATTCAAAGCTACAATACCAAAAGAAATGACTTTGCAAAGCACACAAATAGTAATAATACCCATCAAAGCTCTCCTAGTTACTTTTCCCAACCAAATGCAATGCATAGATTCCAAAATAATAGGCATCCACCACAAAACTTTGGAAATAGCTTTCAAAATATTTTGGAAATAATTTCTCGTCTACTAAAAATATGCTTCATCCAGAACCCATGGATGTGAATATGGTTCACCCAGACACATATGGAACCTCAAATCATGACAACGCATTTTCACAACATTACTTTCACGACAGTACTTTTAATAATACACTGCCCCACCCTGAACCGATGGATACAGGTATTTTTTATAATTCTGAATCATTAAGACATACTCAACCACAATTGGTGGAAGAACATAGTTTTAGAAGATTTAATA
This sequence comes from Lucilia sericata, assembly GCF_015586225.1. Taxonomy (NCBI): domain Eukaryota; kingdom Metazoa; phylum Arthropoda; class Insecta; order Diptera; family Calliphoridae; genus Lucilia; species Lucilia sericata. The sequence continues at coordinate 972,607 of NW_023994086.1, read as the reverse complement.
GTGATCAAGAGTATCATAATTATGACATCCCACAAAATTTTCATATACCGACCTCTCCGGAGACCTACCGCATATGATAATAAAGGGAGATTTAAAATTTATCGTAGATACTGGAGCAACCCATTCAATTATAAACCCCGGGTTATGTGATCCGAAGTGGAGGATCAGTTCTCCTTCGGTGTCTTTGAAAACATTACGTAATGTCGTAAAAACAAATACCGTGTATCGTGTGCCTTGTTTTGCTGAATTAGGTGGCCAAGAAGATTATATACACTTGATAGAATGCAATTTCCATGACTATTATGATGGTATAATCGGTAACAACATTTTACGAAAATATAATGCAATAATTGATTATGATCGAAATTTTCTACTTATGAATGGTAAAAATATTCCCTTGATTTTCTCAAAGTATCGTACTGTAAAATTTATAACGAATGTGGAATGTGGCTTAGCACATTTCAAAGGGTATTGCTCACCAAGTGGAAATGTGATTCTAGAAGAAGGCATATATGACGTTGAAAATTTCAAAGTAGAAATAAAGACTAGTTACAAGTGTCCAGATGTAATACATCTTGGACAACATGATTCGTGGCCAGTGACCCCAGAAAACTACCACTTAATAGACGATAAGATTACAAATAATTTATCTACTAACTTACCTTTGCTTGATCAGATAAGGTTAGATCACCTTAATTGTGAAGAAAAAAGTAAATTTTGTACGCTGATCCGTAAATACACTTCATTGTTTTATGATACAAATTCAAATTTGTCTTTTACGAATGCTATTAAACACCGTTTTAATACAATTCATAACATGCCTATTTATACTAAATCTTATCGTTATCCATATGTACATAAGCAGGAAGTAGAACGACAGATAAAGGAAATGCTGGACAAAAACATTATTAGACCATCAAATTCGCCTTATTCCGCCCCAATTTGGATTGTTCCCAAAAAGGACGATGCCAGCGGTGAGAAAAAATGGCGACTTGTTGTAGACTACCGCAAAATCAATGAAATTACAGTAGATGATAGGTATCCTATACCCAATATTGATGAGATATTGGGTAAGTTAGGCAGATGTTTATACTTCACTACTCTCGACTTAGCTAAAGGCTTTCACCAAGTGGAGATAGATGAAAGAGACATCCATAAGACAGCTTTTTCTGTTGAAAATGGTCATTATGAATTTCTTCGAATGCCATTCGGTCTTAAAAGTGCTCCGGCTACTTTTCAACGCCTCATGAACAACATTTTAAGCGGTTTGATTAACAAAATATGTTTTGTCTATTTAGACGATATTGTAATTTTCTCCACTTCTCTAGATGAACATCTTAATTCACTTAAATTAGTTCTCAATCGTCTAAAAGAAGCTAACTTAAAAATACAAATCGACAAATGTGAATTTCTCAAGCGCGAAACTGAATTCCTTGGACATGTTATAACTCAAAGGGGCATAAAGCCAAATCCAAAGAAAGTGGAATGCGTTGTTAACTACCCTCTTCCAAAGACACCTCGTCAAATTAAACAATTTCTTGGACTTAGCGGATACTATAGGAAATTTATTAAAGACTATTCTAAGATAGCAAGACCTATGACGAAGTATCTAAAAAGTAACTCTAAATTGAACGTTGAAGACCCTGAATATATTAAAAGTTTTAATACATTAAAACAATTGCTTGTCAACGATCCACTACTAGTTTACCCGAATTTTTCAAAATTATTTGTACTGAATACAGATGCAAGTAATTTTGCTCTCGGGGCCGTTTTGTCTCAAGAGGGCCATCCAATTTGCTACGCAAGCAGGACCTTAAATGACCACGAAGTGAACTATAGCACGATAGAAAAGGAACTGCTTGCAATAGTTTGGGCCGTAAACTATTTCAGACCCTACTTATTTGGCAGGAAGTTTCACATTCATACAGACCATCAGCCATTACAATGGTTATTTTCAATAAAGGAACCGAATAGTAGGTTAGTGAGATGGAGACTAAAACTTGAGGAGTATGATTATGTCATTAAATATAAGAAAGGAGAAACTAACGGAAATGCCGATTCATTATCGCGAATTGTACCGGAAGTTAACTTAACAGAACAACAACTTAATTCTATTTCTATAAGCCGATTAGCAATAAATTTTTATAGGCATCAAATTATAATAAACAAGATTGACTGTGGACCTATGAGTGTTGAAAGTAAGGAGATATTTAACAGGAAAAGGATAATCATTTCCATTACTATTGCCGAGCTGGATGAAAACAAAATGTTATCATTGATACAGAACCATTTTGACCATTCCAAATTGAATGCCGTTATTATCAACGATGATAATATATACGGAATATTCACACAGACCTTAAATAAATATTTCGGAGAAAATTCAAGATTTAAAGTTATTAGATGTAAGAAAATTCTTACAGACGTAATAGACGAAAATCAATTGACCGAATATATAGAGAAAGAACATCATAAAAATAACCATAGGGGAATAAATGAGAACTTTTGCCAGATGAAGGATATTATCTATCATCCAAAATTAAAACTTCGTATAACACAGTTTATAAATAACTGCGATATTTGTAATAAGGAGAAATATGATAGAAATCCTATTAAGCAGAAATTTAAAATTACGGAAACTCCAGATGGACCAGGGACAAGTAGTGCATATGGACGTTTTCTATAGTTTAGGAAAGTCGTTATTTTTAACATTTATAGACAAGTTCGCTAAATACGCGCAAGCTATTAAAATTGAAAATCGCACTTGGATTGAGTTCAAAAGAGCCATTGCACAGTATCTAAGCATCGTAGGTCACGTTAAGAAAATTGTAACAGATAACGAGTTGGGATTAAAGGCCCTTCCATTTAGAGAATTTCTTAGGGAGAACGACATTCAGATTCATTATACATCAAACAATAATCATTCCTCAAATTCAGATATAGAACGCTTGCACAACACTATAAATGAGCACATAAGATTACTTCGACATGATCCAAATAGGGATATAGATTCTGTAGAGGAAAAACTGTACAAGATAATAATGTTTTATAATAATTCTATACATTCTTCTACTGGATACAAACCATCAGATTTCTTCAATGGAAAAATAACATATTATTTAAAATAAAATAACTTAAAATAAATTATAAAAAATAAAAGTTGTTTTAATTAAAAAAAAGGATTTAAAATCCAAGGACATAAATCTTAGACCGTCAAGGTAGGCGCTCACGTTAAACACGGACAAATCTGTCTGTCTGTCCGTCTGTCTGCCTCAAACACTCTTACGTTAAAACTAAGCAAAATAAATCAGCCAAATTCACTCAAAATATTAACTAAGTCCTAAGCAGTTTGGTATTGAAAATCAGCCAAATCGGTCCACAACGTAAAAAGTTATGAGTAAAAATTTCAGACTACCTCGAAAAAATTAAGTTTTTTTCCTAATTCTTGAGTAATTTTCTCAGAAACTACTAAAGATAATGGAATGAATTTTGTCACACCTTATTTTCTTTACCCAGGGATCAAAAATGTTCAAACTCAAAACAATCGATTCAAAATATCTCATATTCCCCATACAAAGGTACATATTCTTGGAAATAGATTTATCGTTAATAACTTCAGCAAAAATATCGGTATCACCACGAAATTTTGCACATAATAAGAACAGAAATCATATTACCAACGTAGATCTGTATAGGTCGATTATTTGTCACAGCTCCCATATATGGTCCACTTTCGAAAAATACTTAAATACAAATAACTAATTAAGAAATAAAGATATTGGAATAATATTCAACATAAATAAATATGTTTTGTGTATACATATATCACTTTGCGAAATATTTTTCGGATTGGTCCATAATTGGGCATAGCTCCCATATAAGGCCCATTTCTGATAACCACGTAATCGCACATATTACATAACTGAATGAAATTATCGGTATAAAATTCATCATGAATTTGTTTAAAGTAGATATAAAACACCCTGCGAAATTTTTTCCGGCTCGGCCCATAATTGGTCACAGCTCCCATGCAAGGTCAACTTCAGAAAATTACTTAAATGAACATAACTAATCTATATACATATATAACAAGTTAGAATGCTATATTTGGCTCTGCCGAATCTTAAATACCCTACACCTGCAAACTACTTTTTATTAAAACCCAATATAAATATGTTATAAATGGTTAAAGTTATAGGGCCGAATTTATAATTTATACCAAAGAAATAAATTTTACTTAAGTATTAAAATACATATTAAGTACTAAAGTACTTTATTTCCCTTATGGAGAACTGTAAAACCCGGCATATGATTTGTTTCCGTAATTAAGATACTATTTATCATTTTGTAACTTCTTTATGCATTTATGTATGTAACTAATTTTGATTAGGCCGATCCTGCCGATAATTTATATGGGAACTATGACCAATAATGGACCAATTCGAAAAAAAAGTAATCAAAATGATTTATCTATACACAAAACATACTCATGTCCAGTTCAATAATAAATTATGTTGCACTAAGTGGTTTTCAGAAGTGAACCTTATATGGGAGCTAGTTATGGACCGATGCTGAAAAAATTCCTTATATGGAATGTAACCAATTATGGACTGATGTGGAAAATGTTCACGAATGATTTTATATATATATATATATATATATATATATATATATATATATATATATATATATATATATATACAAAACAAATTCACGTCGAGTTTTACCCTGTTAGCTTTATTTATCAATGAATTATGCGCATTTAAGTGATTTTCGGATGTGGACCTTATATTCGAGCTATGACCAATTATGGACCGATCCGAAAAAAAATCGTAAAGTAATTAATATTTATACACAAAATTAATATTATACACATCATGCCGAATTTTATCCCGATAGCTTTATTTATCAAAAAAATATGTTCATTTAAATGATTTTCGAAAGTGGACCTTATATGGGAACTATGACCAATTGTGAACCGATACAGATCTAAGTCCATAGTTTTGATTCCTGTTTATAAATTGTCAATATGTACAAAATTTTGTGTTGATACCGATATATTTGAGGAAGTTATTAACGATAAATTAATTTCCGGGAATATGTACCTTTGTATGGGGGATATGGGAAATTTTGGATCGATTGTTACAATTTTAACATAATTAATATATAAAAAAACTTAATTTTTTTTAGGTAGTCTGAAATTTTTTCTCATAACTTTTTACGTTGTGAATCGATTTTGCTTAGGAAAACAATGAATATTCTCAGTGAATTTGGTTGATGTCCTTTGCTTAGTTTTAACGTAAGCGTGTTTTAACCATAATAATAAGCTTGTTTAAATGATTTTAGGATGTGGACCTTATATGGGAGCTAGTACCAATTGTGGACTGATCCGGAAAGTTTCACTGAATGATTTATATCTATATACAAAACATATTCACCTCGAGTTCTACCCTGATAGCTTTATTAATCAATGAATTATGCGCATTTGAGTGATTTTCGGATGTGGACCTTATATGGGAGCTATGACCGATTATGGACCGATCCGGAACAAATTTCGTAGAGCACTTCATATACACACAAAACACATTCATGTCAAATTTTATCCAGATAGTTTTATTTATCTATGAATTATGCTCGTTTAAGTGATTTTCTGATGTGAACCTTATATGGGAGCTATGGCCAATTATGGACCGATCCGGAAAATAATTCCGTAGAATGATTTATGTATATACAAAACATATTCATGTCGAATTTTATCCTGATAGCTTTATTTATCAATAAACTAGGTTCATTTAAGTGATTTTCGAAACTGGACCTTATATGGAAACTATGACCAATTGTAGACCGATACAGATCTAAGTCCATAGTTTTGATTCCTGTTTATAAATTGTCAATATGTACAAAATTTTGTGTTGATACCGATATATTTGAGGAAGTTATTAACGATAAATTAATTTCCGGGAATATGTACCTTTTTATGGGGGATATGGGAAATTTTGGATCGATTGTTACAATTTTAACATAATTAATATATAAAAAAACTTAATTTTTTTTAGGTAGTCTGAAATTTTTTCTCATTACTTTTTACGTTGTGAATCGATTTTGCTTAGGAAAACAATGAATATTCTCAGTGAATTTGGTTGATGTCATTTGCTTAGTTTTAACGTAAGCGTGTTTGAACCAGACAGACAGACGGACATAGCTAAATCGACTCAGAATTTAATAAGGACCCAGAATATATACTTTGTTGGGTCTCAGATGAATATTTTTTGGTGTTAGACAAGGAATGACAAACAATTCATTTTTATTACAACATTCTTATAATTTAGTTTTAACTCAGACATTTAGTCGTAGAGCACACATTTAAATTAACTAGAGTTCGCCCAGCGGTCGAAATTCGACCAGAACCAATGCTGGAAAAATTGCATAAATAAGCTAAAATAAAACCCTATTTTTGTAGTTCAAATCTGTGGTAAAAAATTAACTTTATTGATATTATCAAAGTGTATAATTTGCTTTAAATAATGTTTTCTTTTAGAAAATGTGATGGGTTTTAGTAAAACTTCCATCAGTAGTTTAAAACCTCAATTGTCAAAATTAGTTATACAACTTGTTTTACAAAAGTATTTTAACTATTTTAAAAATAATAAAAAATAACGAACATTTCTTCTATCGACTTATTATCCCCTACATATTTACGCATCGTTCACAATGCTGGAGTTCTCTACTGTACAGTGTACACACCAGTAAAGAAATGTTAGCTGTTCAAAATACAGAGTTGAAATGTTCTAAATAATTTGTGAAAACAGTAAAAATATTTAAAATAAATAATGTCTTATCTAATTATAAATAAATTTTATTTGGATGTCATTAGTAGTCCATCCAACAGGTATATGCTGTATAAATTTTCCCTTATAACACTCGACAAAGACTTCAGCAGACATACATTTATTCAATTTTAATGTCTTCTAATAGAATTTAATAGTAGATATTCTATGAGGCCTTCTAATGGGCCTTTTATTAGCCTTCATATAGAACCGCATAACGATATGCATTGGCTTCCAATTACACACTGATTTTGTATACGCATAATAAGGCCTTAATTTCTCAAGTACTGTTTTTAGTACTGTTTGAAAGAAAACATTAATAAACTATAAATTTCAGTCTTTGGAAATATATGCAAGTTTAATAGCAAGTAAATGAATAATAAACGATAAATTGCTAAGTACGGTTAAACACTCTTCATCCCAAAAGACATGATTTATATTTAGCAGTTTCAACTTGTATCTATTTTTATATAAAAAATAACCATCACATATTCAACTTACAGTTTTCACTTTACACTACTATTTCCTAATTGGTTAGAATAGCCCAAAAAAAGAAGAATATCATCAAGTCCTCGCTGTGCTAAACCTGCATATAAGCGATATACATATCCATTTATTGCGGTGTATCATATAACGGCATGACCAACTAAACATTACTTATATTTTTTACAGGCTATTTTTATTTCTTACTGACACTGAATCAATTCGTTAAATCCATCACTTAAATCTTCCAAATCAATCAAAACTAATAATTATGTACCGCAATTCAGTATTTTTTTTAACTACAACATTTTGTCGTTATGTGGTATGTATTCTGAACTTCATCTCACCGATATTTTTCGTTAAACATAATCGAAAAAGTAAAAAATAAATTAAAAGTTCACGTTAATAATTTTATATTTTAAAAATATTTCAATACATAACTTTTGACATTCTTATATTTTTCCGATATTTGTCTTTAAAATATTCTACGGTTGTTAAAAAGTTAGGGAAATTCATTAATGTAACTGATATTTGTCATTACTTTTAGATATCAATACTTAAAATTAAAAAAAAAAAAAAAAAAATACTGAATTCCGGTACTGATGTCCTACCAATATTTTTCCAGTTCAAACACCAATATCAGTACATTGTTTGGCATTTCTTTAGGTGTCCCCAAGCATTATTTACGCATGTTTTTATATTCCCAGTTCGTTGTTTCCTCGGGAATGTCCTTCAATTTAACTATTTTGAAAAGTTTAAATAACGAAAAACTTCCAATCGAAAACACTGAATATAAAACTGAAGTCCTACTTCTTATAAAAATATTCCTTTCGATTTGGTAACAATCGTAACGATATTATAACAAAATAGATCATTATCTCATTCACAATTTAGCACTTTACACAAAAATATAAAACAATAAAATCCTATTTTCGCATTGCCTAAGCCTTATTAAAAACAACAACAAAAACAAATATCATGCAAAATACAAAAATCAAACAGCAACAGAGAAGTTAAACGTTTCTGCACTCTCCTCTCTTTTTTCAAAAAGCCGTGTTGTTTACTTTTTTTGTTTTGTTTCTTGCTTTGTTTGTTTTTAATTTCAAGAATACGTACGTGTGACTATTGTTTCTATGTATTAGTAACAATTTTAAACTCTTATAGCTCCTAAAATTCTGAACCGATCTCATTAATATACATATTGTGCACATCTGCGAACAAATACCTTTAAAATGATATAATTTTTGCCAAGATCAGATGTATACTGTAATAGTAAAAGGGGTCACAAAAAATCGTCTTGCCTATTAATTATATAGATTTTCAAATTCGATGAATAAAAATATAATAACTAATAAATTACATGCAAACAAAATTTTATCTAAGTTAAGTTGCACAGTGTCAATAGCGATGCAATATTTAATATAGTAACCAATTTATTGTAGCGAATTTTAACAAAAAAGTATGTAAATATTGGAAGAAGTGCCTAAGTACGTAACGATTCTGTTATATATGGTATTGTATACATATATTTACATATATATGTAGGTATATCATAATATTGTGTTTTCTCACTACCATTTGTTTTTAATGTTAAAGAAATGCAAACAAATAAGAGAATTAAAAAACCAAATCAAATTAACAGCAATTCCATTAATGTGAATAAGTGTTGTTTTTTTTTATTTTAAAATACACGAAATATTTTTTTTTATACCCTACACCACTTTAGTGGGGAGGGTATATTGGATTTGTGCTGATGTTTGTAACATACAAAAATATTCGTCCTAGACCCACCTTAAAGTATACCAATCGGCTTAGAATCGTTTTCTGAGACGTCCGTCTGGCTGTCCATGTAAACCTTGTGCGCAAGGGACAGGTCGCAATTTCCAAGATAATTGGATGAAATTGGGCACGCACGTTTTATTTGACGGACGAAGGACGAAGCCTATTGAAAATGGTTAAAATCGGTCCATTATTTCACCTAGCCCCCATAGAACAGAACCCCCCGAAAAAGGCTTCTGAGCTCATAATTATGTTAAATATAAAGATATATCGATAAAATACGGCACAACTAAGTTTTATAGAAGTCTTGATGATCCTGCCAAATTTCATAAAGTTCGGGCCCCATTTGACCCTAGCTCCCATACAAAGTCCCCTTCAGAAAATTACTTGAATGTCCCAAATTAGTTTATAAACACAAATATCGCAATGAAATTCAGCACAATAAAATATTATATAAATATAAATATATTCACAAAATTTTATCGGGCTTGGTCCATATTTGCTCCTAGCCCCCATATAAAGCCTCTTTCAGAAAATTAGTTTTTCATCCATAAATTGCTTAAATGTATCGGAACAAGGGAATATTGAAGATAAATGCTTTATTATGAAAAATAAATCACATTTAATATTCATAACTGGTGTAGGGTATCATATGGTCGGCCACGCCCGACTATACTTTCTTACTCGTTTTTTATTTAATATGATTTAGTTTTAGAATTATTAGAACATTTTATTTTATTTTGGATAGTTATAAAGCCTTAAAATTTTAAAAATGGAATTTCTATTATTTTGATTGGGTTCTTAAAAAAAATATGGGCGTTTGATATATTATGTTTGTTGGTAATTTTATTTTCAACAATGGAGCATTAACATTAGTATTGAAAAAAAACTTGTTAAAAATATTCAATAACTTTAACAATTATTATTATTAAAGTGGTTAAACATTATGATCTGAACCTATATAATATATCAAAGCAAAAATATGGAGATAATAAAAATAATCAAACTTACATACATACACACGATGAAGGCCTCCAGCGCTGCGTTTGTAGGGTGCTTTGGCTTTTGAATAGTTGTTGTTGCTAAATTTTTAACTGCTCTATTTATACCCTACACCACTTTAGTGGGGAGGGTATATTGGGTTTGTGCTGATGTTTGTAACGCACAACAATATTGGTCCTACCTTAAAGCATACCAATCTGCTCAGAATCATTTTCTGAGTCGATTTAGCTATGTCCGTCCGTCTGTCCTTGTAATCAAACTACAGGTCGAAATTTTGAAGATAATTCAATGAAATTTGGTACATGATCTTCCATTTCCCAGGGACGAAGCCTATTGAAAATAGTTAAGATCGGTCCATTATTTCACCTAGCCCCCATACAACTGAACCCCCCAATAGGGCTTGTAATCCTTGTAATCAAACTACAGGTCGCAATTTTGGAGATAATTCAATGAAATTTGGCACATGATCTTTTATGGTATCGTAGACGAAGCCTGTTGAAAATGGTTAACATCGGTCCATTATTTCACCTAGCCCCCATACAACTGAACCCCTCGAATAGGGCTTTTAAAAATTGTAATCAAACTACAGGTCGCAATTTTGGAGATAATTCAATGAAATTTAGCACATGATCTTTTATGGTACCGCAGATGAAGCCTGGTGAAAATGGTTTACATCGGTCCATTATTTCACCTAGCCCCATACAACTGAACCCCTCGAATAGGGCTTTTAAAACTACAAATCAAACTACAGGTCGCAATTTTGGAGATAATTCAATGAAATTTGGCACATGATCTTTTATGGTATCGTAGACGAAGCCTGTTGAAAATGGTTAACATCGGTCCATTATTTCACCTAGCCCCCATACAACTGAACCCCTCGAATAGGGCTTTTAAAAATTGTAATCAAACTACAGGTCGTAATTTTGGAGATAATTCAATGAAATTTGGTACATGATATTTTATGGTACCGCAGATGAAGCCTGTTGAAAATGGTTTACATCGGTCCATTATTTCACCTAGCCCCTATACAACTGAACCCGCCGAATAGGGCTTTTAAGTTCATAATTATGTTTAATATACTCATATCTCGACAAAAAGCTGCAATAACCAAGTTGTATACAAGACTTGATGACCCCCACGAATTCCATAATAATAGGTTCTCATATGACCCTAGCCCCTATGAAAAGCCCCATCAAAATTTCACTTAAATGTCCACAATTTTATTCAACAATTACTAAATTAAGTATGTATATCTAAGGCAAGGTACAATTCAACTTAAATACTTTATTATGGCAACTAAATCACATTATATTTTTGCCAAAGGTGTAGGGTATTATATGGTCGACCTCACCCGACTATAATTTCTTATTTTTTTTTTTTTGTTGACTTCTTCTTTATTTGATCAATGCATTTCTCACACTTAATTATGTTTTCTTGTTTTATTATACCCTCCACCACCATCAGTGGTGATAGAGGGTATATATAAGTTTGTCGTTCCGTGTGTAACACCAAGAAATATTCATCTAAGACCCAACAAAGTATATATATTCTGGGTCCTTATCAAATTCTGAGTCGATTTAGCTATGTCCGTCTGTCTGTCTGTCTGTGTAAAACACGCTCACGTTAAAACTAAGCAAAGGAAATTAACCAAATTCACCCAAAAGATTTATTATTATCCTAAGCAGTTTGGTATTGAAAATCAGCAAAATCGGTTCACAACGTAAAAAGTTATGAGTAAAAATTTCAATCTACCTCGAAAATAATTACGTTTTTTTCAGAATTCTTTTGAAGTTTTCTCAGAAACTACAAAAGATATTTCGATGAATTTTGTCACACATTATTTTTTCATGGCAGTGATCAATTATGTTGAAAATCTTTAGAATCGATCCAATATTTCCCATAGCCCCCATACAAAGGTATATATTCCCGGAAATTAGTTTATCGTTAATAACTCCCTCAAATATATCGGTATCAACACATAATTTTTTACATGCAAATATAATATGAGCAGAAATCATATAAAGTAGATCTCAGTCGGTCCACAATTGGCCATAGCTCCCATACAAGGTCCACTTCCGAAAATCACCTAAACGCACATATTTCATTGATGAATAAAGCTATTGTGATAAAATTCAAGTTAAATATGATTTTTGTACATACAAATCATTCTACCAAATTTGTTACGGATCGGTCCATTATTGGTCATAGCTCCCATATAAGGCCCACTTCCGAAAATCATTTAAAAGCTCATATTTCATTTCATATAAAGCTATCTTGATGAAATTCGGCACAAATATGTTTAGTCTAAATATAAATCACTCTACGAAATTTTTTCCGGATAGGTCCATAATTGGTCATAGCTCCCATATAAAGCCCCTTCCGAAAATCACTTAAATGCATATATTTCATTGAATTATAAAGCTATCGGGATAAAATTCGACATAAATATATTTTGTATACATAGAAATCATTTTACAAATTTTTTACGGATCGGTCCATTATTGGTCATAGCTCCCGTATAACCCCACTTCCGAAAATCACTTAAAAATACATATTTCATTGTCAAATAAAGCTATCGTGATAGAATTTGACATAAATATTTTTCGTATAAATATGAATTATTCTACTAAATTTTTTTCGGATAGGCCCATAATTGGTCATAGCTCCCATATAAGGTCCACTTCCGAAAATCACTTAAACACATATATTTCATTGAATTCTAAAGCTATTGGGATAAAATTCGACAAAAATACGTTTTGTGTACATTCAAATCATTTCACCAAATTTTTTACGGATCGGCCCATTATTGGTCATAACTACCATATAAGGCCCACTTCCGAAAATCACTTAAAAGCACATATTTCATTGTCAAATAAAGCTATCGTGATAAAATTCGACACAAATATGTTTTGTCCTTATATGAGTCACTCTACGAAATTTTTTCCGGATAGACTCATAATTGGTCATAGCTCCCATATAAGGTCCACTTCCGAAAATCACTTAAACGAATATATTTCATTAAATTCTAAAGCTATAAGGATAAAATTCGACTTGAATATGTTTTGTGTACATATAAATCATTCTACCAAATTTTTTCCGGATTGTTCCATATATGGTAATAGCTCCTTCAAAAAAATCACTTAAACGCACATATTTCATTATCAAAGATATCTTGATAAAATTCGACACAAATATGTTTTGTGTAAGGTTATAGCTCCTATACATATAAAGTCCACTTCCGAAAATCACCTAAACGCACATAAGTCATTAATTAATAAATCTATTGTAGTAAAATTCGACTTGAATTTTTTTTTGGCATATAAATCATTATACGAAATTTTTTCCTTATCGGTTGATAATTGGTCACAACTCCCATATAAGGACCATTTCCGAAAATTACTCAAATGCACATTAACAATCAAAGTTATCGGGATAAAATTCGACATAAATGTGTATTTTGTATAATAAATCATTCTACGGATTTTTTCTTCCGGATCGGTCCATAGGTTGTCTTAGCTCCCATATAAGATATACTTCTGAAAATCACTTAATAGCACTTAATTCGTAATTAAATGATTATATCCGGATAAAATTCAAAATGAGTATGTTCTGAAATAAATCATTATATTAAAATGTTTTCAAACTGGCCTATTAATATACATTTTTCTCGACCTAATTAAAATTAGTTTGACATATGCATAAATGTTAGTACCCTCAATAAGGAAACAAAAATTTTGCCAAGTTATCTAATAATTTGATAGTTAAATGGGTTTCAATAAAAAGTAGCTTGCTGGTGGAGGGTATTTAAGATTCGGCATAGCCGAATATAGCACTCTAACTTGTTTTATTTTTTTTTTCTTTTTAGATTTGGTAGGAAAAAAATATTTGTTTCTTCTTTTCTTGCTTTTTTTTTCCTCAGAATATACACTTACATATATATAATTTTTATTAAAATAAGTATTTATCTTTTTTTTTGTTGTTTTCACTGCGATTGTTTTTCTTTTTTTTTATGATATATTAATTTTACATCTTTTTATACCCTCCACTACCATCAGTGGTGATAGAGGGTATATATAACTTTGTCATTCCGTGTGTAACACCAAGAAATATTCATCTGAGACCCAACAAAGTATATATATTCTGGGTCCTTATAAAATTGTGAGTCGATTTAGCTATGTCCGTCTGTCCGTACGTCCGTCCGTCCGTCTGTCCGTCTGTCTGTCTGTGTAAAACACGCTCACTTTAAAACGAAGCAATATAATTTAACCAAACTCACCCAAAATATTCATTATTATCCGGTACAGTTTGGTACTGAAAAATCGCAAAATCGGTTCACATCGGGAAAAGTTATGAATCAAAATTTTAAAACAACTCCGAAAAAAATAAACATTTTTTACACATTCTGATGTAATTTTCTCGAAAACTATGCAAGTTAATTTCATTAAAGTCATCATACATTCGTTTCTACACAGGATCTTGATTCCTGCTGAAAATTGCCAGAATCGGTCCACAATTTCATATACCTCCCATACAAAAGTACATATTCCCGCAAAATGGGTTTTTTGTTAATAACTTCCGTCACAATGTCGATATCTTCACAAAATTTTACAAATTAAAATCTTATGTCACACAGTGGTATAGGAAAAAAAAAAGAGGGAAATAATTCGGTAACTTCTAAACGGTTAATCCGATTTTAATGAAATTTGGTATGCACAAAGAGGAGGTGTTGTCGAGTTTAGGTTTTGAATTTGGACCTTATAGGCCAACCAGGGGCCCGGCGGGGGGTCCTCAAATTAGGACACCTCGCCTATGTTAAATTTTTAAAACGATCCTATTTCTTCATTTGAGTTCCGATTTAAAAAAAATTTCGTATATAGAATCTCCTCATCGAGCACTATAAAAAATGTCGTCGTAGCAGTAAATTATCTCTTATAGTTTAGGAGATATTCGCATTTGAATATTAAAATTTTAAAATTTTTACCGTCCTTACTTTAGTTTTTTTGATAATAGCAGGTCCAAATATTTCCGATTTTCGCCATTTTTTTTTATTTGCTTAACAACAAGTTTATATACCAAGCAGTGAAAGAATTATGTAAAAATCATGACTGAGTCCAAAGTTATAGGCATTTAAATTTAAAAAATTAAAAAAAGGCGATTTTTTGTCATTTTTTTGGGAAAAAAGTATCTTTTTCTTTTTAAGTTATCTAAAAAGTTTCTAAGAAGATGTATATAGAATTTATACTTTTTGGAAAGCTGACTTTACATAAAATACGATATATGAAACAAAACCTAAAAATTTTTGATACCGAGGGGACCAGGTCCATCCAAAAAAACCCTATTTTTTATGGAAAATTAAATTTTGAGCAAAAATTCTCAAATCGCATAGTCGATATCAAATTATAGTGACCTGTTTTATATGACCCAATAAGTTCTTAATCATTTTGTAACGGGTTTCGATAACCCCGCCCCTGGTATGGATATAATAGGCAAAAAACTAAAAAATCCCATTTTTGGGATTTTTTAAAACTTTTTTGGGAATTCCGGGATTTCTAATAAGAAAATTCGAAATTTTGATTTAATTTTGGATTTTAAGTAAAAAAATCTACCTAACTGTAAAATTTCATCAAAAAATATTCATAAATAAAATTTTTATTGCAATTTGAAAAATTTGTATCTTCGCAAAAACTGAATAAAAAACATTTTTTAATTTTTTTTAAAAAAAGTATTCCGCGAATTTTTTAATTTTCAAAAATTATATACAGTTTTGAAAAATAGACAAAATTACCTTTCCATTGATATATAACATGCCTACCTAATGTTTTTTAAGTGACAAATTAATTAGGGAAAACTCAACATCTTTTAGAAAATTTGCCTAGCACTATTATTTTCATCCATAAGGTTAACTCTTAAATTTGTTACATATATGGATGAAAATAATAGTGCTAGGTAAATTTTCTAAAAGATGTTGAGTTTTCCTTAATTAATTTGTCACTTAAAAAACATTAGGTAGGCATGTTATATATCAATGGAAAGGTAATTTTGTCTATTTTTCAAAACTGTATATAATTTTTGAAAATTAAAAAATTCGCGGAATACTTTTTTTAAAAAAAATTAAAAAATGTTTTTTATTCAGTTTTTGCGAAGATACAAATTTTTCAAATTGCAATAAAAATTTTATTTATGAATATTTTTTGATGAAATTTTACAGTTAGGTAGATTTTTTTACTCAAAATCCAAAATTAAATAAAAATTTCGAATTTTCTTATTAGAAATCCCGGAATTCCCAAAAAAGTTTTAAAAAATCCCAAAAATGGGATTTTTTGGTTTTTTGCCTATTATATCCATACCAGGGGCGGGGTTATCGAAACCCGTTACAAAATGATTAAGAACTTATTGGGTCATATAAAACAGGTCACTATAATTTGATATCGACTATGCGATTTGAGAATTTTTGCTCAAAATTTAATTTTCCATAAAAAATAGGGTTTTTTTGGATGGACCTGGTCCCCTCGGTATCAAAAATTTTTAGGTTTTGTTTCATTTATCGTATTTTATGTAAAGTCAGCTTTCCAAAAAGTATAAATTCTATATACATCTTCTTAGAAACTTTTTAGATAACTTAAAAAGAAAAAGATACTTTTTTCCCAAAAAAATGACAAAAAATCGCCTTTTTTTAATTTTTTAAATTTAAATGCCTATAACTTTGGACTCAGTCATGATTTTTACATAATTCTTTCACTGCTTGGTATATAAACTTGTTGTTAAGCAAATAAAAAAAAATGGCGAAAATCGGAAATATTTGGACCTGCTATTATCAAAAAAACTAAAGTAAGGACGGTAAAAATTTTAAAATTTTAATATTCAAATGCGAATATCTCCTAAACTATAAGAGATAATTTACTGCTACGACGACATTTTTTATAGTGCTCGATGAGGAGATTCTATATACGAAATTTTTTTTAAATCGGAACTCAAATGAAGAAATAGGATCGTTTTAAAAATTTAACATAGCCGAGGTGTCCTAATTTGATGACCCCCCGCCGGGCCCCTGGTTGGCCTATAAGGTCCAAATTCAAAACCTAAACTCGACAACACCTCCTCTTTGTGCACACCAAATTTCATTAAAATCGGATTAACCGTTTAGAAGTTACCGAATTATTTCCCTCTTTTTTTTTTCCTATACCACTGTGTGTCAATAGAATTCATTGAGAGAAAAAATCCTATACAAGGTCCCCTCCCGAAAATCACTTAAATGCGCATAACTCATTACTAAATTAAGATATCCATATAAAATTTGGAATAAGTATTGCTCATATGCACAGAAATATTAATTTAAAATTTTTTTCTGATCAGTCCATAATTGGTCATAGCTCCCATACAAGGACCCTTCCCGAAAATCACTTAAACGCGCATAACTCACTACTAAATTAAGGTATCCATATAAAATTTGGTACATGTATTGCTCATATGCACAGAAATATTATTGTTAAATTATTTTCTGATCGGTCCATAATTGGTCATAGCTCCCATACAAGGTCCCTTCCCGAATATCACTTAAACGCACATAACTCATTACTAAATTAAGATATCGATATAAAATTTGGTACAAGTATTGCTCCCATATACAGAAATATTATTATGGAAGTTTTTTTCGGATCGGTCCATAATTGGTCATAGCTCATATACAAGGTCCCCTTCCGAAAATCACTTAAACGCACATAACTTATTTCTAAATTAAGATATCCATATAAAATTTGGTACAAGTATTGCTCACATATACAGAAATATTATTATGGAAGTTTTTTTCGGATCGGTCCATAATTGGTCATAGCTCCCATACAAGGTCCCCTCCCGAAAATCACTTAAACGCACAAAACTCATTACAAAATATTGATATCCATACATTTAGCACAAATATTGCTCTTATATACATAAATTACACTATAAAATTGTTTTGCGATCGGTCCATAACTGGTCATAGCTGTCATACTAGGTCCCCACTAGAAAATCACTTAAATGCTGAATATTTGTTGCCAAATAATGATATAGATACAGAATTTTTAAATTTTATCTTTATATACATAATTGGTCATAGCTCCCATACAAGGTCCTTTTACGAAAATCTCTGAAACCCACATTACTCATTACCAAATAAAGCTATTGATACAAAATTTGGCACAAATATTAGATTGGTATATAAAAATTCTATTTACAGATTTTTTCACGATCGGTTCATAACATGGGTACGGTCGGTCCCATGCAAGTGTCCCTTCAGAAAATCACTTGAACACACATTACTTATTATTAAATTACGATATAGATACAAAATTTGACTGAAATATAGCTTTTATGTACAGAAATTTTGCTTAAAGAATTTTTTACGATCGGTCTATAATTGATCATATCTCCCATACTAGGTCCTGCCCCTAAAAGCAATTTTACCGTCTTTAACTAGTTGCATTATCAATTTGTGTAGAACAAAATTATATATATATGTATTTTTAAAATCCTTAAATCTTTCACACACATGCATACATGCACATTATTAAATATCGTTAAAGCATATCTTAGGGCGCTATAAGAATATAAAAGAAAATGGGGTTTGTAATGTTCAATTAATCTTGGAATTGTAATGATTTAAACTGTTTAAATCTTGGGATTTTTCTATTTCAGACATGAGAAAACTTATTTCTACAGATATTTAATCATTTAAAAAACTATTAATATCTGGTGGAGGGTATTTAAGATTCGGCTCAGCCGAATATAGCACTCTAACTTGTTACTGATTATTATTTCTTTTTTTTTTTTTTTTGTTTTCAAACGTAAATTTCAAAGACCAAAAATTCGGATTCGCGACACTGTGCTACTAATATATATTGTTTTCAACTTAATTATAATAATTTAACGATTTTTTTTCTTTTTTTTTTTAAGTAGAAAATTTTACTTAATTCTTAGCTTAGTTTTCTTCAATTTTCTGCTGTATTATGTTGTTTTCTTGTATTTAAAAATTCTGTTAACCGTATGTATATGCTTTCAACTGACAACTAATATCACTCTGATCACATTAAACTGTACAATCTGTACAACTCGTTCTCAGACTGGAAGGTTAACGAATTGGCTCCCTCAAAAGTTGGAAGAATAGGTTAATTATTAGGAATTTCGTTGACGCTCAGTATATATATTGTCTCTGATGACTTTCTCAACAAATGATGAATTTTATTTTTCCTCGAGTGGGGTTTCTGCCAAGAAAAAAAATTCTTTCTGTTGTTTTGGCAATTATATTTGTATGTAATTCTGATGAAGGCAGTAAGTTGTCCTCAATTGTGCCTTTAAAGTAGGATTACCCAATATGGAAGCACAGGAAATATTCCAAATATGTTTGTATCTGGACAAATGGACAAAACCATGTTAAGGTATGTATTTAGCAAGAACAGAGAAATATAAATCAATTTCCTGATCACCTTACCTTTGGCTAAATTTTTCATCAAGTTACAACAGAAAAGAAGGAAAAGCACATTTTGTTCGAACCATCTTTGGTTTCTTGGAAATCGCAATGTCTACCAAATGCCGTTAAAATTATATATAAAAATTGTTGCATTCTGTTGTCATGCTATATACCGTTTCAATCGGTTAAACCCCTCCCTAAATAAAATGTCATCAATGTTTTAATCTATCTGGCAATATTAAATTTGCAAAGATTTTAAGTAATGTTCCAAAGATATGGTAGTTTTCACCTTACCATATCTTATGAGACTACAGTGACATAGACAATTATTCGTATATATAATAAATAACGAAATTGTAGATATTTAATATAATACTCTTGTTTTTTTTCTCCAATAAAAAAAATACTTTGTTATCATCAAAAATTAAAATCTAACTTATTAAAAGAAATATGAGGATATTTTTAGAAAAACAAAATATATAGAATTTCAATTAAAAAAAAACAGGAGATGTTGAGAGAAATTTAAACTTTGAATGCAATTAATGTTTCACCTTATATCCTTGGCATGATAAGTCCCAGTCCTTCCATCGACATTCTCTAGGATATAATAACAATTTCCGGATTTCGCTTTAACTTTTGATCTGATGAACAAAGGTCCCAGTTTTGCATTGAATTTTTTTCTGCATCACTTTGGGCAAAATTTCTTCTATATACTTCATCGCCAACTTTAAATGATATTGGTCTTGCTCGCAGATTATATTTATTATCGCCACTTTCATATGGTTTCTCGAGATTTTTCTGAATTTGATTTCTCGGTAAAAACAGGTGATCATCGCGTTCTAAGGTTGAAACAGGATCTCCAACAGAGTTTAACATTTTAAGAAGTTTGAATGAGGTACCATGAGTAATCATATCAAAGCCATAAAGGGCATGATATGGACTACATTCGGTAGACTGATGTATCGCGTTTTTCAGTGCACAACTGATTGATGATAAATTTTCATCCCACTCTCTCTGATCCTTTCTCAAGTATGCCCTTATTGCTGCTACGATGGATCTGTTTACCCTCTCTGAGGCGTTGCTCTGGGGAGAATATAGTGCTGTATATACATGGCAAACCCCATAATTTAACAAAAATTTGTTAAAATCATTTGATTTAAATTGGGAGCCGTTATCGCTTATAACAGTCTCCGGTACTCCGTATATGTGGAAAATTTTTTTTTCCAAATATTCTGTGATCACATTACTTGTAAATTTTTTTAACGGACATAGCCAATGAAATTTGGAAAAATGATCCAGCACAATGAGCAAGCCAAAATTTTCTATAAAACACCTATACCATCCAGCTAAGCCCATAAAACCACGAACCTGTTTTAGTGTCCTAGGCGGCGGCCATTAATTGATAGATTCAATTTTAGCGGGATCTGTAGATATTCCCCCATCTCCAATAACGTATCCTAAATAACTGACTTTTCTTACACAAAATTTGCTCTTATCTATAATAAGTGTGAGGTTGGCCTTTCTAAATTGTTCTGCTAAACGTACTAAAATAGTCACATGAGTTTCAAAAGAATCAGAAACAACACACACATCATCCAGGTAGCCGAATACACAGTTTTTCAGATCAGGTGGTATTATTTCGTCCATTAGACGACACATTGTCTGTGAGGCGTTACATAACCCGAATGGCATCACGGTAAACTGGTATAACGGACGCCCTGGAATCGTGAATGCCGTTATGGGTTTTGAATTTGAATCTAATTCAATTTGCCAATAGGCATCTTTAAGATCTATTTTAGATATAATATTAGACTTTGGTAACCTCACAAAGATTCCTTCGATACTGGGCAATGGGTAAGCATCCTTTTGTGTGACCTCATTAATATTCCTTGCATCTAAACAGAGCCTAATTTTCCCGGGCTTTATTACCAATCGCATCGGAGAGCTCCATGGGCTACAACTAGGTTCAATAACTTACAACTCTATCATTCTACCTATTTCTTTATATAATACCTGTTCAACAGCCGGTGAGACTGGATAAAATCGCTGTTTAACAGCCTTTGCATTCCCAACATCAATTTCATGTTTTATTAAAGAAGTTCTGCCCAGACCATGTTTTTCAAAACTCGGAAACATTGACTTCACTACCTCTAGCTGTTGTCTTTGGGAAACATTTAAAGGATACCTATTAGCATCATTTTCCTCGTTTTCACTAAGGGTCATACTTGATATTACTCCTGAAATCAAATCAAAACATCTCCAAAAATCAATTCCTAACATCAAACGACAATCTAAAGTTGGAACAATATACAATATAATCATCCGACTTATTTCTTTATATATAATATCTACTTCCATTTATCCACATACTTCCTGAGTTCCTCCATCATTCTAACCGTAGACTTTATACGTTTATATCCTGGTACATTGCAAAAATCTTCCTTTGCCAAATGGAGACCAACACAACTTCTGTTAGCGCCGGTGTCTAACAGACCGAGTTCTACTTTACCCAAGAATTCTACTTTCGCGTATAATCTACTATCCCTTTGATTACTTAAAATAGATGAAATAAATAAACGCTTTGTTTTCCTGATTCTTTTATAAAAATTACGCATACGTATAGTAGACCCACGATATTTTTTTCGTATTTTTGGTTCCAGTTTTGAATCATTAAAAAGCCTATCACGTGTTTCAATATACTTACGAAGACGTTCCTGATAAGGAAGAATTGTACCTATTTGCTTATCAGGTCGTTCTTTAGATGACGAATTTTTCAAAACTTCAAAGTTCGTAGATTCGAAATTTTTTGACATAGTTAATAAATCGTTAGATTTATCTTTAATATAATAATTAGAACTATAACATTATCATTTGTAGTCGAGTAATTAGCAAAATCATTTTCATATACATTTCCAGATACGTTAATCATATTTTGTTCCGTTCGTGATTTAGGTTTTATTAGGGTGTCATTCTGGTATTTTTGAAGCACCCCTTGTATGGTTTTTTGAACATACTGGACATTGAGGTTTATATATATTTTTCAAACCACAACCGTAGCAAAAAATCTTGCGCTCTTGTAGGCACATATCCCAGCAATGACCGATTTCCTCACAATTCCAACATTTTACTACTTTATCTATTTTATCTATAGCATTGACCGAAAATGTTGTTAAATCTTCTTGGGCACCGTCAAGTGGCTCATTTATATCTATTTTTTCCTGGGATTCCAAAGAAGCTACACGCCTATTATTTTTAAAATTTATATTATTTCTAGAAAAATTATGCCTTCGGAAAGAATCGTCATTGAACAGATTTTCACGCATTTGACATAATTTACGTAATTTAGAAAGAGAATCAATAGGAACGTACAATAATTCGTGACGAACTTCTGGGCGTAAATTTCTTATTAAAATTTCTATAAGATCTTTTTCTTCTATCGGATCAGGCAATCTATCAACAATTTCTATAACCGAATCATAAAATAACTCAAATGTTTCCGACTGTTTTTGTCTTCGATTACGTAATTCTTCAAGTATATCGAAATTAGTACGATAATCCTTATATTGCCTTCTTAAGGCTGTACAAAATGCATCCCAAGTTATATGATCTACCTTCTTGTGGTAATGCCAAAACCATCTACTAGCCTTGTTGGTTAATAAAATATGTAAGTTTTTGCAAACTGGTTCGAAATTACCATTAAAATTATCATTGGTTAGACAACGAATTCGATATATAAATTCTTCACAATGCAATCCTGTAGGGGATCCATCGAAATTTGGCGTGAGCGTAGCCAAGGAGTATTCGAGTTTAAGTTTTCAAAGTAGGGTACCTACGACATGTAAAATTTTTAAACTCGTGCCATTTTTTTGTTTTTCACCAAAATAAAAAATGATTTTTATATTTTCTGAAAGCGCTCGACGAGATCTTGAAAAATCATGCTTGGACATACTACTTATCTCTTATAATATCCGAGTTATAGGCATTTAAAAATTTAGTGATACAAAATTTACCATACCTTGGTCCGCCTTTTTTTGAATACCGGGCGTAATTTTGGACCAAATGGACTCAATTTTTTCTTGTTAGTTAGACAACAAAATTTCCAATAATATACAAAAAATTTCAGATCAATATCATTTACAGATCCAAAAATATACGTTTTTATACCCTCCACCACCATCAGTGGTGATAGAGGGTATATATAACTTTGTCATTCCGCGTGTAACACCAAGAAATATTCATCTGAGACCCAACAAAGTATATATATTCTGGGTCCTTATGAAATTCTGAGTCGATTCAGCTATGTCCGTCTGTCCGTCCGTCTGTCTGTCTTCTGTCTGTGTAAAACACGCTCACGTTAAAACGAAGCAATATAATTTAACCAAATTCACCCAAAATATTCACTATTATCCGGTACAGTTTGGTATTGAAAATGAGCAAAATCGGTTCAAAAAGGGAAAAGATATGAATCAAAATTTAAAACAACTCCAAAAAAATAAGCATTTTTTACACATTCTGATGTAATTTTCTAGAAAACTATGCAAGATAATTTCATGAAAGTCATCGTACATTCGTTTCTAAACAAGATCTTGATTCCTGCTGAAAATTGCCAGAATCGGTCCATAATTTCATATACCTCCCATACAAAAGCACATATTCCCGGAAAATGAGTTTTTTTGTTAATAACTTCCGTCAGAATGTCGATATCTTCACAAAATTTTACAAATTAAAATCTTATGTCAATAGAATTCATCGCGAGATTTCTGGATCGGTCCATAATTGGACATAGCTCCCATACAAGGTCCCCTCCCGAAAATCACTTAAAAGCACATAACTCATTACTAAATTAAGATATCCATATAAAATTTGGTACAAGTATTGCTCTCATATACAGAAATATTTCTATGCAATTTGCGATCGGTCCATAATTGGTCAAAGCTCCCATACAAGGACCCTTCCAGAAAATCACTTAAACGCGCATAACTCATTACTAAATTAAGATATCTATATAAAATTTGGAATAAGTATTACTCATATACACAGAAATATTACTATGGAATTTTTTTCCGATCGGTCCATAATTGGTCATAGCTCCCATACAAGCACCCTTCCCGAAAATTACTTAAACGCACATAACTCATTACTAAATAAAGATATCCATATGAAATTTGGTACAAGTACTGCTCTCATATACAGAAATATTTCTTTGCAATTTTTTTCCGATCGGTCCATAATTGGTCATAGCTCCCATACAAGCACCCTTCCCGAAAATCACTTAAACGCGCATAACTCATTACTAAATTAAGATATCCATATAAAATTTGGAATAGGTATTGCTAATATGCACAGAAATATTATTATGAAATTTTTTTCCGATCGGTCCATAGTCGGTCATAGCTCCCATACAAGGACCCTTGCCGAAAATCACTTAAACGCGCATAATTTATTACTAAATTAAGATATCCATATAAAATTTGGTACAAGTATTGCTCACATATACAGAAATATTATTATGGAAGTTTTTTCCGATCGGTCCATAATTGGTCATAGCTCCCATACAAGGTCACCTCCCAAAAATCGCTTAAACGCACATAACTCATTACAAAATATTGATATCCATACATTTAGCACAAATATTGCTCTTATATACATAAATTACACTATAAAATTGTTTTGCAATCGGTCCATATTTGGTCATAGCTCTCATACTAGGCCCCCTCCAGAAAATTACTTAAATGCACAATATGCATTGCCAAATAATGATATAGATACAGACTTTTGAAATTTTGTCTTAATATCC
Source organism: Lucilia sericata (assembly GCF_015586225.1). Lineage (NCBI taxonomy): Eukaryota > Metazoa > Arthropoda > Insecta > Diptera > Calliphoridae > Lucilia > Lucilia sericata. The sequence continues at coordinate 947,274 of NW_023994086.1, read as the reverse complement.
ATAATTGGTCATAGCTCCCATACAAGGTCCTTTTACGAAAATCTCTTAAACGCACATTACTCATTACCAAATAAAGCTATTGATACAAAATTTGGCACAAACATTAATTTGGTATACAAAAATTCTATTTCAAGATTTTTTCACCATCGGTCCATAACATGGGTGCGGTCGGTCCCATGCAAGTGTCCCTTCAGAAAATCACTTGAACACACATTACTTATTACTAAATTACGATATAGATACAAAATTTGACTGAAATATAGCTTTTATGTACAGAAATTTAGCTTAAAGAATATTTTACGATCGGTCTATAATTGGTCATATCTCCCATACTAGGTCCTGTCCATAAAAACAATTTGTGTAGAACAAAATTATATATATGTATTTTGAAAATCCTTAAATCTTTCACACACATGCATACATGCACATTATTAAATATCGTTAAATCATATCTAAGGGGTTTGTAATGTTCAACAAAACTTGGAATTGTAACAGATTTAAGCTGTTTAAATCTTGGGGTTTTTCTATTTAAGACATGAGAAAACTTATTTCTACCTATATTTGATCAATTAAAAATTTATTAATATAAAAGTAGCTGGTGGAGGGTATTTAAGATTCGGCTCAGCCGAATATAACACTCTAACTTGTTTAATTCATAAATTCAAAAAATTTTAGATTTTTGCCGTTTTTTTTGCCAAAAATGTGTCTTAACTCTTTTATTAATAAAATAAAATTTTCTTTAAGAACATATAACAATTTTATAGTTTTCTAAAAGGTATCTTTACGCAGAACGGTTTGGCGTAAAAAACTTGTCCTATTTTTTGAAAATCTTGCCACTGCGTCCTTCCGAATATGACCTATTTTTTATCAAAACTTCAACTTTGGGCGACATGTTCTAAAATCTCAAAGCTGGGATCAGAAAACTGAAAGCAGTTTTGAAACCTCAATATGTTTTCTATTTACTCCAAAAGTATTTTCCCAGCCCTGAAAGAAATGTGGACCCTATGGACAAAAAAGTAAAAAATTCCATTTTTGGAATTTTCATTCCTATTTTTGGTAATTGCGGGATGCCCTTTGACCTTTTATATTTTTTTTTTGCATTTTCTTATTTGAAATGACAAATTTAACAAGCGTTGAAAATTTCATTGAGTTTTGTTCATAAATAAAGATTTTGTCATATATTACATATTTGTTTAATTTCTAAAACTATGATTTATATCAAAATTTTAATAGGGTCGCAGATAGCTACAACAATTTAGTCCATATTTATCCCTTAATATCATTTTTTAGTTAGATATGGAAATTCTCGATTCTTTACAAAAATTTTCAACCCAATATTTCAATTACATTCAAAAATATGTTCATTTAAACCTATATCCTTTAATTTCATATTTTTCATATTTTAGTATTAAATATGACAGAACATATTTAAATCTTATATTTACCTATTTTCTATTTGTTTGCTTATCCTTATAATTGAAAGGTCCTATTATGCTTAAATTTTCAGAAATTTATAACTATTTTTTACCTAAATTTTTTCTACAGATCATTTCGTTCTGTTTCGTTTATGATCATGTAGGTAAAAATATACAGGTAATGATAATTTCGATTCATTCACTAATAAGAAATATCAATGACTGAATTACAGGTTATAGTAATATAGTCCTAAATGTTAATAGGTAGACAATTCGTAATTTTTACTTTGGAATGCCAGTATCGGAAATGACAAGAATTGGTATATAAGTAAACTTCTCAGATTTTAAGTACCATATTTAATAAATCTACAATGAAGATTACATTAAAGTACGAAGAGTTGTGTTCCGTTTTATGGAGTGTATCTTCAAAAGGGCCAGAAAGAATTGAAGACATTTCAAATTATATAAAAACTACATATAGTAGAAAAGTAGACAAAACAGGCATATCAAAAATTGAAAACTTTTTGATGTAAAAAGTAAGGCTGTGGATGGAAATCAAAAGAAATTTCGATTAAAATTTTGTAGTTGGATGGAAACTACTACGGAAATCTCAACTTACAACACATCAACAGGAGCGCCTTGCAAGTCATACGAAGACTTATGTTCAAGGTCAAAAAAAGAGGGTCACACAAAAACTTTTTTCAATCTCAAATAAGGAAATTGCTGATACATTTAACGAAATGCTGAAAAAGGAAAACCAACCTATGGATGCCGTACGTATTGCAACTATTCTTCCTAATGCTTCACCAAAACGACTTAAGCGAATTGTGGAAAGTATACCAACTCCAACATCACAATCAAATTTTACTGAAGAGGAAGCAATAGCGCTTATGTTGGAACTGGGTCTCAGTCGAAATAAGTACCAAATATTAAGGAAAGCTCTGCATGAAAAAGGACACAATATATTACCATCATACAAGGCGATCCAGGAAAAAAAAACAAACTATCCTACCATCACCTATTGCTGTTAATGATGTGGAAGCTTGTATTGATATATCATCTTTGCTCGAAAACACAGCATCAAGAATTGTGTCAGACTTTTCAGAAGACCAACTAAGGAAAATTCATAACTGTGATGTTGTCTTAATGTGTAAGTGGGGATGTGACGGTTTATCAGCACTTCCAGAATACAAACAAGCTTATGGAAGTCGGACATTAGCAGACTACAAAAGTGTATTTATGTCATCATTAGTGCCATTACGAATTCGTTCATATTCCCTTAATCCATCATCGTCAAGCATCGGAAATTCATTTGAAGATATATGGATCAATACAACTCCGGGTTCAAAAAATTTTTGTAGACCCATTGGATTTGAATATATAAAGGAGTCAAAGAAAACAACAAAAGATTTAGTGGAATATTTAAAAGATGAAATAAATGCACTGGATCCCATTTGCATAAAAATAAAGGAATTCTCTATTAACGTATCATATCAGCTAAGCTTAACAATGATTGATGGAAAGGTCAGCAATGCCATAACAGAAACTTCTTCCTTCTGGAGATGTTCAATATGTAATGAGAAAAAGTCGCAATTCTCAAATATAAACAAAAGCAGAAGTATTAATGAAGAAGTCCTGTCTTTCGGAATTTCACCACTTCATGCCAGAATACGATTTTTGGATTACTTTTTACACATAGCATACGACCTCAAATATAGAAGTGTGCCAGAGAATCTTACTAAATCAACAAAAAATAATGAAGAATTGAAAGAACTGAGAGCTGCGGAAAAAAGCAGAATCCAAGAAGAACTTAAAGATCAGATGGGATTAAACATCGACAAACCACTTCCAAGTTGCGGTAGTACAAATGACGGTAATACGGCGAGAAGGTTTTTTCGTGATAGTTTACTTCTATCTTCTGATCCTGTTCTTTCAACTATGCGAAAAAGATGGATTTGTTACGAATCTCTATCATCTCAAAACAAGGAAGATTTAAAGGACTTATATTACCTTCTGGATATGTATACCGATATGACAGATTATTTTATAGAAAATAAGTAGTGTTAGGAATTAACTATATAAGTAGGTTGTAAGAATTAATTGTATTATGTTTAAGATAAACAGTTCAAATAAAAATAGCTATTATGCTAACTGATGATATTGTATTAAATTGTGTTTTATATTTCGGTGGGCGGGAAAGGTGGTTTGTGTGGGGTGATTTAGGTGTTGTTGTGCGTGGCTCATAATAAAATTATAATTTTTTTATTGTATATACAATGTCATAGTCTTTAATAAAATAATTAACTAAATAATTTTTAAAAATTGTCCAAATATTTTATTCAATACCAAATGTATGTTTTGTCATACTTAATACTAAAATATGAAAAAGATGAAATTAAAGGACACAGGTTTAAATGAACATATTTTTGAATGTAATTGAGATATTGGCTTGAAATTTTTTGCAAAGGGTCGAGAATTTCCATATCTAACTAAAAAATGATATTAAGGGATAAATATGGACTAAATTGTTGTAGCTATCTGCGACCCTATTAAAATTTTGATATAAATCATAGTTTTAGAAATTAAACAAATATGTAATATATGACAAAATCTTTATTTATGAACAAAACTCAATGAAATTTTCAACGCTTGTTAAATATGTCGTTTCAAATAAGAAAATGCAAAAAAAAGGGCATCCCGCAATTCCCAAAAATAGGAATGAAAATCCCAAAAATGCGATTTTTTACTTTTTTGCCCATAGGGTCCACATTTCTTTCAGGGATGGGAAAATACTTTTGGAGTAAATAGAAAACATATTGAGGATTCCGAAACTGCTTTCAGTTTTCTGATCCCCGCTTTGAGATTTTAGAACATGTCGCCCAAATTTGAAGTTTTGATAAAAAATAGGTCATATTCGGAAGGACGCAGTGGCAACATTTTCAAAAAATAGGACAAGTTTTTTACGCCAAAGCGTTCTGCGTAAAGATACCTTTTAGAAAACTATAAAATTGTTATATGTTCTTAAAGAAAATTTTATTTTATTAATAAAAGAGTTAAGACACATTTTTGGCAAAAAACGGCAAAAATCTAAAATTTTTTGAATTTTTAAATTAAAAAACGTATATTTTTGGATCTGTAAATGATATTGATCTGAAATTTTTTGTATATTATTGGAAATTTTGTTGTCTAACTAACAAGAAAAAATTGAGTCCATTTGGTCCAAAATTACGCCCGGCGGACCAAGGTATGGTAAATTTTGTATCACTAAATTTTTAAATGCCTATAACTCGGATATTATAAGAGATAAGTAGTATGTCCAAGATCTCGTCGAGAGCTTTCAGAAAATATATTTGGGTGAAAAACAAAAAAATGGCACGAGTTTACAAATTTTACATGTCGTAGGTACCCTACTTTGAGCCGCCACAGCGCCGTCCCTGGCGCATCTGCATCTTAGCTACGCTCATGCCAAATTTTATTCCGATCGGATCAGCCGTTTAGAAATGCCAGATTTATTTCCAAAAAATTTCCATTCTACCCCACTGTGGAGCGTAGATTAAGAGACTAAAATTCGCTATAGGGATCAAAATTTTAGATATCCAACAAAATGTATCACTTTAATAAGACTACAATAATAATATCAAATAAAAACAACTCTCCAATAACAAAATAATATCTTCATCTGGTCTGAACATAGAAAGGAATTACAAGGATCCAAACGGTGGAACGCTATTCGTACCAATTTCGACAAATAGTAGGATTCCAGTAAGGATATGTAATTTATTATACATAAGTTAAAAGTATTAATTTTAGAAATTGGATTTATCGTAAAAAAATGTATTTCAATACAAAAATAAACATCTATCCTGGAGACCACAAAAAGACAAAATCCTTAAAATTTGACTTTTATCTAATGACGTGGGTCCCACGTTGAGAATTATTTTCTAACTGAATATTTAGGAGAAGATAGTCAAGTGGGACTCGTCTTAGTTTACGGCTAGCAAAAAAGTGGTTGGGTGGTTCATTGCCTCTTCTCCATAAAACTACATTACAAATATTATTTAAAGAGTCCCTAAAGCCACTTGGAAAATAAAGAAAATTATCAGTTTATAATCATACTGAAGAACAAATTCACTACCTATCATGTGGAATAGCATATGTTATGCCCCCTTTGCCTCAGTTACCCTCCCTACCTTTGATCCTTAGGCAACAAATAATTTATAAGGATCCCTAAACAAAAAAATTTCCTACTACATCCCCAAGAAAGGAATACTCAATAGATTTTATTCACACATATTGTGTTTTAGTTTTATAATTTATTCAAAAACAATTCATTTTTATTACAACGTTCTTATAATTTAGTTTTAACTCAGACATTTAGTCCTAGAGCACACATTTAAATTAATTTTCAAATTCGATGAATAAAAATATAATAACTAATAAATTACATGCAAACAAAATTTGAACAAAATTTTATCTAAGTTAAGTTGAACAGTATCAATCGCGATGCAATATTTAATATAGTAACCAATTTATTGTAGCGAATTTTAACAAAAAAGTATGTAAATATTGGAAGAAGTGCCTAAGTACGTAACGATTCTGTTATATATGGTATTGTATACATATATTTACATATATATGTAGGTATATCATAATATTGTGTTTTCTCACTACCATTTGTTTTTAATGTTAAAGAAATGCAAACAAATAAGAGAATTTACAAAACCAAATCAAATTAACAGCAATTCCATTAATGTGAATAAGTGTTGTTTTTTTTATTTTAAAATACACGAAATATTATTTTTTTTTTATTTAATATGATTTAGTTTTAGAATTATTAGAACATAGCACTATTTTAGACAGCTATAAAGCCTTAAAATTTTAAAAATGGAATTTCTATTATTTTGATTGGGTTCTTAAAAAAAAATATGGGCGTTTGATATATTATGTTTGTTGGTAATTTTATTTTCAACAATGGAGCATTAACATTAGTATTGAAAAAAAACTTGTTAACCCTCTCATGCCCGAATTAAAATGGATGTGGCTAAAAATTTTTTGAGTAGACATATATGATAGAGTTGACCTCAGTATCAACTGACAAAAATTTCAATGTCCTAGGTGTCCTGGTTCAAGAGCTACAGACAATAGTGTTATAAATTTATATACAAGTTGATTTTTTTTTGTTAAGGCGGTTATTTCAATTTATGTATGGTAGGATACAAAACAATTTTTTTGAGGATTGGAGCACAAGTGCACATTGCATATGCTGCATTTACAGCTTGGAAATCCAGTGTTGCATAGTCTACATCTGCCCCTTGTTCCCCATTCTGGCCAATGATTATAACCATCAAATCGTAGGGATTTTGCAGGCTCTGCAACATATGCTCTTTTATAGGGGTTTGATTCAGAAGCCGTAGAAGGAGCTGGTGATGATGGAGCTAGTGATATTGGAGCTGGTGATGATGGAGCTGGTGATGATGGCGCTGGGGATGACGGAGCTGATGATGGTGATCCTGAATTCATTGTCAAAAGGAGTGATGATGGACGACCTCTCATTTTTGCGACAACGGTAGTTTGACTTGCGTTCAAAAGCTCTGTAGCAACTTCCAATTGGAAATTTATGAGCGGCATATGCTTCAATTCTCCGTCTGTATGTGTGATGTCTCTGCGGTACAACAACCAACTGTTTACTAAACTCGAATTTATGCACCAGTACACTTTTCGCATGTACCATTTAATTGAGCGGTGGTTGATTTTGTACAATTCAAGCATCATGTCCGCAAGATCAACCCCTCCCATGTGCTTGTTGTAGCATTCCACTATACCTGGACGAGGTATAGTTATAAACTTCTTCTCTTTGCGGCACCATCTCTTGCATTCACCTATGGGGTTCTTACCTGCATAATTTGAAACCAGTTGTACACTCTTATTATCATACCAACGACAAGCAATCAAGTTATGCGTTGCTTCATATTTGAAATCGCTTGATCCTCGTCCTCTTTTTTGAAGTTCCTTCTCACTACTTAGAGTACAATTTTGCAATCGGTTGCTTCTAATTGTACCAACGGCTAATATGCCTTTTTCTTTCAGAGCAATCATCAAGCTTATTGAAGAAAACCAATTGTCAAAAAATAGTTTGAAATTTTGGTTTAGTGGCATATTGGATGATAAATATAGCACAATGTCTGATGATATTCCTAGGCCATAAGACTTACACGTTCCTTCTCCAATGTAGAGAGTAAAATCATAAATAATCCCAGATACACCAGCTCTAGTGAACATTTTGAAACCCCACTTGTGGGGCTTCATTGGAAGATATTGTTTCAAACTATGTTGACCTATGAAGAGAATGTATTATTGTATTTTAGAAATATATTGCATATGTTCACAAATAATAATTTACCTTTATATGCAAGAATTTGCTCATCAATGCTTTGGCATTCTTCATGTGGAATTTCATTGATTTTTTTTGGAGTCCAACAAAGGCCGTACTTTGTATAACTTATCGTACTCAGGTGTTCCCTTCTGAGGCTGTTCAGTATTATTGTTCAAGTGGAAAAACTGTTTGATTTTTTCAAATCTATTTCTTGATAATGCACTTGCAACGGCAGCTAGTTTGAAATTGGCCGCCCACGCCATTCTATATGTTGGTATTTTCATAACTGCAAGGTATAGCAAAATGCCAACAAACCTTTTTATTTCAGGTACAGTACATTTCAATTCTATGCCCTTCGTTTGCATGGCATATAAGTTCGTTTCATCACATATTTTCTGCCACAGTTCATCCGTAAAGAATATACTAAAATATTCTATAGGTTTTTTCACCGCATTGGTGCATAATATACTTTTCCAGCTGGTCTCGCATTCCATAAACTCTATACTCCTCCAATTCAAACTCCGTAAATCAACTTTTTCCATCACCTCCTGTGGAACGTTTTCGTTTTGACTCAAATCTTCATCATTTTCTGATGTAATAAATTGGTCAATCAAACCAACTTGCATATTTTCAGCTCTGGTTTCCAAATTTGTCAAAGTTTCTTCTATAATTCTGTCCATATTTGAATCTTCTTCTTCATCATTTTCCTCGTCAGCGGAATCATGCCAATCAAAGTTGGCAAATTTTTCAATTTCAGCCTGAGTTAGACCTTTTGGGCGCATCTTAGAATGTGCATACAAAAATAAGGTTTTATTTTTCGAAAATTACCATAATAGACCAATGTTGCATATACGCAACACAACATTTACAAAATTATTACAGACAAAATAAATAATATTTTAATGCCAGGTTTTTTTTTAAGTTACTCACTTACCTTTTATTATTTAGTTGCTGAACTTGGTTTTAGGATGAATTATTTATATTAATGTTTTTTAACCCTTTTTTAAAACAACTTTTTTTTGCAAACTGAATTTGTCAACTATGCTCTCGGGAAAATAGATACTAATTGAACACGTGCGCAGATGACTATCAACCAATTAGCTGAAAGCTTAAACCACACATGAAGCTAAATTTTTTTCGAATGTTTCAAAAAAAATATTAAAAATAACGGTACTTAGACACTCATAAACACAATGTTGCATATACGCAACATCGGGCATGAGATGTTTAAAAATATTCAATAACTTTAACAATTATTATTATTAAAGTGGTTAAACATTATGATCTGAATCTACATAATATATCAAATCAAAAATATGGAGATAATAAAAATAATCAATCTTACATACATACATACACACGATGAAGGCCTCCAGCGCTGCGTTTGTAGGGTGCTCTTGCTTTTGAATAGTTGTTGTTGCTAAATTTTTAACTGCTCAATTTTTTTTTTTTGATTTCTTCTTTATTTGATCAATGGATTTCTCACACTTAATTATGTTTTCTTGTTTTATTTTATTTTCTTTTTAGTTTTGGCAGAAAAAAAATATTTGTTTCTTCTTTTCTTGCTTTTTTATACCCTCCACCACCATCAGTGGTGATAGAGGGTATATATAAGTTTGTCGTTCCGTGTGTAACACCAAGAAATATTCATCTAAGACCCAACAAAGTATACATATTCTGGGTCCTTATCAAATTCTGAGTCGATTTAGCTATGTCCGTCTGTAAAACACGCTCACGTTAAAACTAAGCAAAGGAAATTAACCAAATTCACCCAAAAGATTTATTATTATCCTAAGCAGTTTCGTATTGAAAATCAGGGTCAAGAATTTCCATATCTAACTAAAAAATGATATTAAGGGATAAATATGGACTATTAAAATTTTGATATAAATCATAGTTTTAGAAATTAAACAAATATGTAATAGATGACAAAATCTTTATTTATGAACAAAACTCAATGAAATTTTCAACGCTTGTTAAATTTGTCGTTTCAAATAAGAAAATGCAAAAAAAATTGAAAAGGTCAAAGGGCATCCCGCAATTCCCAAAAATAGGAATGAAAATCCCAAAAATGGGATTTTTACTTTTTTGCCCATAGGGTCCACATTTCTTTCAGGGATGGGAAAATACTTTTGGAGTAAATAGAAAACATATTGAGGTTTCCAAAACTGCTTTCAGTTTTCTGATCCCAGCTTTGGGATTTTAGAACATGTCGCCCAAAGTTGAAGTTTTGATAAAAAATAGGTCATATTCGGAAGGACGCAGTGGCAACATTTTCAAAAAATAGGACAAGTTTTTTACGCCAAAGCGTTCTGCGTAAAGATACCTTTTAGAAAACTATAAAACTGTTATATGTTCTTAAAGAAAATTTTATTTTATTAATAAAAGAGTTAAGACACATTTTGGCAAAAAACGGCAAAAATCTAAAATTTTTTGAATTTTTAAATTAAAAAACGTATATTTTTGGATCTGTAAACGATATTGATTGAAATTTTTTGTATATTATTGGAAATTTTGTTGTCTAACTAACAAGAAAAAATTGAGTCCATTTTGTATCACTAAATTTTTAAATGCCTATAACTCGGATATTATAAGAGATAAGTAGTATGTCCAAGCATGTTTCAAGATCTCGTCGAGCGCTTTCAGAAAATATAAAAATCTTTGTAGTTGGGTGAAAAACAAAAAAATGGCACGAGTTTAAAAATTTTACATGTCGTAGGTACCCTATTTGAGCCGCCACAGCGCCGTCCCTGGGGCATCTGCAGGGTTCATCTTCAAAACTTAAACTCGAATACTCCTTAGATACGCTCATGCCAAATTTTATTCCGATCGGATCAGCCGTTTAGAAATGCCAGATTTATTTCCAAAAAATTTCCATTCTGCCCCACTGTGGAGCGTAGATTAAGAGACTAAAATTCGCTATAGGGAGCAAAATTTTAGATATCCAACAAAATGTATCACTTTAATAAGACTACAATAAAAATATCAAATAAAAACAACTCTCCAATAACAAAATAATATCTTCATCTGGTCTGAACATAGAAAGGAATTACAAGGATCCAAACGGTCGAACGCTATTCGTACCAATTTCGACAAATAGTAGGATTCCAGTAAGGATATGTAATTTATTATACATTTACAGACATAAATTGAAAGTATTAATTTTAGAAATTGGATTTATCGTAAAAAAATGTATTTCAATACAAAAATAAACATCTATCCTGGAGACCACAAAAAGACAAAATCCTTAAAATTTGACTTTTATCTAATGACGTGGGTCCCACGTTGGGCGCCAAAATTTGTAACAGATTTTTGCTTGTGATTGAGAATTATTTTCTAACTGAATATTTAGGAGAAGATAGTCAAGTGGGACTCGTCTTAGTTTACGGCTAGCAAAACAGTGGTTGGGTGGTTCATTGCCTCTTCTCCATAAAACTACATTACAAATATTATTTAAAGAGTCCCTAAAGCCACTTGGAAAATAAAGAAAATTACCAGTTTATAATCATACTGAAGAACAAATTCACTACCTATCATGTGGAATAGCATATGTTATGCCCCCTTTGCCTCAGTTACCCTCCCTACCTTTGATCCTTAGGCAACAAATAATTTATAAGGATCCCTAAACAAAAAAATTTCCAACTACATCCCCAAGAAAGGAATACTCAATAGATTTTATTCACACATATTGTGTTTTAGTTTTATAATTTATTCAAAAACAATTCATTTTTATTACAACGTTCTTATAATTTAGTTTTAACTCAGACATTTAGTCCTAGAGCACACATTTAAATTAATTTTCAAATTCGATGAATAAAAATATAATAACTAATAAATTACATGCAAACAAAATTTGAACAAAATTTTATCTAAGTTAAGTTGCACAGTGTCAATCGCGATGCAATATTTAATATAGTAACCAATTTATTGTAGCGAATTTTAACAAAAAAGTATGTAAATATTGGAAGAAGTGCCTAAGTACGTAACGATTCTGTTATATATGGTATTGTATACATATATTTACATATATATGTAGGTATATCATAATATTGTGTTTTCTCACTACCATTTGTTTTTAATGTTAAAGAAATGCAAACAAATAAGAGAATTTACAAAACCAAATCAAATTAACAGCAATTCCATTAAAGTGAAAAAGTGTTGTTTTTTTATTTTAAAATACACGAAATATTATTTTGTTTATTTAATATGATTTAGTTTTAGAATTATTAGAACATAGCACTATTGTAGACAGTTATAAAGCCTTAAAATTTTAAAAATGGAATTTCTATTATTTTGATTGGGTTCTTAAAAAAAATATGGGCGTTTGATATATGTATTATGTTTGTTGGTAATTTTATTTTCAACAATGGAGCATTAACATTAGTATTGAAAAAAAACTTGTTAACCCTCTCATGCCCGAATTAAAATGGATGTGGCTAAAAATTTGAGTAGACATATATGATAGAGTTGACCTCAGTATCAACTGACAAAAATTTCAATGTCCTAGGTGTCCTGGTTCAAGAGCTACAGGATGTTGCGTATAGGCAACATTGGACAATAGTGTTATAAATTTATATACAAGTTGAATTTTTTTTAATGCCGTTTATTTCAATTTATGTATGGTAGGATACAAAACAATTTTTTTGAGGATTGGAGCACAAATGCACATTGCATATGCTGCATTTACAGCTTGGAAATCCAGTGTTGCATAGTCTACATCTGCCCCTTGTTCCCCATTCTGGCCAATGATTATAACCATCAAATCGTAGGGATTTTGCAGGCTCTGCAACATATGCTCTTTTATAGGGGTTTGATTCAGAAGCCGTAGAAGCTGGTGATGATGGCGCTGGGGATGACGGAGCTGATGATGAAGATCCTGAATTCATTGACAAAAGGAGTGATGATGGACGACCTCTCATTTTTGCGACAACGGTAGTTTGACTTGCGTTCAAAAGCTCTGTAGCAACTTCCAATTGGAAATTTATGAGCGGCATATGCTTCAATTCTCCGTCTGTATGTGTGATGTCTCTGCGGTACAACAACCAACTGTTTACTAAACTCGAATTTATGCACCAGTACACTTTTCGCATGTACCATTTATTTGAGCGGTGGTTGATTTTGTACAATTCAAGCAGCATGTCCGCAAGATCAACCCCTCCCATGTGCTTGTTGTAGCATTCCACTATACCTGGACGAGGTATAGTTATAAACTTCTTCTCTTTGCGGCACCATCTCTTGCATTCACCTATGGGGTTCTTACCTGCATAATTTGAAACCAGTTGTACACTCTTATTATCATACCAACGACAAGCAATCAAGTTATGCGTTGCTTCATATTTGAAATCGCTTGATCCTCGTCCTCTTTTTTGAAGTTCCTTCTCACTACTTAGAGTACAATTTTGCAATCGGTTGCTTCTAATTGTACCAACGGCTAATATGCCTTTTTCTTTCAGAGCAATCATCAAGCTTATTGAAGAAAACCAATTGTCAAAAAATAGTTTGAAATTTTGGTTTAGTGGCATATTGGATGATAAATATAGCACAATGTCTGATGATATTCCTAGGCCATAAGACTTACACGTTCCTTCTCCAATGTAGAGAGTAAAATCATAAATAATCCCAGATACACCAGCTCTAGTGAACATTTTGAAACCCCACTTGTGGGGCTTCATTGGAAGATATTGTTTCAAACTATGTTGACCTATGAAGAGAATGTATTATTGTATTTTAGAAATATATTGCATATGTTCACAAATAATAATTTACCTTTATATGCAAGAATTTGCTCATCAATGCTTTGGCATTCTTCATGTGGAATTTCATTGATTTTTTTTGGAGTCCAACAAAGGCCGTACTTTGTATAACTTATCGTACTCAGGTGTTCCCTTCTGAGGCTGTTCAGTATTATTGTTCAAGTGGAAAAACTGTTTGATTTTTTCAAATCTATTTCTTGATAATGCACTTGCAACGGCAGCTAGTTTGAAATTGGCCGCCCACGCCATTCTATATGTTGGTATTTTCATAACTGCAAGGTATAGCAAAATGCCAACAAACCTTTTTATTTCAGGTACAGTACATTTCAATTCTATGCCCTTCGTTTGCATGGCATATAAGTTCGTTTCATCACATATTTTCTGCCACAGTTCATCCGTAAAGAATATACTAAAATATTCTATAGGTTTTTTCACCGCATTGGTGCATAATATACTTTTCCAGCTGGTCTCGCATTCCATAAACTCTATACTCCTCCAATTCAAACTCCGTAAATCAACTTTTTCCATCACCTCCTGTGGAACGTTTTCGTTTTGACTCAAATCTTCATCATTTTCTGATGTAATAAATTGGTCAATCAAACCAACTTGCATATTTTCAGCTCTGTTTTCCAAATTTGTCAAAGTTTCTTCTATAATTCTGTCCATATTTGAATCTTCTTCTTCATCATTTTCCTCGTCAGCGGAATCATGCCAATCAAAGTTGGCAAATTTTTCAATTTCAGCCTGAGTTAGACCTTTTGGGCGCATCTTAGAATGTGCATACAAAAATAAGGTTTTATTTTTCGAAAATTACCATAATAGACCAATGTTGCATATACGCAACACAACATTTACAAAATTATTACAGACAAAATAAATAATATTTTAATGCCAGGTTTTTTTTTAAGTTACTCACTTACCTTTTATTATTTAGTTGCTGAACTTGGTTTTAGGATGAATTATTTATATTAATGTTTTTTAACCCTTTTTTAAAACAACTTTTTTTTGCAAACTGAATTTGTCAACTATGCTCTCGGGAAAATAGATACTAATTGAACACGTGCGCAGATGACTATCAACCAATTAGCTGAAAGCTTAAACCACACATGAAGCTAAATTTTTTTCGAATGTTTCAAAAAAAATATTAAAAATAACGGTACTTAGACACTCATAAACACAATGTTGCATATACGCAACATCGGGCATGAGATGTTTAAAAATATTCAATAACTTTAACAATTATTATTATTAAAGTGGTTAAACATTATGATCTGAATCTACATAATATATCAAATCAAAAATATGGAGATAATAAAAATAATCAATCTTACATACATACATACACACGATGAAGGCCTCCAGCGCTGCGTTTGTAGGGTGCTCTTGCTTTTGAATAGTTGTTGTTGCTAAATTTTTAACTGCTCAATTTTTTTTTTTTGATTTCTTCTTTATTTGATCAATGGATTTCTCACACTTAATTATGTTTTCTTGTTTTATTTTATTTTCTTTTTAGTTTTGGCAGAAAAAAAATATTTGTTTCTTCTTTTCTTGCTTTTTTATACCCTCCACCACCATCAGTGGTGATAGAGGGTATATATAAGTTTGTCGTTCCGTGTGTAACACCAAGAAATATTCATCTAAGACCCAACAAAGTATACATATTCTGGGTCCTTATCAAATTCTGAGTCGATTTAGCTATGTCCGTCTGTAAAACACGCTCACGTTAAAACTAAGCAAAGGAAATTAACCAAATTCACCCAAAAGATTTATTATTATCCTAAGCAGTTTCGTATTGAAAATCAGGGTCAAGAATTTCCATATCTAACTAAAAAATGATATTAAGGGATAAATATGGACTATTAAAATTTTGATATAAATCATAGTTTTAGAAATTAAACAAATATGTAATAGATGACAAAATCTTTATTTATGAACAAAACTCAATGAAATTTTCAACGCTTGTTAAATTTGTCGTTTCAAATAAGAAAATGCAAAAAAAATTGAAAAGGTCAAAGGGCATCCCGCAATTCCCAAAAATAGGAATGAAAATCCCAAAAATGGGATTTTTACTTTTTTGCCCATAGGGTCCACATTTCTTTCAGGGATGGGAAAATACTTTTGGAGTAAATAGAAAACATATTGAGGTTTCCAAAACTGCTTTCAGTTTTCTGATCCCAGCTTTGGGATTTTAGAACATGTCGCCCAAAGTTGAAGTTTTGATAAAAAATAGGTCATATTCGGAAGGACGCAGTGGCAACATTTTCAAAAAATAGGACAAGTTTTTTACGCCAAAGCGTTCTGCGTAAAGATACCTTTTAGAAAACTATAAAACTGTTATATGTTCTTAAAGAAAATTTTATTTTATTAATAAAAGAGTTAAGACACATTTTGGCAAAAAACGGCAAAAATCTAAAATTTTTTGAATTTTTAAATTAAAAAACGTATATTTTTGGATCTGTAAACGATATTGATCTGAAATTTTTTGTATATTATTGGAAATTTTGTTGTCTAACTAACAAGAAAAAATTGAGTCCATTTTGTATCACTAAATTTTTAAATGCCTATAACTCGGATATTATAAGAGATAAGTAGTATGTCCAAGCATGTTTCAAGATCTCGTCGAGCGCTTTCAGAAAATATAAAAATCTTTGTAGTTGGGTGAAAAACAAAAAAATGGCACGAGTTTAAAAATTTTACATGTCGTAGGTACCCTATTTGAGCCGCCACAGCGCCGTCCCTGGGGCATCTGCAGGGTTCATCTTCAAAACTTAAACTCGAATACTCCTTAGATACGCTCATGCCAAATTTTATTCCGATCGGATCAGCCGTTTAGAAATGCCAGATTTATTTCCAAAAAATTTCCATTCTGCCCCACTGTGGAGCGTAGATTAAGAGACTAAAATTCGCTATAGGGAGCAAAATTTTAGATATCCAACAAAATGTATCACTTTAATAAGACTACAATAAAAATATCAAATAAAAACAACTCTCCAATAACAAAATAATATCTTCATCTGGTCTGAACATAGAAAGGAATTACAAGGATCCAAACGGTCGAACGCTATTCGTACCAATTTCGACAAATAGTAGGATTCCAGTAAGGATATGTAATTTATTATACATAAGTTAAAAGTATTAATTTTAGAAATTGGATTTATCGTAAAAAAATGTATTTCAATACAAAAATAAACATCTATCCTGGAGACCACAAAAAGACAAAATCCTTAAAATTTGACTTTTATCTAATGACGTGGGTCCCACGTTGAGAATTATTTTCTAACTGAATATTTAGGAGAAGATAGTCAAGTGGGACTCGTCTTAGTTTACGGCTAGCAAAAAAGTGGTTGGGTGGTTCATTGCCTCTTCTCCATAAAACTACATTACAAATATTATTTAAAGAGTCCCTAAAGCCACTTGGAAAATAAAGAAAATTATCAGTTTATAATCATACTGAAGAACAAATTCACTACCTATCATGTGGAATAGCATATGTTATGCCCCCTTTGCCTCAGTTACCCTCCCTACCTTTGATCCTTAGGCAACAAATAATTTATAAGGATCCCTAAACAAAAAAATTTCCTACTACATCCCCAAGAAAGGAATACTCAATAGATTTTATTCACACATATTGTGTTTTAGTTTTATAATTTATTCAAAAACAATTCATTTTTATTACAACGTTCTTATAATTTAGTTTTAACTCAGACATTTAGTCCTAGAGCACACATTTAAATTAATTTTCAAATTCGATGAATAAAAATATAATAACTAATAAATTACATGCAAACAAAATTTGAACAAAATTTTATCTAAGTTAAGTTGAACAGTATCAATCGCGATGCAATATTTAATATAGTAACCAATTTATTGTAGCGAATTTTAACAAAAAAGTATGTAAATATTGGAAGAAGTGCCTAAGTACGTAACGATTCTGTTATATATGGTATTGTATACATATATTTACATATATATGTAGGTATATCATAATATTGTGTTTTCTCACTACCATTTGTTTTTAATGTTAAAGAAATGCAAACAAATAAGAGAATTTACAAAACCAAATCAAATTAACAGCAATTCCATTAATGTGAATAAGTGTTGTTTTTTTTATTTTAAAATACACGAAATATTATTTTTTTTTTATTTAATATGATTTAGTTTTAGAATTATTAGAACATAGCACTATTTTAGACAGCTATAAAGCCTTAAAATTTTAAAAATGGAATTTCTATTATTTTGATTGGGTTCTTAAAAAAAATATGGGCGTTTGATATATTATGTTTGTTGGTAATTTTATTTTCAACAATGGAGCATTAACATTAGTATTGAAAAAAAACTTGTTAAAAATATTCAATAACTTTAACAATTATTATTATTAAAGTGGTTAAACATTATGATCTGAACCTATATAATATATCAAAGCAAAAATATGGAGATAATAAAAATAATCAAACTTACATACATACACACGATGAAGGCCTCCAGCGCTGCGTTTGTAGGGTGCTTTGGCTTTTGAATAGTTGTTGTTGCTAAATTTTTAACTGCTCTATTTATACCCTACACCACTTTAGTGGGGAGGGTATATTGGGTTTGTGCTGATGTTTGTAACGCACAACAATATTGGTCCTACCTTAAAGCATACCAATCTGCTCAGAATCATTTTCTGAGTCGATTTAGCTATGTCCGTCCGTCTGTCCTTGTAATCAAACTACAGGTCGAAATTTTGAAGATAATTCAATGAAATTTGGTACATGATCTTCCATTTCCCAGGGACGAAGCCTATTGAAAATAGTTAAGATCGGTCCATTATTTCACCTAGCCCCCATACAACTGAACCCCCCAATAGGGCTTGTAATCCTTGTAATCAAACTACAAGTCGCAATTTTGGAGATAATTCAATGAAATTTGGCACATGATCTTTTATGGTATCGTAGACGAAGCCTGTTGAAAATGGTTAACATCGGTCCATTATTTCACCTAGCCCCCATACAACTGAACCCCTCGAATAGGGCTTTTAAAAATTGTAATCAAACTACAGGTCGCAATTTTGGAGATAATTCAATGAAATTTAGCACATGATCTTTTATGGTACCGCAGATGAAGCCTGGTGAAAATGGTTTACATCGGTCCATTATTTCACCTAGCCCCATACAACTGAACCCCTCGAATAGGGCTTTTAAAACTACAAATCAAACTACAGGTCGCAATTTTGGAGATAATTCAATGAAATTTGGCACATGATCTTTTATGGTATCGTAGACGAAGCCTGTTGAAAATGGTTAACATCGGTCCATTATTTCACCTAGCCCCCATACAACTGAACCCCTCGAATAGGGCTTTTAAAAATTGTAATCAAACTACAGGTCGTAATTTTGGAGATAATTCAATGAAATTTGGTACATGATATTTTATGGTACCGCAGATGAAGCCTGTTGAAAATGGTTTACATCGGTCCATTATTTCACCTAGCCCCTATACAACTGAACCCGCCGAATAGGGCTTTTAAGTTCATAATTATGTTTAATATACTCATATCTCGACAAAAAGCTGCAATAACCAAGTTGTATACAAGACTTGATGACCCCCACGAATTCCATAATAATAGGTTCTCATATGACCCTAGCCCCTATGAAAAGCCCCATCAAAATTTCACTTAAATGTCCACAATTTTATTCAACAATTACTAAATTAAGTATGTATATCTAAGGCAAGGTACAATTCAACTTAAATACTTTATTATGGCAACTAAATCACATTATATTTTTGCCAAAGGTGTAGGGTATTATATGGTCGACCTCACCCGACTATAATTTCTTACTTTTTTTTTTTTGTTGACTTCTTCTTTATTTGATCAATGCATTTCTCACACTTAATTATGTTTTCTTGTTTTATTATACCCTCCACCACCATCAGTGGTGATAGAGGGTATATATAAGTTTGTCGTTCCGTGTGTAACACCAAGAAATATTCATCTAAGACCCAACAAAGTATATATATTCTGGGTCCTTATCAAATTCTGAGTCGATTTAGCTATGTCCGTCTGTCTGTCTGTCTGTGTAAAACACGCTCACGTTAAAACTAAGCAAAGGAAATTAACCAAATTCACCCAAAAGATTTATTATTATCCTAAGCAGTTTGGTATTAAAATCAGCAAAATCGGTTCACAACGTAAAAAGTTATGAGTAAAAATTTCAATCTACCTCGAAAATAATTACGTTTTTTTCAGAATTCTTTTGAAGTTTTCTCAGAAACTACAAAAGATATTTCGATGAATTTTGTCACACATTATTTTTTCATGGCAGTGATCAATTATGTTGAAAATCTTTAGAATCGATCCAATATTTCCCATAGCCCCCATACAAAGGTATATATTCCCGGAAATTAGTTTATCGTTAATAACTCCCTCAAATATATCGGTATCAACACATAATTTTTTACATGCAAATATAATATGAACAGAAATCATATAAAGTAGATCTCAGTCGGTCCACAATTGGCCAAAGCTCCCATACAAGGTCCACTTCCGAAAATCACCTAAACGCACATATTTCATTGATGAATAAAGCTATTGTGATAAAATTCGAGTTAAATATGATTTTTGTACATACAAATCATTCTACCAAATTTGTTACGGATCGGTCCATTATTGGTCATAGCTCCCATATAAGGCCCACTTCCGAAAATCATTTAAAAGCTCATATTTCATTTCATATAAAGCTATCTTGATGAAATTCGGCACAAATATGTTTAGTCTAAATATAAATCACTCTACGAAATTTTTTCCGGATAGGTCCATAATTGGTCATAGCTCCCATATAAAGCCCCTTCCGAAAATCACTTAAATGCATATATTTCATTGAATTATAAAGCTATCGGGATAAAATTCGACATAAATATATTTTGTATACATAGAAATCATTTTACAAATTTTTTACGGATCGGTCCATTATTGGTCATAGCTCCCATATAACCCCACTTCCGAAAATCACTTAAAAATACATATTTCATTGTCAAATAAAGCTATCGTGATAGAATTTGACATAAATATATTTCGTATAAATATGAATTATTCTACTAAATTTTTTTCGGATAGGCCCATAATTGGTCATAGCTCCCATATAAGGTCACCTCCGAAAATCACTTAAACACATATATTTCATTGAATTCTAAAGCTATTGGGATAAAATTCGACAAAAATACGTTTTGTGTACATTCAAATCATTTCACCAAATTTTTTACGGATCGGTCCATTATTGGTCATAGCTACCATATAAGGCCCACTTCCGAAAATCACTTAAAAGCACATATTTCATTGTCAAATAAAGCTATCGTGATAAAATTCGATACAAATATGTTTTGTCCTTATATGAGTCACTCTACGAAATTTTTTCCGGATAGGCTCATAATTAGTCATAGCTCCCATATAAGGTCCACTTCCGAAAATCACTTAAACGAATATATTTCATTAAATTCTAAAGCTATAAGGATAAAATTCGACTTGAATATGTTTTGTGTACATATAAATCATTCTACCAAATTTTTTCCGGATTGTTCCATATATGGTAATAGCTCCTTCAAAAAAATCACTTAAACGCACATATTTCATTATCAAATAAAGATATCTTGATAAAATTCGACACAAATATGTTTTGTGTAAGGTTATAGCTCCTATACATATAAAGTCCACTTCCGAAAATCACCTAAACGCACATAAGTCATTAATTAATAAATCTATTGTAGTAAAATTCGACTTGAATTTTTTTTTGGCATATAAATCATTATACGAAATTTTTTCCTTATCGGATAATAATTGGTCAGAACTCCCATATAAGGACCATTTCCGAAAATTACTCAAATGCACATTAACAATCAAAGTTATCGGGATAAAATTCGACATAAATGTGTATTTTGTATAATAAATCATTCTACGGATTTTTTCTTCCGGATCGGTCCATAGGTTGTCTTAGCTCCCATATAAGATATACTTCTGAAAATCACTTAATAGCACTTAATTCGTAATTAAATGATTATATCCGGATAAAATTCAAAATGAGTATGTTCTGTGTACAGATAAATCATTATATTAAAATGTTTTCAAACTGGCCTATTAATATACATTTTTCTCGACCTAATTAAAATTAGTTTGACATATGCATAAATGTTAGTACCCTCAATAAGGAAACAAAAATTTTGCCAAGTTATCTAATAATTTGATAGTTAAATGGGTTTCAATAAAAAGTAGCTTGCTGGTGGAGGGTATTTAAGATTCGGCATAGCCGAATATAGCACTCTAACTTGTTTTTTTTTCTCAGAGTATACACTTACAGATATATAATTTTTATTAAAATAAGTATTTATCTTTTTTTTTTGTTGTTTTCGCTGCGATTGTTTTTCTTTTTTTATGATTTATTACACGTCTTCCAACATTTACTTTTTTAATATTTTTCACTTCAATTTTACATCTTTTTACTGATTATTATTTCTTTTCTTTTTGTTTTCAAACTTAAATTTCAAAGACCAAAAATTCGGATTTGCGACACTGTGCTACTAATATATATTGTTTTTAATTTAATTATAATAATTTTACGATTTTTTTTCTTTTTATACCCTCCACCACCGTCAGTGGTTGGGTTAGACCCAACAAAGTATATATATTCTGGGTCCTTATGAAATTCTGAGTCGATTTAGCTATGTCCGTCTGTCCGTCCGTCTGTCTGTCTGTCTGTGTAAAACACGCTCACGTTAAAACAAAGCAATAGAAATAACTAAATTCAACCAAAATATTCATTATTATCCGGTACAGTTTGGTATTGAAAATGAGCAAAATCGGTTTACATCGGGAAAAGTTATGAATCAAAATTTAAAACAACTCCGAAAAAATAAGCATTTTTTACACATTCTGATGTAATTTTCTCGAAAACTATGCAAGATAATCATACATTCGTTTCTACACAAGATCTTGCTTCCTGCGGAAAATTGCTAGAATCGGTCCATAATTTCATATACCTCCCAAACAAAAGTACATATTTCCGGAAAATGAGTTTTTTGTTAATAACTTCCGTCAGAATGTTGATATCTTCACAAAAAAATTTCACAAATTAAAACCTTATTTCAATAGAATTCATCGAGAAAAAAATTTTCTGGATCGGCCTATAATTGGACATAGCTCCCATACAAGGTTCCTTCCCGAAAATCACTTAAACGCGCATAACTCATTACTAAATTAACATGTCCATATAAATTTTGGAATAAGTATTGCTCATATGCACAGAAATATTACTCTCAAAGTTTTATCCGATCGGTCCATAATTGGCCATAGCTCCCATACAAGGTCCCCTTCCGAAAATGACTTTAACACACACAACTCATTACTAAATTAAGATATCCATATAAAATTTGGTACAAGTATTGCTCACATATACAGAAATATTACTGTGAAAGTTTTTTCTGATCCGTCCATAATTGGTCATAGCTCCCGTACAAGGTCCCCTCCAGAAAATCACTTAAACGCGCATAACTCATTGCTAAATTAAAATATCCATATAAAGTTTGACACATCTATTGCTCATATACACAGAAATATTACTGTGAAATTTTTTTCCTATCGGTCCATAATTGATCATAGTTCCCATACAAGGTCCCTTTCAGAAAAACACTTAAAGGCACACAAAAATTCTATTTCAAGATTTTTTCACGATCGGTCCATAACATGGGTGCGGTCGGTCCCATGCAAGTGTCCCTTCAGAAAATCACTTGAACACACATTACTTATTACTAAATTACGATATAGATACAAAATTTGACTGAAATATAGTTTTTATGTACAGAAATTTAGCTTAAAGAATTTTTTACGATCGGTCTATAATTGGTCATATCTCCCAAACTAAGTCCTGCCCCTAAAAGCAATTTAACCGTATTTAACTAGTTTCATTATCAATTTGTGTAGAACAAAATTATATATATACTAGCTATACCCAGTGTGTTTCGCTACCCTCATCGTAATGGAATAAAATAAATATCATTATTGTAAATGTATATATATCTGCAATATCAAAAATTCCCCTTTTAGAGAACTCTTTAAGTTTGATTTTATGATTCTAGTCTCAATATGACAGAAAATTAAAAAAAAGAAGAACGAAAAAGTACCAGACAGTGCCTTTTTATATATTTTCATTAAATCAGGATGACACATGTTTAATTTTCAACCAGAAACCAAAAAAATCGCATACAGTTTTTTATACAATCAGAAAGCTGCATGTCCAATTTTATGTTTTTAGTTTCAATATTGTAGAAAATTCGAAAAGTATTAGTAAAAGAACAAAAAAGTACCAGAGTATCCTTTTTCAATTTTCGTTCAATTGGGATACTGCGTGTTTAATTTTATGTTTATATATTAAATATTTTAGAAAGCTCTAAAAGTACCAGTACCAGTGAAGTACGAAAAAGTACCAAAAGACCTATTTTATTTAATTTTATGTTCCTAAGTTCAATATTATAGAAAATTCAAAAAGTACCAATTAAAGAACGAAAAAGTACCAGAAAATATTCCTGTTTAAATTTTGATTCACTCAAGTCCCTGATTGCTTAGTTTTATGTCTACCAAAGGACCCACTTTTATAGATTCTAATTAACTCCGGGCTCCACATGCTTAATTTCATGTTTCTAGGATCAATATTATAAAAAACACAAAAAGTACCTTTTGAAGAACGAAAAAGTACCAAAAAGTGCCCTTTTATAGGTCCTCACTTAATCCGGGCTCTACATGCGTAATTTCACGTTTCTAGGTTCAATATTATACAAAAATCCAAAAAGTACCTTTTGAAGAACGAAAAAGTACCAAAAAGTCCCCTTTTATAGGTTATCACTTAATGCAGGCTCTACATACTTAATTTCATGTTTCTAGGTTCAATATTATAGAAAACTCAAAAAGTACCAGTCGAAGGACGAAAAAGTGCCAAAAAGTCCCCTTTTATAGATTCTCATTTACTCCGGGCTCTACATGCTTAATTTCACGTTTCTAGGTTCCATATTATACAAAAATCCAAAAAGTACCTTTTGAAGAACGAAAAAGTACCAAAAGTCCCCTTTTATAGGTTCTAACTTAATCCATCCTCTACATACTTAATTTCATGTTTCTAGGTTCAATATTATAGGAAATTCAAAAAGTACCTTTTGAAGAACGAAAAAGTACCAAAAATGCCCCTTTTATAGATTCTCATTTACTCTGGGCTCTACATGCTTAATTTCATTATTCTAGGTTAA
Organism: Lucilia sericata; assembly: GCF_015586225.1. Lineage (NCBI taxonomy): Eukaryota > Metazoa > Arthropoda > Insecta > Diptera > Calliphoridae > Lucilia > Lucilia sericata. The sequence continues at coordinate 922,471 of NW_023994086.1, read as the reverse complement.
ATTTTATATAAAACTCAAAAAGTACCTTTTGTAGAACGAAAAAGTACTAACAAGTCCCCTTTTATAGATTCTCATTTACTCCGGGCTCTACATGCTTAATTTCATGTTTCTAGGTTAAATTTAATAGAAAACTCAAAAAGTACCAGTCGAAGTACGAAAAAGTACCAAAAAGTCCCCTTTTATAGATTCTCATTTACTCCGGGCTCTACATGCTTAATTTCATGCTTCAAGGTTTAATTTTAAAGAAAACTCAAAAAAATACCTGTGTAGAACGAAAAAGTACCGAAAAGTCCCTTTATTATTAATTTCATGTTTCGATTTCAATATCAAAGAAAACTCAAAAAGTACCAGATGAAGAATAAAAAAGTACCAAAAAATATCACTTGGTACCGGGGTTCCAAATAACACCTCATTAGCATATTTAGTGTTTCTAAATTTAAAAATTTTATCTAAATTGGATCATTGTGTTTGAATAAAATCAAATTTCCCGTTTTTACCCCTTTTGCTACTTTTTTTCTACCCATTAACGAAATAAAAATTCTATTCCAAAATGTTGCAACATCGTAGTGGGAGCCCGTTATTATGTATTTATATGTATAAGTTAATAAACCAAAATCAATGTTTTATGAAAAAAGTACCAAAAATAGGTACAATTTTCACCCCTTAAACATCCGAATAACCAAAAAGTACTAAATTTGTATTTTTATTTTTTCGTCAAGTTATGAAGGAGTCAAAAATATTGTTTGAATGTTCACTGGTTTACAAGATACATGGGGTGCAAAAAAAGTACCAAAATACAGTTTTTACCCGTTTATTCCCTAAAGGGGCCGAAATTGAAAAAAGTACCAGACACCTGTCCGCTTATTTTTTAAATGAACGACGATAAGCTTTAAGCTATTTTTGTATCTTTTCTAGTTTAGGAGATATGAGGTTACCGAATTTACCCGTTTTAACCTTTTTTACCCCCTAAACATTCGAATTTCCAAAAATCCCGTCTTAGTGGATCTATTTGGTGGGAGACCAACTCTTTAGCTTTAACCATTTAGGCTGTGCGATGATGAATCAGTCAGTCAGTCAGTAACGTTAGAATTTTATATATATAGGTTTTTACTCTCAAATTAAAGATTTTTCCATACAAATTAAATTTTTTTTAAATCAAACTCAATTTTCTTCAACATAAATTGAATTTTATTCCAAACAAATTAAATAATTTTCAACACAAATTAACACTTTTTTATGTCATATTAAATATTTTTCATTTTAAATTAATTATTTTTTATTTTGAATTAACCTTTTTTAAATTCAAATTCATTTTTTGTTAACTTTACGCAAAATACTTAAAAATTATAATTATCTTTTTGTACATTAAATGAAGATAAAGCTTTTAACTACTATTAAGTCTTATATTTTATTATATATTCATTGCAACGGTTCTCCAGATGCAGCTAATGACAAAGACATGGTCATATCAACGTAATAATTATTGCAATCAGATGGTGTTACTGATTCCACGGATTTTTTAATTATGGCTACCAGGTCCATATTAATATCTGGATCGGCTAGCAAATTTCGAGCACAAAGTTTAGTTTTTGAAAACACTTTTTCTATTGGGTTTAGCATGGGTGAGTACGGTGGAAGAAAAACTAAAGTATGCCCAAACTCGGCTATTTTGTCTTTCACTATTTGTGTTTTGTGAATTTGCGCATTGTCTAGTATCAACCAAGCACCTGTGATGTTGGATTCGACTAAATTGTTAAATAATTCTTCCAGAAAATGTGTAAAAATATCAGTATTAACAGAGGAATTGGCAACTATTTTTTTGTGTAAAACACCATGTATATTCATAGCGGCAATAAGAGAAACGTTTCGTCCTCTAACGGTGGGAACAATAACATGGGCTGCGGTATTCACTCTCGACCTTGCCTTATTTCTCCGAAGGTGGTAATTGAATCCAGATTCATCAATAAATATTATTTTTTCTCTTATATCTGGAGCATTTTGGGCAAAATTTAGTGCATATGGAATGCGTCGTTGAATTGTAGTATCACAATTTATGCTTTTGTATACATAGTTGCCAGATGATTTTGGAAAAGATAAATATAAAAACCGTCAAATTGTATTTTGAAAATCACCATGAACATGAATTTTAATTCCTTAAATATACAACATTGTTTTTTTATAAATTAAAAAAAAACTAAAAATGGTAAAATCTAAACCTTTTTTTCTATATTTATAAATATAATAAACATCAACTTTTAAGCAGTGTGATTCATATTGTTTGTTACTGAACACATTAAGAACAACAACAAAATGTTGTTGAATTTTAATACTCGCCCTGTTTTGTACAAGACGATTCGAAATTTAAGAAATAGTGAAACTAGGAATTGGTTACAGTGTTTACAAATTTAAAAAGGGTTACCGGCTGAACAACAGATGTGTATATATTTTAATTATAAAGGTTATTTAGTCACCTTTAATGCGGAAATTTGTATTTCCTAGATGTGATTGGAGATGTATCTTGGTATTATTATCTTTTAAGCTTCCTGCATTTAATTTAATAAAGAATGAATTTGAAATAAAATAAATTGATTTTGAAAATAAAATAAGTTAATTCAAAATGCAAAAGAGTGAATTTCAAATGAAAATACGTTAATTTATATTTAAAAAATGTTAATTTGTGTTGAAAATAATTTAATTTGCTTGTAATAAAATTTAATTTGCTTGGAAAAATATTTAATTTGAAATGAAAAATCGTTAATTTGAAGGTAAAAACCTATATATAGATGTATTTTGAAAATCCTTAAATCTTTCTCACACATGCATACATGCACATTATTAAATATCGTTAAAGCATATCTTAGGGCGCTATAAAAATATAAAAGAAAATGGGGTTTGTAATGTTCAATAAATCTTGGAATTGTAACAGATTTAAGCTGATTCGGCTCAGCCGAATATAGCACTCTAACTTGTTTTTTTTTTAGTATAAAATTTTACTTAATTCTTAGCTTAGTTTTCTTCAATTTTCTGCTGTATTATATTATTTTCTTGTATTTAAAAATTCTGTTAACCGTATGTATATGCTTTCAACTGACAACTAATATCGCTCCGATCACATTAAACTGTACAATCGTTGCCCAAAGGTCTATCTGTACAACTCGTTCTCAGACTGGAAGGTTAACGAATTGGCTCCCTCAAAAGTTGGAAGAATAGGTTGATTATTAGGAATTTCGTTGACGCTCAGTATATATTTTGTCTCTGATGACTTTCGCAACAAATGATGAATTTTATTCTTCCTCGAGTGGGGTTTCTGCCAAGAAAAAAAATTCTTTCTGTTGTTTTGGCAATTATATTTGTTGCATACTATAAAGCAGCGGTTCCCACCGTTTTTTACTTCGCGGACCCCTTGAGGAATTTATTTAATTTCACGGACCCCCATACATATTTTGATATCTTATTGTTATAAAAAACACTGTGATACAAAAGTGAAGAAAAATAAAATGCAGGCGTTCTCATATACCAATTCTATTTCGTTATAGTCCATAGAGTACGAATATATTTTTAGTTTTCCCCTATCTCTTCGTTAACTTACTTTTTAAGAGCAAAAGATGCGAAAAAGAGCCATTTTTGATGTTTTAAATTTGAAAAATCATAAGTTCAGTAGTTTTCATCCGATTTTCAAATCCGATATTTTTTTTAATGATACAAGTGTTGCCTTTTAATCCAAAAAAAGAAATCCAAAATGTATGGTCAAATGTCTGAGTTACGGTCGTTTAAGTAAAAAAACTCACACTTTTTTAAAAAATGTTCATTTTCATCATGCTCTACTTTGGCCATGAGGCAGTGAGTTCATCTTTTATTACTTTCCTGAAGAATCAGATAAAGGAAGGTTGTTATTTCATAAAAATCTATGAAAAACTGGATGATTCAAGCCAATTTTTCTAATAGCATGTTCCTCGAATTTTTGGTTTTCTCCATACAAATTAATTTTTGTATAAAAATGTTTATAAACATTTTTTAAACTTGTTACAAAGAAAACCAGAAACATGAACGTTTTTGTATGGAAGAAATATGCTATATTTTATAAAACTTAGCACAACTCATAACCTTTTTCATCGATTATCATAAATTGACCATCATTGGAAACCCAACTTAATGTGCCTTTTTTCAAATGTAATAAAAGCTAAAGTTACTGCTTCATGGCCAACGTTGAGCAGTATGAAAATTAAAAATTGTGAAAAAAGTGTGAGTTTTTTTACTTAAATGGCCGTAACCAAGACATTAATCATAAATTTTGGATTTTTTTTTTTGGGTTGAAAGACAACACTTGTATCTTTAAAACAAAATATCCAATTTGAAAATCGGTTGCAAACTACCAAACATATATATTTTTTTAAGTTAAAACTTCAAAAATAGCTCTTTTTCACATCTTTTGCTCTTAAAAAGGAACTAAACGAAGTGATCGGGAAAAATTAAAAATATATTCCTACTCTATGGACTATAACGAAATGGAATTGGTATATGAGAACCCCTGCATTTTTTTGCTGTATCACTGTGTAATTTCGGAGATGTTTTCAATTGCATGGTTTTAAATATATGTAGATTGACTTCTAACATGATGTTTAATTTTATGATCGTGAGAGCTTTCATGTTCATTTCTCGTCAAGGTAGCGAAAAGGTTTCTTTATCAAGTATTGTCGACATGTGCTTAAAGAGTCATGTTTCTAAATTTTTTGCGATTGCATAGGAGTGAGCTGAGTATGTAAGCTAAGTTTTCGGGAAAATATGTGAAAGTTAGACTTCTTCGATGTTGTTGAGGAATGCGTTACCCACATAAAATATGACCTGAACTCTTTGCGAATGTACTGTGAATTTGGATCTTAAATTTGAATTTTAAAATACCTACGAATTATTTTACTGCGTGGTTTTGACTATTTATGCAAAACGCTATGAATTTTCTGATGTTGATTTAATAATATTGGACAACAAAATGAAGTTAAAATCTGTGTATCACGTCGGAATGGAATATTTATATTTAAAATTAACTAGATTAACACTTTTGCTTACAATTTAAAAAAAAAATATTATGAAATGTGACCTAACCTCATATTCCGCGATACCAGTATCAGTATTTAATTCTAAGGCAAATCATTATCCGTCTGCTATAAAAACATTTATTTCGATACATATACATTTATAAAAATTACAAATCACGTAATACTTTACTTTATAAAAGTGAAACAATAAATTTGTAGGGCCTAGCTTCATCCTGATAAACGACCGAAACAATAAAATTCAAAGAGTCACCAACAAATCTGGGATTATTGAATAAAAATTGTGTATTTTAGTATTTATGAAAAATTTGGAGATATTTTTAATATTTTCTAACATATAGAGAATATTTTTTATTAATGATTTTTTTCGTTCGTCTTCGCGGACCCCCTAGGATTTTGCTACGGACCACTAGGGGTCCGCGGACCCCCTTTTGGGAACCGTTGCTATAAAGTATGTAACTCTGATGAAGGCAGTAGGTTGTCCTCAATTGTGCCTTTAAAGTAGGATTACCCAATATGGAAGCACAGGAAATATTCCAAATATGTTTGTATCTGGACAAATGGACAAAACCATGTTAAGGTATGTATTTAGCAAGAGCAGAGGAATATAAATCAATTTCCTGATCACCTTACCTTTGGCTAAATATGGATTTCCGTGAAGGAGGTGTTATCTTCATCAAGTTACAACAGAAAAGAAGGAAAAGCACATTTTGTTCGAACCATCTTTGGTTCCTTGGAAATCGCAATGTTTACCAAATGCCGTTAAAATTATATATAAAAATTGGTGCATTCTGTTGTCATGCTATATACCGTTTCAATCGGTTAAACCCCTCCCTAAATAAAATGTCATCAATGTTTTAATCTATCTGGCAATATTGAATTTGCAAAGATTTTAAGTAATGTTCTAAAGATATGGTAGTTTTCACCTTACCATATCTTTTGAGACTACAGTGACATAGACAATTATTCGTATATATAATAAACTAGCTATACCCAGTGTGCTTTGCTACCCTAAAAGGAATATGTATAAATAAATACCAGATTTATTATATGTAACATATGAAAGATGTCAAGCAAATTATTGCAAGTTCGCCAGTTTCTATCTATCGCCAATTTCTATCTACCTATAAAAAATTTGAATAATATAAGAGTTTCCAATATGCACGAAATTTTGTATTTAATTCATATATGTTGTGCCAAGCCACCCATTGAAAGTCCGCCCGTTATGCTCTAAATGTTCACATGAATTTCCAAGTTCTCCATGTAAAATTTGAAGATTCTAGCTCTAATAGTTTCTCAGATATACGAATTTTTCTATTTGATTCATGTGGGGGCTTCAAGATCCCCCAGATGAAAGACCGCTTTTTTCCTCCAAAATGTTCAAATGAATATTTAAGTTCTTCGTGCAAAATTTGAAGAATTTAGTTCCATTAGTTTTCCAGATAAACGAATTTTTGTCTTTAATTAATATAGGAGGTGCCGCTCCCCTCATGGGTAGTCCGCTAATTTATTACCCAAAATGTTTAGATGGAGGTTAAAGTTTCTCGTGCAAAATTTGAAGATTCTAACTGTAATAGTTTCCAAGATAAACGTATTTTTGTATTTAATTTATATGGGAGGTGCCACGCCCCCTAATGATAGTCCGCCTACTTTTTGTCCTAAATGATTATATTGACACTAAAGTTCCTCCGACAAAATTTGAGGACTCTAACGTTCAAACATACAGACATACAAACAAACACACATTCATTTTTATATATATAGATAAGAATATACAAGTTTTTGTAATTACTTCACGTGAGAGGCACCAAAATTGGGGACTCTAGCTGTTATAGTTTTCTAGATATACATATTTTAATAATTAGATTTTAGTATTTACTTCATATGGGAGGTGTCACGCCAGCTTTTGCTGAACTCCCTATTTTTGTCCAAAATATTTGTATTTAAACAAAAGTTACTTGTACAAAATTTGTGGACTCTATACGTGGGACCTCGCTCATTTGAAATTTCAACATAAAAAGCAGTTATAAGTCCTTCCAGACATACAGGAAGATATTGTGAAAATTTCAAGAAAATCAGTTTAGCCGTTTAAACTGATTAAATAAAAAACCCACTTAACGATTTTGAAAATTCTAACTACAATAGTTTTCCAGATTAACAATATGTTACATATGAGAGATGCCAAGCAAATTATTGCAAGTTCGCCAATTTCTATCTATCTGTGAAAAATTTGTATTTAATTCATATATGTGGTGCCAAGCGCCCCATTGAAAGTCCGCCCGTTATTCTCTAAATGTTCACATGAATGTCAAAGTTCTTCATGTAAAAATTGAAGATTCTAGCTCTAATAGTTTCTCAGATATACGAATTTAATTCATGTGGGGGCTTCATGCTCCCCGGATGAAAGTCCGCCCTTTTTCCTCCAAAATATTCAGATGAATATTAAAATAATTTGTGCAAAATTTGAAGAATCTAGTTTTATTAGTTTCCCAGTTAAACGAAATTTTGTATTTAATTCATATGAGAGGTACCAAGTACCCCATTGGAAGTCCGCCCGTTATACTCTAAATGTTCAGATGAATGTCAAAGTTCTTCAAGTAAAATTTAAAGAATCTAGCTCTAATAGTTTCTCAGATATACGAATTTTTCTATTTTATTCATATGGGGGCTCTAAGCCCCCCAGATGAAGGTCCGCTCTTTTTTCCTTAAAAATGTTCAGATGAATATTAAAGTTCTTCGTGCAAAGTTTTAAGAATTCAGTTCTATTAGTTTCCCAGATCAACGAATTTTTGTTTTTAATTAATATGGGAGGTGCCGCTCCCCTCATGGGTAGTCCGCCAATTTATTACCCAAAATGTTTACATGGATGTTAAAGTTCTTCGTGCTAAATTTTAAGAATTTAGTTCTATTATATGGGAGGTGCCACGCCCCCTAATGCTAGTCCGCCTACTTTTTGTCCTAAATGATCATATTGACACTAAAGTGGCTCCGAAAAAATTTGAGGACTCTAACTGTTATATTATCTCAAATATACGGATTTTATATTTTCTTAATGTGGGCGTGGCTCATCGCCCACTTCAATTTTCGAAATAAAAAGTAGCCTATTGCCTATTCCAGACATGCCGGAATACGCTGTGAAAATTTCAAGAAAATCGGTTCAGCCGTTTAGTAGTCTATAACGTTCAAACATGCAAACATATAAACATATAAACATACAAACATACAAACAAACACACATTCATTTTTATATATATAGATATATGTATATTATAGTTTTACCTAACTAGATAGTATTAGAATTATAATTTTGGGATCTTTTAGCTTTGTAAATTGGAAAAAAAATTGTGAAGAAATCTCTTAGTGAGGAGTAAAATTAGTAAAATTTTTTCATTTCGTAAATGCAATGTTATGTTTTTTAAATCAACGAAATTTTTATATTTCTGAATGTTGAAAAATTTCAGAAATTGATCTATGGACATAAAGCACATTTTTAAGTTTACTCTAACGGGAGAATACTTAAGTATAATGTTATGAAACCACTTAAAACCCTGGACAACGCCGGGTACAAAAATCTAGTTTCATATAAATTGGCAAATTGAAATTTGCGAATTGTGTTAAGTATTGTATATATATTTTTTTATTTTTTTAAAAACTTATTTTACTGATTCGATAAAATTCATTTTGATTTCGATACATATTTAAAACGAAATTTTGATCACATTGGATCATAATATCATGTAAGTTAACACAATCAAGTATACATGAGCGGGAAAAATCTACACAAGGTTGTGCTGACGGTGCACACGCGCAAGCTAGTATGCAGGATCATATTTCGTCTGGAAGATTTCACAACGTGGGAATGGAATAAGTTGGATCAGCAGAATTATTTAGATTTAAGTATTTAAAAAATATTGTTAGAGTTAGTCTTACTTGGGAGGTTGACCAAAGCGGTCGTTGAATAAAATTGTAAACCAAAAATTAACGTGTTTCATTTATAGTGGACAAGTCGGTGTCCACTTAAAAATCATTTTTTTTAATTTCACATAACAAAGGAAGTTAACTGGCGCCCGAGCAGGGACCCGCCAAGAGAAAGCGGAGTCCTTATAAAATTAAATAAAAAATTAAATATATAAAATTAATAAATTAAATAAGTTTCTGCGATTCCCACGGGACCCTCCAGAAACTAAATAATAAAAACTGGAAAAGGTAAAAAAGAAATAGTGAACCTTAAAATTTGTTTTGTGGAAAAGAGGATCCACCTAAAGAAAGAACAGTGACAATTAAGTGAAATTTCGACCCCGAAATTGTGAAATTAAATAAGTTTTTGCGATTCCTACGGGACCCTCCAGAAACTAAAAACGGGAAAAAATAAAAAAGAAACAGTGAAATTTTAAATTTTTTTTTTTGTGGAAAAGAGGATCCACCTAAAGAAAGAAAGAACAGTGACAATTAAGTGAAATTTCGACCCTGTGACTACCAGTGAATTAATTTGAAGAGAAGAGGGAGAATTATAGGCATATCCTGTAAGGGCGACTGTAAAAATATAGAGGGAAGAACCTGCAAAATATAGAGGGAAGAACCTGCAAATTCCTATGTATATGTATATGTGTATGTAAGTATGGAACATTTGCAAAGTAAGGTAACAGAGTTAACTGGCGCCCTAAACGCCGTTCTAAACCAGCTAAAAACTCTGGATCAGAGAACGCTGAATTTGGAACGTAGGCCCAGTAATCCTCCGGTTGTTGAGGGCGAAAGTCCTCCTCCCCCCCTGCGTGCTCCAACCACAGAAACCGAATTGAACGAAATAGGAAAACTTCCCGACTGTGTAAGGGACTTGCAGTCTTTTGAGGGTGACCCCACGCAGTATGTATCCTGGATACATAGCGTGGAGAGTATCCTGAAGGACTATGAGATCGTCCGGCAGAAGCCGATATATAGGGCTATTGTTCAGGCTATACGCCGAAAATGTAGAGGAAAGGCTGATGCCGCCCTTACCTCCTACAACATTTTCGATGAAGACTGGGCATCGATAAAGAACTGTCTTTCTCTGCATTATGCAGACAAAAGAGATGTTCGCACACTAGAACATCAGTTGACCCAACTAGCTCAGAAGAGTATGAGCGTAGACGAGTTCTACGCTACAGTAAATCACCAGTTCTCCTTGATCATAAACAAATTGAAGACGGAAACTTATTCTGAAGAAACGACGAACGTTTTAATAGAGACTTATAGAAATAGGACACTGGAAGTTTTCATAAGGGGTCTTAATGGCGAGCTGTCAAAGATGATAATGCTCATGAAGCCAAAGACACTTCCCGAGGCATATTCGCAATGTTTGGAATTGAGAAATGCCAATTACAGGAGTCAGGTCTCCCTACATTCGGTTAATGGTCAGAATAGGGTCCAGGTTCCAATGGGATTTAATAACTTTCCGAATCACCACCCAAGTAAGACTCGAAACCAAGCTTCCTTCCAAAAATTTGTACCGAAAAACCGGTATCAACCTCAAGCGAACCCTTTTGTTAACCGACAATTTGAGCCACGGCGTGTTGCGCAACAGCCTGCTCCCCACAGACCAGAACCAATGGACATAGATCAGAGTATGCAATCTAGGGGGACCGGAAACCGACCATGGAATAACCACAAAAGGCGGGCCTTTTCGGAACAGGTTCGTCCCGGGTCGGCACAACACCCGTTTAAACAACAGAGAATTTTTAACATGACACAAGAGGACAATGAAGGCGAACCGGCCGACGACGAAATAAATTTTCGGACTCGTGCCTTTCCGGCTTACCATACGTAAGCAATGAATTAAAGGATGGCTCAATAATAAAATTTTTAATAGACACAGGGGCTACAAAAAACTTTGTTGAGCCAGCCTTATGCCCCAGATCAAAGAAATTAGATAAACCATTTTATGTTCGTACTGCCTCAGGGAGAATACAAATTAGTGAGAAGGTAAAGGGGAAATTCTTTGCCCCATTTGGTAACGATACGACAATTACATTCTATGTACTACCGGGATTCACATCTTTCAATGGTATAATCGGCGACGATACTCTACGTGAGCTTCAAGCTATAATAGACCACAAAAATAATACACTGACAATCTCGCCAGGGATCAGTATACCACTTAGAATTCAGACATTGAACGAAATTAACGTACTTCCATCATGCACTACATTGAGTGACCTAATAGCCGAGTTTAGTGACATATTTGGACCAATAAATAACGAATTGGCAGCAACATCTATTAGGGCAGAGATACGGTGTACCACTGATGAGCCAATATACTCAAAGAGTTATCCTTATCCAGCTTGTATGCGTGCTGAAGTAGACAGACAAATAGAAGAACTTCTGAATAATAATGTAATACGGCCGTCAAGAAGTCCTTATAATTCTCCCATTTGGGTGGTCCCAAAGAAACCTAAACCAAATGGAGAGAAACAATATCGGATGGTGGTGGATTTCAAAAGACTGAATGCCGTCACCATACCTGACACATATCCAATTCCCGACATAAATTCAACTTTGGCGAGCCTTGGCAAGGCGAAATATTTTACAACCCTTGACCTCACTTCGGGGTTTCATCAGATTTCAATGAATCCAAGGGATATTCCAAAGACAGCCTTTTCAACAATGAATGGGAAGTATGAGTTTTTGAGGCTACCGTTCGGCCTACGGAATGCGCCTGCTATATTTCAGCGTATGGTCGATGACGTCCTGCGAGGTTGTATAGGGAAAATATGTTATGTCTATATAGACGACATAATAGTATACGGGGGTAATATTGAGGAACACCTGGGGAACCTTAGGAAAGTATTTCAGCGTCTAAGAGACGCTCACCTTAGGGTTAATTTAGAGAAAACTGCTTTTATGAAAACCGAGGTCGAATTCCTTGGTTACGTGGTTACTAAGGATGGTATACTGCCTGATAGGAAGAAGGTGAGGGCAATCCTTGACATTGTACCACCCCAGACCCTGAAAGAGCTCAAAAGTTTTCTGGGATTAACATCCTATTATAGGAGGTTCATTAAAGACTTTGCCAAAGTAGCTAAACCTTTAACCACTCTCACTCGTGGCGAGATGGCACAAGTCAAGGCTAATCAATCGAAGAAAGTTAGAATTATTCTCGGGGAGGAAGAGCTACAAGCATTTAACGAGCTTAAGGAGTTGCTCACGTCGTCGGAAGTATTAGCCTTCCCGGACTTTGACAAACCATTTAATCTTACGACAGACGCTTCTAACAGTGCTTTAGGTGCAGTATTGTCTCAAGGGGAAATGGGAAAGGACAAACCAATAACCTTTATTTCTCGCTCTTTGAACAAGACAGAAGAGGCATATGCCACGAACGAGAAAGAGATGCTCGCCATAGTTTGGGCATTGGACAATCTTCGCTCCTACCTGTATGGAGCTAAGAAAATACGCATTTTTACCGATCACCAACCTCTGACGTTTGCCATGAGCAACAGGAATTATAATGCGAAATTGAAAAGGTGGAAGGCTAGGATAGAGGAATATAACTTCGAACTTGTATATAAACCAGGGAAATCCAATGTAGTAGCCGACGCCTTATCTCGCTTAAAAGCAGACTCAACCGACTCAGTGAAAGCTGAGCAGACTTCGAGAACTGCATCTACAGATTTATGTGTCCATCTTGCGGATGAGTCCTCCACTGACACTGCAAGTGAAGGTAGGGTAGGAAGTGAGGACTCAGATACCATAACAGCTAGTGAGGGTACGATAGGGAACGGAGACTCAGCTACTATAACAGCTAGCGAGGGAACCGTACACAGTGCCGAACAAGATGGCACAGATTTGATTCCACATGTCGAAGCTCCTATTAACGTTTTTCGTAATCAGATTATAATACGACAATTCCAATCAGATATGATTACACATATTAATCCTCATCCTGGCTACAACCGACATATCATATCTTTGGAGGAAATTAGCAGGCAAAATCTTACACGAATCCTGAGGGAAAAACTTAGACCTGATGTCTTAAATGGGATTAAAATTCCTGAACAGTATTTGTGGCTATTACAGGAGGTTTATTTGGAACACTTTTCACATTATAAGCTACGGATCACTCAGAGACTTGTAGAAGATGTAACTTGTCCAAATAGGGTCTGTTCCTTGATAGAAGAGGAGCACAGAAGGGCACATAGGAATAAGGACGAGAACAAACTACAGCTCTTGGAAAAATACTATTTCCCTAGGATGAACAGTCTTGTAGGAAGGTATACGAGGAATTGTGAAATATGCAAGGCTAACAAATATGATCGGAATCCGCCGATACCTAAGCTTCAGGCAACTCCGATTCCTTCTTATCCCTGTGAAATATTGCACATGGATATTTTTGTACTCCAAAATGAGTATTTTATTAGTGTCTTGGATAAATTTTCAAAATTTGGGAAACTTTTTCCTCTTAGGAATCGTTCAGCCTTGCAAATGAGGGAGAGAATTATAGAAATCCTTAATTACTTCTCGACACCACGTATTTTAGTGACTGACAATGAGCGAGGTTTTATCAGCCCAATAGTGATGAACGTGATTCGACAATTTGGTGTCAAGGTATATTTGACTCCAGTAGGTCGTAGTGAGGTGAACGGACAAGTGGAACGATTCCATTCGACCTTACTGGAAATTTATCGATGTTTAAAGGTCGAACATAGGGATTTAGGTATTAGGGAACTTATAATGCTCGCTAACGATCGATACAATAACACCATCCACTCTGTAACGAATAGGAAACCGGTTGATATTTTTTTTAATAGAGCTGAGAGAATTAATTACCAAAGGTTGCAGAACTTTAGGCGAAAGTTGAACAGGGAGGTGAAAAAATCGATAAAGAAAAAGCAAGAGGCAACCTTGGAGAGACATAATTCTAGGCGTCGTGTCTTATCGAAGGATTATAAGGCGGGTGATACCGTTCATGTTAGGAATAAGCAGATCAGGGCAAAGCATCGACCGCTTTATGAGAAAGCGGTTGTTGATAGAAACAATCGGGTCACAGTGCAAACGAGCACTGGAAAAAGGATTCACAAGACCCACATTAAATCTTAAAGGATACCTATGGGGTCCTTAAATTTTAGCGGTATGCGTATTTACGCAGGGGTTCAAATCCCCATAGACATGTGAATGATGAAAGGAGAGAAATGGAGATAAAACTTCTACCTTTTTTAAGGAGAAGTGGAGGAAATGGGAAATTGGGTACAATACCCATTTTTTGAACTTAATGGTATCTCTTAATGCGATTTTCTTTTTTTTTGGGACAACGATTTGTGATAGTGATGTCCTCACTGTCATAAGTCGTGGTAGATCTCCGTACCACGAGTAAGTTTCTTGCAATTAAACCATTAACGCTTGATGCTAAAAGGGATAACTCGGAATCTACGGTCCACACAAAAAATATAAGTAAATGGTCCCAAAACCTATAGTGGAAACTGCATATTTGCGGAGGGGTTCAATTCCCCATGGGTGCCATAAGAATAAGGAAATCGTACTACTGAGAAAACCTTGAACTGAATTGAAGCCTTCAATTGGGGCAAAAGATGAATATGAGATGATATATTTTTTTATGGAAGCTTAAGCGAAAGTATATTGAAAGTAATTAAAATAACTTGAATGAAGATCATTGCAATGGTGAAAATTTATTTTAGAGCAAGGGTGATCAATGCCAATTGCATAATGCAAAGGAAGTCCATGGCTTAAGAGATTATCATTTGCACTTCTTGCATATGGCGGATAATCACACCTAGTTCAAAAAAGAAAAAAGAGGGAATGTGGCCTTCAGCCTTAGAGATGAATACGATAAAATTTATGAAATGAAAATGGAAATGAAAGATAAAATTAGTTAAGATAAAGAGAAAACTAACTTAGAATAAGTATCTACTAACGAGAATGTGGCCTTCAGCCTTAAAGATGAATATAATAAAATTTATGAGATGGAAACGGAAATGAAAGATGAAATTAATTAAGATAAAGGGAAAACTAACATAGAATAAGAATCTATTAACGTTAAAACATTATATAAGTGAAAATGTGAAGTAGGAATTTAGTTAAATGTGAAGTAGAAATTTAATTGTACTAATCGTACTAACACTTTAATAATACAATCATACTAACACTCTAACAAACTAATCGTAGAGCTAGACAAAACGACATTTATCATTCCAGTCTCACGTGGTTCACGGCCGTGAACAGTCTACAA
This sequence comes from Lucilia sericata, assembly GCF_015586225.1. Lineage (NCBI taxonomy): Eukaryota > Metazoa > Arthropoda > Insecta > Diptera > Calliphoridae > Lucilia > Lucilia sericata. The sequence goes on along the minus strand of NW_023994086.1, from coordinate 907,204 downwards.
ATCTTCGAATACCACTCGCAGTTGGTTACATTCAAATACGGCAAGGGTTGGCTGGTTGATGGAAGGTTTAACCTGGTTCATGTTATCAACTTAGAGGAATACGAGCGCCTATTAGGCCAAACCGTGGCAATGCTGGAAAAAATTGCTGTGGATGAAAAGAACGGATGGTAATTGATTTCCATGTTAATACAATTTTTTCCCAATTAGATACGCTTAGGGGTAAATACAAGAAGCAGAAACGCTCTATCAATTGGATCGGTTCAGCTTGGAAGTGGTTGGCTGGCAATCCGGATGCAGCAGATTGGGATAATGTGTTGAGGTCTGAACAAAGCATCATTGAAAATAATAATCACCAATACGTGATCAACGATCGACTCTTTAAAGCGTCACAGGAAACAATATCTAAGGTTAATGCAATGGTGGCGCGATTTCACAACGAGGTCAATGCAACGAACGTCGAAAAATTCATTAATCAAATCCTACGCCAAATAATGGTCATCAAAGAAGAGGTAAACGAGGTTATGAGAGCCGCGCAAATGGCCAAAGGTGGCATAGTCAACTCTAATGTACTCGACAGAGAAGAAATTCACCGCATAATTGACGAAATTGCAACACTCCCTTATTCTAATGAATTGGATGCCATCGAGTACGCCGATCCAAGGGTATGCACAAACGGTTCAATGATTCTCTATGTCCTTTCACTGCCCAAGGTAAGAGAAGTTGAGTACAACTACCTTATTGTCAAACCATCCATTCAGGAAGGAAAGGTTATAGACTTACCGTTTAACACGTTGCTGGTTAATGAGAAAGAGACATATGGCATCACCAAACCATGCATGCGAATCAACAACAATACCGTGTGTGAGGAAACGAGCTTGAGAAAACTCCCTGAAGATGATTGTGTTTCAATTCTCATCAAAGGAGGTGAAGCAAAATGTTCCTACAGATCCTGTGAAGAAGAGGTTGTCGAACTTGTTATGGAAGACACCATATTCATTACCAATTTTAGAGGTAATCTCCAGAGTGGTAACATTACTAAATTCCTTTCGGGAACCTACGCAGTGCGACTTAACAACGAAGAAGTGAAAATAAAAAACGTTACGTACACCAGCCGAAGTGAGACATCTATACAAATCCTACCCCAGATCGTCACAACCATCCTAGAAGAAAGGCGGCAGCTTGACATAGGATATCTTCACAATATGAGTTTACAAAACATAAAAAATTTAGAAAATCTAGACATAAAATACCACTACTCTATAGTAGCGGATTGCACTATTTTTTTGCTCCTATCATTCCTAGGCTACCTATGCTGGAAAGCTTTATACTCTCAAGTGCGTCTCCCTCCGCTGCAGAGCACGAGCAACGTGGCATGCAAACCCCAATCTGCGGGACGCAGATTTTTGGCAAGGGAGGAGTTAACACAATCAAGTATACATGAGCGGGAAAAATCTACACAAGGTTGTGCTGACGGTGCACACGCGCAAGCTAGTATGCAGGATCATATTTCGTCTGGAAGATTTCACAACGTGGGAATGGAATAAGTTGGATCAGCAGAATTATTTAGATTTAAGTATTTAAAAAATATTGTTAGAGTTAGTCTTACTTGGGAGGTTGACCAAAGCGGTCGTTGAATAAAATTGTAAACCAAAAATTAACGTGTTTCATTTATAGTGGACAAGTCGGTGTCCACTTAAAAATCATTTTTTTTAATTTCACATAACAAAGGAAGTTAACTTGTATAACAATATTATGATAAATACAAAAATATCATGATCAAATATTTTGACGGTATTTAATCATATGATATTTTAAAATTGTTACAATAACGATAATATGTTTAGACTACAATCATAATTTTAATCATAATATGTTGCTCTTAGAACATGGTTATCACAACCATGTTTTTTCTCATTCATTGTTAATAAATCGTTTAAAAACCAAAAATAAAAAGTATTATTTTTCATTTAAAAAAAGTTCGTGTTCACCGAACTTTGAAAACCGAACAAAGTTCGGGTTCGGACGAACTTTCAAATTTGAATAATTAGCCGTTTTTGCTCGTTTAGATTGAATTTCTTTTTCTGTTTTTGCCTCTAGGGTGGACTTTTGAATACACATATCTCTGAAACTAAAAACTCATCGTCTAAAATATTTTTACTTTAGAACGAAAAAAAATCAGACTATAACATAGAAGTAAAAATTTTTCATTTTTTTCGCCTTTTCTCCTATTTCGAAACGGAACTTTGCTACATAATACATATTTTAGACACTTTAAAAGCTTAATCAGAAATGTTTTTGCTTGAGTATAGACAATAATTAGTATTTACTCCCAAAAGTACGAATTTTGTCTCTTTTTCATCCACATACCCCTTCTTGTCCCTTCTTATCCCAGTATTGGAAAACAATATAGTATATCACACCATATACCTATATATGCCCAGCAAAAACTCGGTAATGGGTTGTACTTCCATAACCACTTACTTTTCAATGACTACTACTTACCGTCTGCATTACATAGAAGTACTCTAGTAATGACTTTCTTATATAGAAGTACTTTATTTTCGGCTTTGTCATTTTGTTTGCACATTTTATTTAATTGCGTTTTAAGAATTGTGTTTTAAAAAAATAAAACAAAATTAGTTTTGTTTGTGAAAACCATTATTTGACGCGCAATAAAATAGCTAAGCAGTGGTGCAGTGTGTAGAACATTTGACTAACAAACCGAAGCCCCTGGTTCGTATTCTAGCTGGCTCTTTTTATTATTAAAAAACACAACAACTTAGTCAACAACTGTTTTGTAAGGAAAATTGCAAGTACTTCTTTAAGTCCCTATTTGTAAGCGTGCGTAGAAGTACTTGCCTCCAATGACATCACCGTGTTAAAATATTGACTTAAAATGCTAATGAAGAAGTAGTGAAAAGAGGTTTTATTAGCTATTTAACTCATTACTTTTCAATGTAAGTTTTTCCTGGGTGTATCTAACTACATATGTTTCAAATTAAGTGTAATTAAAAACATTATGCACACGCAACAGGTCGAAATTTGCAAGATAATTTGATGAAATTTGGCACATGCTCTTCCAAGGATGAATCCTATTGAAAATGGTTAAAATCGGGCCATTATTTCGCATAGCCCCCATACAATCGCACCCCTGAATATGGCTTTTGAGTTCATAAATATGTTAAATGTTCTTGTATCACACCAAAAATCGGCAAAACTAAGTTTTTTTATAATTTTTAATGACACTGCTGATTTTCGTAATGATCGGTCCTCATTTGATCACATCCTCCATATAAAGTCCCCTTCATAAAAGAACTTGATGGTTCAAATTCACTTATAAACACTAATATTACGGCGATATTCTACATTAATAACTTTAATGTAGACGTAAATCCCTTTACCAAAATTTATAAGGATAGGCCCATATTAACCATCTACCCCCATATAACCCTCTTTTAGAAAATCCTTTATTGTCAATAAATTGTTAAAATATTTCTGAATTAAGGTAAAAATTAATTTAAATGCTTTATTATTAAAAAAATAATCAACATTTGTATCATAATCACTGGTGTAGGGCATCATATGGTCAGCCATACCCAACTATAAATTTTTACTTGTTTATTTATTTGCGTTATTTATTCATTGAAGTAGTTTGAATTGTCTGAAAATATGCATTAGTAAATCTCTTTACGCAGCAAAAACAGATTTCCCTTTTTTTACCCGTTTTTTTCCCTAAGGGTGGGATTTCTAAATATATGTACATATGTCTGAGACTATCAAAATTATAGTTTATAATATTATGAATTTAAAGCACAAAGGTACTAATTTTGTCACATTTTCGCCATTTGGACTATTTCTTTTGTCCCCTTCCGGTCCAATTTTCGCAACGGCACTTTGGTAATATATATTTCTAAGAAATTAAGTAGTTTAATCGAAAATGATTTGGCTTAAGGATAGACAAAATCAGTATTTACTATCAAAAGTACTCATTTTGCCCGTTTTTCACCCATTTTACCCCATTTTTGCCCCCTCCTAGTCCAAGTTCTGAAAAATATATAGCCTATAACACTCTCAGAGTATAGATCTAACTATTTGAAGAAAATCAGTCCAGCCGTTTAGGCGTGATTGACGAACAAACAAACAAACGAACAGACTTACAAAGAGATTTATAATATATATTAGGATTTATCTATACACAAACATACTCATGTCGAATTTTATCTGGATATAAATATTTAATAATGAATTAAGTGGTATTAAGAGATTTTCAGAAGTAAACTTCTGCATAACGGTTTGTATATACAAAATACACACTTATGTCGAATTTTATCCCGACGACTTTGATTGTCAATGTACGTTTAAGTAATTTTCCGAAATGATCCTTATATGGGAGTTATGACCAATTATGGACCGATCATGATAAAATTTCGTATAATGATTTATATGCAAAAAAAAATTCAAGTCGATTTATTAATTAATGAAATATGTGCGTTTAAGTGATTTTTGGAAGTGGACTTTATATAGGGGCTATGACCAATTAGGGGCCTTTCCAGAGAAATTTGGTAAAGTGATTCATATGTATGTACACAAAACATATTTGTGTCGAATTTTATCAAGCTTTATTTGACAATGAAAAATGTGAGTTTAAATGATTTTCGGAAGAGGGCCTTATATGAGAGCTATGACCAATAATGGACCGATCCGGGGGAAAATTCGTAGAAAGATTTATATGTACACAAAACATATTCAAGTTGGATTTTATAGCGATAGTTTTATTTATCAATGAAATATATGCGTTCAAGTGATTTTCGGAAGTGGACTTATATGGGAGCAATGACCAATTGTGGTCCTATCCAAAAAAAATTTTGTAGAGTGATTCATATATAGATGAAACATATTTGTGTCGAATTTTATTAAGATACCTTTATTTGACAATTAAATATGTGCGTTTAGGTGACTTTTGGAATTGGGCCTTGTATGGGAGCTATGACTAATAATGGACCGATCCGAAAAGAAATTTGATAGAATGATTTTTATATACGCAAAACATATTCAGCTCGAATTTTATCACAAAAGCTTTATTTATCAATGAAATATGTGCGTTTAGGTGACTTTTGGAAGTGGACCTTATATTAAGTATTATCAATTAAAATGACCAATTGTGGACCAACCGAGATCTACGTTAGTAGTATGATTTCTATTCATATTATATTTGTATGTACAAAATTTTGTGTTGATACCGATATATTTGAGGGAGTTATTAACGATAAACTAATTTCCGGGAATATACACCTTTGTATGGGGCCTATGGGAAATATTGGATCAATTGTTATGAGTTTGAACGTACTTGATCCCTGGTACAAAAACATAATGTGCGACAAAATTCATCGAAATGTCTTTGGTAGTTTCTAAGAAAACTACTTAAGAATTGGGAAAAAACGTTATTTTTTTCGAGGTAGTCTGAAATTTTTACTCATAACTATTTATGTCGTGAACCGATTTTACTGATTTTTAATACCAAACTGTACCGTATAATAAAGAATGTTTTGTGTGAATTTATATTGCTTCTATTTAACGTAAGCGTGTTTTACACAGACACACAGACGGACATAGCTAAATCGACTCAGAATTTCATAAGGATCAAGAATATATAAAATTTTCTTTGTGTTACACACGTAATGACAAAGTTATATATACCCTCTATCACCACTGATGGTGGTGGAGAGTATAAAAAACGATCTTTTCTGATGCATATAGGAAAATTTATTTCTTATTATACCCTACACCACTTTTGTGGGGAGGGTATGTTATTGTGCTGATGTTTGTAACGCACAATAATATTGGTCCTATACCTTATATACCTTAAAGTATACCAATCGGCTTAGAATCATTTTCTGAGTCGATTTAGCTATGTCCGTCCGTCCATGTAAACCTTGTAATCAAACTACAGGTGGCGATTTTAAAGATAATTCAATGAAATTTGGCACATGATCTTCTATTGTCCCAGGGACGATAGAAGATATGCCTATTGAAAATGGTCACGATCGGTCCATTATTTCACCTAGCCCCCATACAACTGAACCCCTGACTAGGGCTTGTAAACTTTGTAATCAAACTACAGGTCACAATTTTGATGATAATTCAATGAAATTTGGCACACGATCTTCTATGGTACTGGAGACGAAGCCTGTTGGAAATGGTTAACATCGGTCCATTATTTCACCTAGCACCCATACAACTGAACCGGACGAATAGGGCATTTAAGTTCATAATTATGTTTAATATACTCGGACCTCGACAAAAAGCTGCAAAACCAAGTTCTATACTAGCCTTGATGACTTTCATGAATTTTATAATTATAGGGTTTCATTAGCCCCTATACAAATCCCCTTCAAAATTTGTCTTAAATGTCCACAATTTTGTTCAACAATAAATGGCTTTAGTATAATTCAAGGCAAGGTACAATTCAACTTAAAAGCTTTATTATGAAAACTAAATCACATTTTATTTTTGTAACAGGTGTAGGGTATTATATGGTCGGCCTCGCCCGACTATAATTTCTTACTTGTTTAATTTTGTTTTATTTTATTCTATTTTATTTATTTATTTCAACAGATTACAAGCCCATAGCCTAATTAATCTAGAAAAACATATGGCGAAAGAATAATTCTACATGTTACATTTTACATATTAATAATATATTAGAAGTTAAGAATACTAAAAATAAAAATAATACCCCCGCTTTTGCAAATACAAATACATGAATAATATATTAACCCAGCAAAAACTCTGTAATGGGTTGTACTTCCATAACCACTTACTTTTCAAAGACTACTACTTACCGTCTACATTACTTAGAAGTAAGTTCTTATAATCTGATATAGAAGTACTTTATTTTGTCTGCACATTTTATTTAATTGCGTGTTAAGAATTGTGTTTTACAAAAAAGAAAACAAAACTCCACTTATATGTGAAAACCATTAATTGAAGCGCAATAAAACAGCTAAGCAGTGGTGCAGTGAGAAAAACATTTGACTAATAAACCGAAGTCCCTGGTTCGTATTCTAGCTGGCTCTTTTTATTATTGAAAAACAAAACAACATACTAAACAAGTGTTTTGTAAGAGAAATTGCAAGTATTTCTTTAACTCCCTTTTTGTAAGCGAGCGTGGAAGTACTTGCCACCAATGACATCACCGTGTTAAAATAATGACTTAAAATGCTAATGAAGAAGTAGTGAAAAGAGGTTTTATTAGCTTTTTAACTCATTACTTGTCAATGTAAGTTTTTCCTGGGAAGTACTTATGTATCTTAGCACTTCAATGTAATAGCAGCTGATTTATACATATTTCTTGGAAATGTTCCTAAAATCTGCAATTGATTTGTTGAAATTCCGCTCATCATAAGGAATGTATTGGTTCCACTACACCACTTTAGTGGGGTCGCAATTTTCAAGATAATTGGATGAAATTTGGCACGCACGTTTTATTTGACCCAAGGACAAAGCCTATTGAAAATGGTTAAAATCGGTCCATTATTACACCTAGCCCCCATAGAACAGAACCCCCCGAAAAGGGCTTCTGAGCTCATAATTATCTTAAATATACAGATCGATAAAATACGGCACAACTAACTTTTATAGAAGTTTTGATGACCCTGCCAAATTTCATAAATATCGGGCCCCATTTGACCCTAGCTCCCATACAAAGTCCCCTTCAGAAAATTACTTGAATGTCCCAAATTAACTTATAAACACAAATATCGCGATGAAATTCAGCACAATAAAATATTATGTAAATATAAATATATTCACAAAATTTTATCGGGCTTGGTACATATTTGCCCCTAGCCCCCATATAAAGCCTCTTTCAGAAAATTAGTTTTTCATCGATAAATTGCTTAAATGTATCGGAACAACGGAATATTGAAGATAAATGCTTTTGATTTATTTTATGTTTAAATTTGGATATAAATTTTAAAGTCACAATTCATTTTTAACATGGAACTAGTATATGGGCATTTCCACCGAAAAGTCCACCGTGGCTCAAAAACTAAAAGTCATCAAAAATAAAATTTCAACTTCTATTATTATAGAAAAAGATTCAAATTTTATTAAATTAAAGACCCCAAAGCTTTTCTTAACCACTATGATGAGAAATCGGAATTAAAAGTTACAATAATATTTCAGGCATATTTTTGCACCTTTAGTAGCATTTGCTTTTAATAGTTTTTATTATTTTAAAGGCTAATATTTAAATGGACTTTTATCGGAAAATATTTGTTGGAATAATAGTTATCTTAAAACATACAAATATAAAAAGATAAAGATCCTTAAAAGGCAAATTTTCGGTTTTCTTTCATAGACTTTTAAATGTCACGTTCGTCACATTGAAACAGGATTTATCCCGATAACTTTTTAGTTGGCATTCAGAAGTATTCAAAACTTTGAATCTAAATCAAGTTTAGTATATAGAACTCAATTTAAAAGAAAAAAATAATTCTATGCGTGGTTATTTTTTATAGAATTTCAAAGTCTGGCACGTCACGTCACATTACATAAATTTTCTCTAGTGCAACCTTCGAATTGTGAAATATTGTTATTTAAAAAGATGTGATATTTATGCAATTTATTCAATTAGGTGATAGTTATTATTTTTTAGTTGATAAGTGGAAGAAAAAGCACAGAAATTCAACAAATGATATTTTTAAGAAATGTATGGAAAAAAGTGATTTTCGGATATCGGCTTTATATGGGCGTTATGACCGATTATTGTATTATCATCAGAAGGGTCAGTAGTTGTACATTTTAAAGTTTTTTGTGTGTTTGTATTATCAGGATGGCGAAATTTTAGTTATATATCCAAGTTTATGGGTATATCAAATGTGGGCTTTGTATGGAAGCTATGCCTAATCATGGACCAATTTTTAATTAGGATGAACGATTTTTGTGTATGTCAAAATTATTTGTGTTGAATTTTATGGTGATATAAGCATTTTTAAAAGTTTTATGTTAATTAATGTTAATTCTTATACGGGAGCTATTTTCAACTAAAATGTTATTAAATAGTCGAAATATTTCTCCGATTCCAAAAACTTTCAACAATGTCCGTCCAAAATAAATCTATATAATCTAACATAATCTAATTAATTTTCAATAATATTGCAAATTTCATCATTGGAAATTTTTGTCACATCACGTCATGTCACGTCACGTCACACATAACGGCTTGTACAAAAAAATCTGAAAACTATTTTTTAGTTCTAAAAGCTGAAAAACAATCAATAAATATTCCAAATTACAATAAAAAAGGTTTTAACCAAATAGCCAGGAGAAATTCGCAGATTTTTACATTTTTGTCAAAAAAGAAATAAGCAACTTCTATTTCTATCACATCACGTCACGCACTTTAACTACTTATATCTTAGGGCCATTAAGATCTTTCAATTTCTTCTTCCGACCAGTTATAGAGTTGCTATATTGCAGTTTTGTAGCAAATTATGAGCTTTAAAGTAATTTTCTGAGGGGACTTTATATGGGGTGTGGAATCAATTACACAGGCCGACGATGAAAAAACTATTTTAAATAATTTTCAATAATCCCAGTATTGTTTGGTGAGCTGATTCCAATTTAAACTTTTTGTAATTTTGTTAAACACGTTTCAAAATTTTAAGAAAATCTCCATCTAACTTATGAACAATAAGGAAGGGAATAAAATAGTAAAGAAATTAGGTCGATATCTCTTACATATTAGCGGTACCTGCGATTGGGATTTCGAGGATTTCGGAGAAAACAATTTTTTGTTAAAATTTATAAAAAGAGGCTTTATTCTTCACTGTTATGCATTTTATATAAAACTTTTAAAGAATATGTATACAAATATATGTATGTAATTCAAGATAATAGGAAACATACATCTGAAGTTTTAGTAAAATCGTATGATCTTAACCCATAAACTCTGAAGATCAATCTCAAGCTATTTGGGAACCCAACCGGGACTGGCTTTTACAAATCCATGGTTTCGGGATTTTGAAAATTGCAATTCGGGATTAAATAAATTTAATTATTTTATACATGAAAATCTTAAATCTTCATGTTTGTGAAGAAAATTGTTTAATCTTGTGGAAATTAATCGACAGAAGATAAATTGAAATTAAAGCAATCCAATTAATTCCAATTCTTAAATAAAAACTTTAAGAATATCATAATTTCAGAAATTTGGTAACTACATACAAACTTCCTAAATAAAAACAAGTAGGAAAGTATAGTCGGACATGGGCGACTATATGATACCCTACACAATGGGTATATTTTAAAAATTATTTATTTTTCATAAAAAATTGTTGAATGTTACCTTAATTCCGATGTATTTAAGCAATTTATTGATGAAAAACTAAATTTCTAAAAGAGGCTTTATATTGGAGCTAGGGTCGAGAGGGTTGTAATCTATATATATAAAAATGAATGTGTGTTTGTTTGTATGTTTGAACGTTATAGACTACTAAACGGCTGAACCGATTTTCTTGAAATTTTCACAGCGTATTCCGGCATGTCTGGAATAGGTAATAGGCTACTTTTTATTTCGAAAATTGAAGTGGGCGATGAGCCACGCCCACATTAAGAAAATATAAAATCCGTATATTTGAGATAATATAACAGTTAGAGTCCTCAAATTTTTTCGGAGCCACTTTAGTGTCAATATGATCATTTAGGACAAAAAGTAGGCGGACTAGCATTAGGGGGCGTGGCACCTCCCATATAAATTAGACACAAAAATTCGTTTATCTGGGAAACTAATATAACTAAATTCTTAAAATTTAGCACGAAGAACTTTAACATCCATGTAAACATTTTGGGTAATAAATTGGCGGACTACCCATGAGGGGAGCGGCACCTCCCATATTAATTAAAAACAAAAATTCGTTGATCTGGGAAACTAATAGAACTAAATTCTTAAAACTTTGCACGTGGCACCTCCCATATAAATTAAATACAAAAATACGTTTATCTTGGAAACTATTACAGTTAGAATCTTAAAATTTTGCACGAAAAACTTTAACCTCCATCTAAACATTTTGGGTAATAAATTGGCGGACTACCCATGAGGGGAGCGGCACCTCCTATATTAATTAAAGACAAAAATTCGTTTATCTGGAAAATTAATGGAACTAAATTCTTCAAATTTTGCACGAAGAACTTAAATATTCATTTGAACTTTTTGGAGGAAAAAAGCGGTCTTTCATCTGGGGGGTCTTGAAGCCCCTACATGAATTAAATAGAAAAATTCGTATATCTGAGAAACTATTAGAGCTAGAATCTTCAAATTTTACATGGAGAACTTTGAAATTCATGTGAACATTTAGAGCATAACGGGCGGACTTTCAATGGGTGGCTTGGCACAACATATATGAATTAAATACAAAATTTCGTGCATATTGGAAACTCTTATATTATTCAAATTTTTTATAGATAGATAGAAATTGGCGATAGATAGAAACTGGCGAACTTGCAATAATTTGCTTGACATCTTTCATATGTTACATATAATAAATCTGGTATTTATTTATACATATTCCTTTTAGGGTAGCAAAGCACACAGGGTATAGCTAGTTTTATATAAAGGTTAGTTATGCTGAATGTCATCGTGATACTATTTTTAAAAGGGGGTTCGTATGGTGGCTAGATTCACACGACGACTCAGAAAGTGATACTGATTCGATCGGTATACTTTAAGGTGGATGTAGGACCAATATTTTTATGCGTTACAAACATCAGCACAAACTTAGTGGTGTGGGGTATAATAAATATAACGTTCAATCCTTCGTATATCAATTTAGATCATAAATGAACCCTTTCTTTGGAAAATGTTATCTACATTCAGAAAAATTTAATTTACCTTTACCGTTATCACTCAGATTTGTAGAAAGCTAGAAATTCAAAACCTTCCAGATATCATTTAAAAAATAAATTTTATATTTGACTGTGCCGAAATAAAATAAATATTCCAGTAAGTGATGGAATTCGAACGATTTGAAAAGGTATGATGAATTTCGATCGAGGAATGGTTTATTATTTTCTTGCAAAATAATACGCAAGAAAATAAGAATCAATTTAAAAGAGAATCAATTTAAAACAAGTTAGAGTGCTATATTCGGCTGAGCCGAATCTTAAATACCCTCCACCAGCTACTTTTATATTAATACTTTTTATATCCTCCACCACCATCAGTGGTGATAGAGGGTATATATAACTTTGTAATTCCGTGTGTAACACCAAGAAATATTCATTTGACACCCAACAAAGTATACATATTCTTGATCCTTATGAAATTCTGAGTCGATTTAGCTATGTCCGTCTGTCCGCCCGTCTGTTTGTCTGTCTGTCTGTAAGTATGTGTAAAACACGCTCACGTTAAAACCAAGCAACAGAAATTCACCCAAAACATTCTTTATTATCCGGTACAGTTTGGTATTGAAAATCAGTAAAATCGGTTCACGACGTAAAAAATTCAGAGTAAAAATTTCAGACTACCTCGAAAAAATAAAGTTTTTTCCAATTCTTAAGTAGTTTTCTCAGAAACTACCAAAGATATTTCGATGAATGCTGACACACATTATTTTTTTGTGCCAAGTATGTTCAAACTCGTAATAATTGATCCAATATTTCACATAGCCCCCATACAAAGGTGTATATTCCCGAAAAGTAGTTTACCGTTAATAACTCCCTCAAATATATCGGTATCAACAAAAAATTTTGTACATATAAATGTAATATAAATAGAAATCATACTACCAACGTAGATCTCAGTCGATCCACAATTGGTCATAGCTCCCATATAAGGTCCACTTCCGCAAATCACTTAAATGCATATGTTTCATTGATAAATAAAGCTATCGGTATAAAGTTTTGTGTACATATAAATCATAATACCAATTTTTCACCGGATCGGTCCATTATTGGTCATAGCTCCTGTATAAGGACCTCTTCCGAAAATCATTTAAAATCACATATTTCATTGTCAAATAAAGCTGTCTTGATAAAATTCGACACAAATATATTTTGTGTACATGCATATGAATCACTCTACGAAATTTTTCTGGAGAGGCCCGTAATTGGTCATAGCTCCTATATAAAGTCCACTTCCGAAAATCACTTAAACGCACATATTTTATTAATTAATAAATCTATTGGAGTAATATTCGACTTGAATTTCTTTTTTAGCATATAAATCATTATACGAAATTTTTCTTGATCGGTCCATAATTGGTCATAACTCCCATATAAGGATCATTTCGGAAAATTACTTAAATGCACATTGACAATCAAAGTTGTCGGGATAAAATTCGACATAAATGTGTATTTTGTATATATAAATCGTTATACGGAATTTTACTTCTGAAAATCACTTAATACCACTTAATTCATTATTAAATGATTATATCCCGATAAAATTCGACATGAGTATGTTTGTGTATAGATAAATCTTTATATTAAAATGTTTGCTACTGGCCTATTAATATAAAATTTTATGAATCTAATCAAAATTAGTTCCACATATGCATAAATGTTAGTACCCACACTACGGAAACAACAATTTTGTCAAGTTATCTAAATATTAGATAGTTAAATGGGTTTCAATAAAATGTAGCTTGCTGGTGGAGGGTATTTAACAGTGTGACCAGGTCTCAAAAAATGTTGCGGCTAAATCCCATCCAAAATAATGCTAGAAAAAATGCTAAATTGATTTTAAAATGCCAAAAAAATGCTAAAATTTTGTAAGTGTTTTTATGAACAATTCATATTAATTTGTAACTGAAATTCATTGTAATTTATAACAAGTAAGAAAGTATATTCTGCCGTGGTTGGCCATATGAGTATAAAATTTGATTTATTTTTCGTAATAAATCATTTATGTTGAATTGAACCTTGGTTCCGATATATTTAAACTAATTTTCTGAGAAAGGCTTTATACATTTGTATATGTATGGGGGCTAGGTAAAATAAAGGACGGACTTTAACCATTTTAAAAGGTTTTGTCATTGGATCAAAAAGCATACGTGCTTATTGTTTTGAAAATTTCAACCTCTACCAGACGGTCAGACTTACATGGCTTAATCGATTCAGAAAATGATTCTTAACCGATTAGTATACTCAAACGTAGTATAGTGGAGTAGGGTAAAAAATTAAGTTCCGTGGTATTAAGATAAACAGAAATGCTGAAATTCTGAATGCAAAAATTACATTAAAACTCTATTAATTACACTAGTTGCTCATGGTATAAAACCTATATGTGTTTTCGGAAGGAAAAGTATAATATTTCTAGTTTTACCTTTTTTATATAAACAATTTTATTTGTCTTCCTCAAAACACTTTAAAAATGGTTTTCATGTCAAAAAAATATTGAAAATTCCGTTGAAATAATTTTAAATCTCGGTGAATAGATGTCAGGTTTATAACTCATACTTCCAAGATTTTTTCGGAAAAATATATATGAGAATGTATGAAATGAATTGAGAGATATATTCAAATCCTTAAGTTTGTAATTCTGGAATAAATTGTCAATAATATTTTCGAAATTTATGTAGTTTTTTTTAATTAAAAAAAAACGTGACAACAAAATTACTAAAAATTTGGTAAAAATAAAAAGAACAGAAAGTAGGATGAGAAAGTCTTAATTATATATTATTGATTTTTTTCAATACTTATTTTCAATAAATTAACAAGAACTCCTGAAGGATGATAAAAATTAAAACCTCTTCATTTCGTATAGGAAAAAATAAATTTTGTTAATTAACCGTCATACATAGCCTTTTCCAAAATTATATGTTTCATTCCATGAGCAAACAAAAAGTATTAGTTTGTAAAATAGCGTACTGAACGTATTTGTAAAAATATATGAAATCTCTTGAATTATTTCTATCACCTCGAATTTTAAAAAGCATTGGGTTCCAGAAAAATATTTTAGAATACAACATTTTAAAGTATTCACTTGTATTGGCGTAATTTTAAGTTATTTATCTTCATGAATCTTTTTCCATTATTTTGAATTACAGTGTAAATTATTACATTTCTCATATTTCTTGTTGCTTGTGTTTGGGTAGACATTTAATTCTGATTTTTTCAGGTTAAACCTATTTCCAATATAAATCTTTTTTGCAAAAATTTGTCTTTTTTTGTTTATATACTAAAATTGCAAAAAAAGCTAAAAATGCTAAAAATATTTTATAAAAATGCTAAATAAAATGCCAAATGCTAAATTAAAATTTTACAGCTAAATCAAAATAAAAAATGCTAAATCTAGCTGCAAAAATGCCAAAATGGTCACACTGGTATTTAAGATTAGGCACAGCCGAATATAGTACTGTAACTTGTTTAATTGATCAAATATTTGTAGAAATAAGTTTTCTCATGTATTAAATAGAAAAACCCCAAGATTTAAACAGCTTAAATCCGTAACAATTCCAAAATTTATTGAACATTACATTTTCCTAAAAATGTGCTTTAACAAATGTGCTTTAACAATATTTAATAATGTGCATGTATGCATGTGTTTGAAAGATTTAAGGACCCAGCAGTTCGACGGGACAGTCCCGAACTGACCACTTAACCTACCACTTGTGGTGGCCCCTAGCTACCTGACTACCCAGGTGACCAACCATTTTAACATGGGCTTGTCCTACGAGGAAGTCAATCGTCACTCTACACCCTACAAAGCTACAGTAAAGAGACGATTGCCTCCGCTCTCGCTTACAAAGGGGATACTAAAGTGACGACTGTCTTCATTCTCGTTTACAAAGAGTTTATTTGTGACGAAAGACCAAAAACATACGAATTGGATGTGGTAAGATATTAATGGAACTAAAATTTAAAAATTTCAAGTGTCTACTCTCTAGAATACTATGGGACAATAATGTGACGATTGATCCGAAAGATATAAATTTGAGTCAACCAGATGGTGGCACATTAGTAGAAAGTAACAATCATTTCTCCAAAAGATGGGTAAAATAGCTACTTTCGGAAGTACAACAAAAAAAAAAAAAACTTTTAAGAGTATAATCTCTAGGTTACTTGAGGACAGTAAAGAGACGACTGTCTCCGCTCCTGCTTACAAAGAGGACACTAAAGTGACGACTGTCTTCATTCTCGATTACAAAGGGTACATTCGTGACGAATGACCCAAAACATACGAATTACGATCATCCAGGTGGTTAACTATTAGTGGAAATTACTGTCTTTATCGTATGCATTGACTCTTTGTCGAACTGCTGGGGATTTTCAAAATACATGTATATAACTTTGTTCTACACAAATTGATAATGCAACTAGTTAAATACGGTTAAAGTTCTTTTAGCGGCAGGACCTAGTATGGGAGATATGACCAATTATATACCGATCGTAAAAAATTCTTTAAGCAAAATTTCTGTAAATAAAAGCTATATTTCAGTCAAATTTTGTATCTATATCGTAATTTAGTAATAAGTAATGTGTGTTCATGTGATTTTCTGAAGGGAACCTTGCATGGGACCGCACCGATGTTATGGACCGATCGTGAAAAAATCTTGAAATAGAATTTTTGTATACCAAACTAATATTTGTGCCAAATTTTGTATCAATAGCTTTATTTGGTAATGAGCAGGGAAACCGAAAACATGCTCTAAAAAAAGAGTTTTAAGCACTTTAAATATGCCGTAAAGAACTCAAAATATACTCTTAAAATTTAAAAAATATGCTCTAAAAATAAAATTTTTCATTATTTTTTAACATTGAAAAGCTCAAAAAGACAGAAATTGTAATGAAATAATAAATGTTTAGTGTCATATTTCATCCTACAAGATTTTTTATAATTGATTGATCTCATAGTTTGAAGAACTAGTTTAATAGAATTCCGTTTTACGTTCAGATAACCAATAAATAACATGAAACCATTTGGACCCCAAAATACGACAAAGTTTGACACATTTCTTCCAATTGTATTCATAGCTTCTAAACTGACATTTTAATCGGTGTTGTCATAAATTCCAATAATTAGTTTTTTAAACTATAAAAATGGATTGGTCTCATGAAATCAAAAGTAATCGGTTTTATGACTGATTTAAAATGTAATGCTTTATTGAACAAAAAAATATAACATTGGTTTTCATGAGAGTAATGTATTTTTTGCAGTTTTTAAGTTCTACAAACGAAATTTTTTTTCAAAATTGTAAAATAGGCTAAAAAATTAAAAATAAAAAAAAAAAATTTTTTAAATAAAGTTTTGAAAATGTACAAAAACGAAAAAAGCGAAAGCATCAAAATATGCACTAAAAGAGTAAAATATGCTCTAAAAACTCGAAAATATGCCTTAAATATGCTAAAAAAGTCAAATCATGCAAAATTATGCTCTTATGGGTAAAATATGCAAAAATATGCTCTAACAAATCGATGCCAAAATTCTTAAATTGGTCTGAAACGTGTAAATATCTTATCCATGAGTCCATACGACGCACCACAAAAAAAAATGCATTTGCATATTTTGGTTTCCCTGGTAATGAGCAATGGGCGTTTAAGAGATTTTCGTAAAAGGACCTTGTATGGGAGCTATGACCAATTATGTATATAAAGATAAAATTTCAAAATTCTGTATCTATATCAGTATTTAGCGATGAATATTGTGTAATATTCTGGAGGGGACCTAGTATGAGAGCTATGACCAATTATGTATATAAAGATAAAATTTCAAAGTTCTGTATCTATATCATTATTTAGCGATGAATATTGTGTAATATTCTGGAGGGGACCTAGTATGAGAGCTATGACCAAATATGGACCGATCGTAAAACAATTTTCTGGTGTAATTTATGTATATAAGAGCAATATTAAAATATGATAATTTGTATGAAATGCCGCAGAAATTCAATATTACACAATTTTTGTATTATTTTTCTAGATTCAAATCAATTCTATTTTAAAAATGAATTTCATCAAATAGCTGATTGTAATGTATTGATATTAATATTGGCATCAAATTAATTTTCAGAGGAGGTCCTTTTAGGATTTCTTGTGTTAATTTTTGTCCAAATTTTTTTGGATTTTCGGGATCGGGATTGGCATCCCTATAAAGCTATGCAATGTGGGGAAATTCTCTTGAAACCATATTGAAATATTATATATACATAATATATAATTATATAAAACTAGCTATACCCAGTGTGCCTTGCTACCATAAAAGCAATATAAATAAAAATCTCTTTTCCTTTCATATTTACATTTCATGGGAGAAAAAACTATCATTGTACACATTTTTCACTTTGTAAGAAAAGTATCATGACCATTATATAAGGTTCGTCCATTCATTTTCATAAATATTTATGTGGATATATAAATTTCCCTTATAAAATTATAGTCTTCTAACTTTTATAGATTCCCAGATTTAGTATTTAATTTTAGTACATATTTAATTTAGTATTTAATTTATACCTATGCAACGCTCTTTATTGCTAGTTCAACTATTTTTCCAAATGCTCATATAGGAATTCTAGCTGAAATACTTTCCTACATATACGAATTTTTGTTATTAATTCATATGGGAGGTTCCACACCCCCTATTTCTATTCCTCCCATTTTCCTTCAAATTTTTTTATGGATTTAATTTTTTTTTAAATTTTATACATTCCCAGATATACGAAATTTATTATTTTTTTATATGGGATATACTACGCCCCTATTTCTAATACGCCAATTTATTACCCAAATATTCACACGTATGACATATTTGTTTGTGCAAAATTTGAGGATTCTAGCTTTAAACCTTTCCTAGATATACAAATTTTTGTATTTAATACATATGGATGGTGCAACGCCCCCTATTGCTAGTCCTCCAATTTTGCTACCAAATAATCATATGGATGTCAAAATTGCCCATAAAAAATTTGAGGACTCTAATTTCCCACTTGCAATTTCAAAATAAAAAGTTACCTATAGTTCCTTTCAGATATAGGGGAACATACACAGAAATTTTCAAGAAGATCGCTTCAGTGGTTTAACCTCCTATAAGGTACAAACAAACAATCAAACAAACATATATTGATTTTTATACCCTCCACCTCTGTCTGGTTAAAACACGCCTACGTTAAAACTAAGCAAATGAAATCAACCAAATTCACTGAGAATATTCATTGTTTTCCTAAGCAGTTTGGTATTCAAAATCAGCAAAATCGGTTCACATCGTAAAAAGTTATGAGTAAAAATTTCAGACTACCTCAAAAAAATTAGGTTTTTCCTTAATTCTTGAGTAGCTTCTCAGAAACTACCAAAGATAAATCACTTAAATGAACATATTTTATTGATAAATAAAGCTATCGGGATAAAATTCGACATGAATATGTTTTGTATATACATAAATCATTCTACGGAATTTTTTTCCGGATCGTTCCATAATTGGTCATAGCTCCCATATAAGGTTCACATCAGAAAATCACTTAAACGAGCATAATTCATAGATAAATAAAGCTATCTGGATAAAATTCGACATGAATGTGTTTTGTGTGTATACGAATTACTCTACGAAATTTGTTCCGGATCGGTCCATAATCGGTCATAGCTCCCATATAAGGTCCACATCCGAAAATCACTCAAATGCGCATAATTCATTGATTAATAAAGCTATCAGGGTAGAACTCGACGTGAATTTGTATGAAAATTTTCCACATCGGTCCATAACTAGCTCCCGTATAAGGTTCACTTCTGAAAACCACTTAATACCACATAATTTATTATTAAACTCGACATGAGTATGTTCTGTGTATAGATAAATCATTTTAATTATTTTTTTTTCGAATTGGTCCATTAATGGTCGTAGTTCCCATATAAGTTATCGGCAGGATCGGCACATAATAGGTCGGTATCTGAAATTCACTTAATACAAATGTTTCTGGGCCGAACCAAAATTAGTTACATACATACATGCATAAAGAAATTACAAAATGATAAATAGTATCTTAATTACGGAAACAAAACATGTGCCGGGTTTTACAGTTCTTCATAAGGGAAATAAAGTAATTTAGTACTTAGTATGTACTTTAATACTTAACTAAAATTTATTTCTTTAGTATAAACTATAAATTCGGCCCTATAACTTTAACCATTTATAACATATTTATATTGGGTTTTAATAAAAAGTAGTTTGCAGGTGGAGGGTATTTAAGATTCGGCAGAGCCGAATATAGCATTCTAACTTGTTATATATATAGATGTATGTAAAATATGAACAAAATATTCGATGCAATTTTGCAAGAAAATGGTGGGCGATAGAAAAAAAAAACGGATATCCGATTAGGTTTCAGCAGATAAAAATACATTAAAAATAGTCCAACTGGTTTCACAAGTTTCCACAAACCTTCATTTCCTCCTAAACTTTGACGAAAACATTTCGGCTCCAAAAAAACTTGTTTATGTCGAATACGTGATTTTCGCTAAACAAGCTTTTTAAGCCAATTACTAGCAATTAGAGATGCCAGACGGGTATTCCCGAAAATCCCGGGATTTGAAAGTACAGAAAACCGGGATTTTAAAAAATGAAATCCCGGGGAATTTCGGGATTTTTAAATCGCGAATTTTTAAGTGTTTTTCCGCTATTTTATACATTATAAAGTGTTAAATAATAGAATTTTAAAAGTTTTGGACTAAAGATGACTCTATTTAGTTACAAGCTGATGCATCAAAAATTAAAAGGACAATAAATAGGCATAGATACTATTGGATATATAAAAATAACAAGTAAGAAATTACAGGCTGACGAGGTAGACCATATAACCCCCCACACCAGTTATGAGAGTAAAATGTGATTTATTTTTCATAATAAATCATTTAAGTTGATTTATACCTCGCCACCGATATATTTTAGCCATTTATTGTTAAAACACTATTTTTCTGAAATATCCCAGCAAAATCTTTACTTACCCGGTAAGTAGGCAAGTAATATTGGAGCAAAGTGTAAGTACTTCCTTTTTGGGTGAATAACTACTTATTTTTGTTTGACGATGACCAAAAAATAACTGGTTACAAATGTGCTTACCCGACTTTTCCGGATTTAAAACCGACCTTACAGTTATTTTCTCTGTTTATTAGTATATTATATTACCCAATGCTCCATTAACAAATTGTTTTATCGTGCTATTTGGAATAGTTTTTACATGAAGGTACAAATCAATATTTTTTCAAAAATCTTCTAATATCGATTAGGCTTAAAACCATTAAGCAATTCCTTATTAGACATACGCTCTATACATCTGGCAACAAATCCTACTCAAAAAAAATAAATAATTTTATTAACAAAGACCACTCATTACCAAGTAATGTGTGAAATAACTACATTACCTACAATACTCAATACCAAAATTTGAAAATATTTTATAAAATTTGGAGGACGAATTTACAGTTACATAAAATGTGTTTATGCTGAATTTCATTGCGGCACTTCTTCTGTGCTTTGTATGGGGGCTAGGATCAAAAGAAGCCCGATCATTTCAAAATTCATCAGGGTATTTAAGGACAGTATAAAACAAAAGCACTACTCCGGAGAAACCCAATATACCATCCCCACTAAGCTGGTGTAGGGTATAAAAAGGGCAATAAATAGGCATTGATACTATCGGATATCTAATGGGTGTATTAGAATCTATAATGGAAGTCAACCTCTCAATAAGATGGCGAGATGATAATTCCCTTATTTGGGTTAGAGAACACGGGATATAACTAAAAATAATATTGCCTTGGCAAAAGCTGGAATTACTATGGCTATAATTGATAGAAAACAGTTCTGTATTATTTCCCTACTGACCATTAAAAACCATATATTCGATATTCAGTTCAAGACAGATGGTCTCATGAGTACATAGGTGCAGTACAGGTGCACTATGTAGCCTCGTATGGATCCTCATTACACATACTATCTAAATATTAGGTTTCAACAAATTGTAAATTTGGAAACCATTGTAAATTTGGATATCATGGGTATTATTTTATATTTATAAGATATAAGAAGCTTTTGCTCACAAGTAAGTTTTTATTCAGTACCTGGAATGGAAAAATTTTTATTCTAAGTACTTTGAATTAATTTGTTTTTCTTTTCACAAAGTGCTTATTGGAAAGTAAACACCTACTATGCAATATGAAATAGAAAAGGTTATTTTTGTCGGAAATTATTAAGATCTTTTGAATTTTTTTTTATATTTTTCGGGATTTAAAAATCCCGATATCGGGATTCCGGGATTTTTTTAAAAATCCCGGTATTTCTAAACATCAGTCCCGATTGCCATCCCTACTAGCAATATGGTAATTTTCTGAAAAGGGTCAAATATCGGGCTAGGATATTGCCCATTTTCAATACCAAAACAAACTGGGTCAACTAAAAATATTTTTAATAAGTACCCAGAGTATTCATACTTTTGTGGGTCTATGACCAATATTTCGATGTGTTACAAACGAAATGATAAGATCAATATACCCACCATCTTTTTTGATGGTGGGTATAAATAAATATATGTATGTATGTATATTCATATAGTTGGTTTATTACTAAAGATCAAAGAAGTTTTTTATTTTTCATTTTTAAAACAGAGTAAACACCAAACGTTTGCAAAAACTAACCAAAACGAAAAAATAATTCACATGTGCACAAGCAAAATAAAAATAACCAATTTTGGTTAATAATAACCAAAGTGGCAACACTGGTTGATATGTACCAGAATATACATCGACTCCGTGCAGAAGCAGAGGTAAACACACAGACAACGCAACTCTCTTCTTAACATTAAACGGTAAAAACGATCCAAGGCAGTAGAGTTTTCTTAAAAGAAAAGAAATTTTAGATATTAGGTCTGTTCGCGTACTCGATAATTTGTAACAATTTGCAACAATTGTTACTGGATTCCGTTCGCGTACTTTTGAAAACTTGCAACGAGAGAGTAAGAGAACGATAAAAATGACAGTTCGTTGATAGAGAATTTTTTGATTTTACTGGATATTTTTTCCCCAGTATATATATTCAACATATAGTTGATATATGAATATGTAAACAAACCAAAGAAAACGAAAACATGGTAAATTTTACATTTTTTGAAAGAAATATATAAATTAATCACACACGAGTATTAAACAATTATTTGTAATTAGATTTATTTTAATTTTGTTTATCATAAATTACCCTGCCAGCAAATTTGAGTTTAATTTTGGATAAATGAACTAAATTTACACTATATAGGCTCAACTTCATGTTTCTCAGTACTAAATAAAAATATTTACAAAAACAAAATACATTATTTTCTAATTTTTATCCCATTTTTGTAAAATTTAAGTTCGATCTAATATACCAAAAGAAACGTAGATGATAATAATTAGATAGAATAAAAATGTATAAAAAGAACACTTTTTAATACACTAACAACATAATTTAAGGCAGAATTATTTTTGCTCTCAAAATTTAAAAGAAAAAGTGTTTGTATATTTCAGTAAATATATTAAGTTTATAGTGATCAGTTGTGTGAATAGGAGGGATGCCAAACGGGACTGGCTTTTACAAATCCCGGGATTCGGGATTTTGAAAATTGCAATCCCGGGATCCCGGGATATTTCGTGATCCCGGGATTTTTCGGGATTTCGGGATTTTACGGGGTTTCGGGATTACATAAATTTAATTATTTTATACATGGAAATCTTAAATCTTCATGTTTATGAAGAAAATTGTTTAATCTTGTGGAAATTAATCGACAGAAGATAAATTTAAATTAAAGCAATCCAATTAATTTACATTTTTAATAGAAACTTTTAGAATATCATAATATCAGATATTTGGTAACTACATACATACTTCCTAAATAAAAACAAGTAGAAAAGTATAGTCGGACATGGCCGACTATATGATACCCTACACCATGGGTATATTTTAAAAATTATTTATTTTTCATAAAAAAATTATTGAATTTTACCTTAATTCCGATGTATCTAAGCCATTTATTGATGAAAAACTAAATTTCTAAAAGAGGCTGTATGTCAAATATGGGCCGTTCCTTTAATAATTGGGAAGAGGGATGTAATTTTATATAAAGGTTATAAGTAAATTTTTGAACGTTTAAGATATTTTTTAAAGGGGGGTTCGTATGGGGGCTAGGACCAAAGGACGGCAGACTCAGAAAGTGATTCTGAGTCGATCGGTATACTTTACTTTTACAAACATCGGCACAAACGTATAATACCCTCCCCACTGTAGTAGTGTAGGGTATAATAAATATAACGTTCAATCCATCGAATATCAATTTAGATCATAAATGAACCTTTTCTTTGGAAAATGTTATCTACATTCAGAACAATTTAATTTACCGTTATCACTCAGATTTGTAAAAAATCTCCTATGTAGATATCATTTTAAAAATTAATTTTATATTTGACTGTGCCGAAATAAAATAAATATTCCGGTATGTGATGGAATTCGAACGATTTGAAAAGGTATGATGATTCGATTTTATTTTAAAAATGAATTTCATCAAATAGCTGATTGAAATGTGTTGATATTAATATTGGCATCAAATTGATTTTCATAGGTCCTTTTAGGATTTCTTGTGTTTATTTTGGTCCAAATTTGAGTCTACTATAGACAAAGTGTTAATGATATATGAATATTGATTATAATTTTACAAACAACTTGTTGTATAAAATACTTTATTAAATTATTTTTATACCCTCCACCACCATCAGTGGTGATAGAGGGTATATATAAGTTTGTCATTCCGTGTGTAACACCAAAAAATATTCATCTTAGACCCAACAAAGTATATATATTCTGGATCCTTATGAAATTCTGAGTCGATTTAGCTATGTCCGTCTGTCTGTCTGTCTGGTTAAAACACGCTCACGCTAAAACTAAGCAAATAAAATCAACCAAATTCACTGAGAGTATTCATTGTTTTCCTAAGCAGTTTGGTATTGAAAATCAGCAAAATCGGTTCACAACGTAAAAAGTTGTGAGTAAAAATTTCAGACTACCTCAAAAAATTAAGTTTTTTTCCCCAATTCTTGAGTAGTTTTCTCAGAAACTACCAAAGATAATTCGACAAATTTTGTCACAGAATATTTTGTCCATCTATAGATTAATTATGTTTAAAATTGTAACAATCGATCCCAAATTTCCCATAGCCCCCATACAAAGGTACATATTCCGGAAATTAATTTATCGTTAATAACTTCCTCAAATATATCGGTATCAACACAAAATTTTGTACATATTGACTTTATATGAACAGGAATTAAAACTACCGACTTAGATCTGTATCGGTCCACAATTGGTCATAGCTCCCATATAAGGTCCACTTTCGAAAATCACTTAAATGAACATATTTTATTGAAAAATAAAGCTATCGGGATAAAATTCGACATGAATATGTTTTGTATATACATAAATCATTCTACGGAATTTTTTTCCGGATCGTTCCATAATTGGTCATAGCTCCCATATAAGGTTCACATCAGAAAATCACTTAAACGAGCATAATTCATAGATAAATAAAGCTATCTGGATAAAATTCGACATGAATGTGTTTTGTGTGTATATGAATTACTCTACGAAATTTGTTCCGGATCGGTCCATAATCGGTCATAGCTCCCATATAAGGTCCACATCCGAAAATCACTCAAATGCGCATAATTCATTGATTAATAAAGCTATCAGGGTAGAACCCGAGGTGAATATGTTCTGTATATAGATATAAATCATTCAGTGAAATTTTTTCCGGATCAGTTCACAATTGCTACTAGCTCCCATATAAGGTCCACATCCTAAAATCGCTTAAACAAGCTTAATTCATTGATAAATAAAGCTATCGGGATAAAATTCGATATGAATATGTTTTGTGTGTAAATATTAATTATTTTACGAATTTTTTTTTTTCGGATCGGTCCATAATTGGTCATAGCTCACATATAAGGTCCACATCCGAAAATCACTTAAATGCGCATAATTCATTGATAAATGAAGCTATCAGGGTAAAACTCGACGTAAATTTGTTTTGTATATGTAAATCATTCGTGAAAAATTTCCACATCGGTCCATAATTGGTTACATTCCATATAAGGAATTTTTTCAGCATCGGTCTATAACTAGCTCCCATATAAGGTTCACTTCTGAAAACCACATAATACCATAAAACCACATAATACTAAGCAGTTTGGTATTGAAAATCAGCAAAATCGGTTCACAACGTAAAAAGTTATGAGAAAAAATTTCAGACTACCTAAAAAAAATTAAGTTTTTTTCCCTAATTCTTGAGTAGTTTTTTCAGAAACTACCAAAGATAATTCGACAAATTTTGTCACAGATTATATTTTCCATCTATAGATTAATTATGTTTAAAATTGTAACAATCGATCCAAAATTTCCCATATCCCCCATACAAAGGTACATATTCCCGGAAATTAATTTATCGTTAATAACTTCCTCAAATATATCGGTATCAACACAAAATGGTGTACATATTGACATTATATGAACAGGAATCAAAACTATGGACTTAGATCTGTATCGGTCCACAATTGGTCATAGTTCCCATATAAGGTTCACTTTCGAAAATCACTTAAATGAACCTATTTTATTGATAAATAAAGCTATCAGGATAAAATTCGACATGAAAAAGAATTGATGAAAAAATATCAAACAAGCCTTAAAATTTAGCCACTATTCAACAATAGAACCAAAAGAAATCGTGATTTATTTGAAGGCATGAAATACCGCATACATTCCGCATTAAGTGCAATTGATATCTGTTTTAAAATATTTTTTAGGGTATCTAAAAGAATATTTGTTAGTTTGGATGATTATTCAAAAGCATTTATATATTATTTCGACAAATATTGATTGTTACTTAATTTTCTATGAATAATTTTTCTATGTTTACAAATAATTATACCCCACACCACTTTAGTGGAGAGGGCATATTGGGTTTGTGCTGATGTTTGTAACGCACAATAATATTGGTCCTATACCCACCTTAAAGTATACCAATCGGCTTAGAATAATTTTCTGAGTCGATTTAGCTATGTCCGTCCGTCTGTCCGTCCGTCCAGGTCGCAATTTTGAAGATAATTCAATGAAATTTGGCACATGATCTTCTTTTATCCCAGGGACGAAACCTATTGAAAATGGTTAACATTGGTCCATTTTCTCACCTTGCCCCCATACAATTGAACCCCCGAATAGGGCTTGTAAACCTTGTAATCAAACTACAGGTCGCAATTTTGATGATAATTCAATGAAATTTGGCAGATTGAAAATGGTCAACATCGGTCCATTATTTCACGTAGCCCCCGTACAACTCAACCCGACGAATAGGGATTTTAAATTCATAATTATGTTTAATATACTCGTATCTCGACAAAAAAATGCAAACCAAGTTCTATACTAGCCTTGATGACTCTCATGGATTTTATAATTATAGAGTCTCATTTGACCATAGTCCCTATACAAATCCGCCTTCAAAATTTAACTTAAATGTCCACAATTTTGTTCAACAATAAATGGCTTAAGTATAATTCAAGGCAAGGTACAATTCAACTTAAATGCTTTATTATGAAAACTAAATCACATTTTATTTTTGTAACAGTTGTAGGGTATTATATGGTCGGCTTCGCCCGACTATAATTTCTTACTTGATTTTAATTTGTTTAATATTTAAAAATAATTTATGTTTAAAGCATAGTTCATACCTATGAAACATTTGATAAAAACGAAATGACACTTAAAATCGTATTGTTTACATGTTTTATTTATATGAATACAAATAAGTATTCATGCATGTATTAAATATTTATAAATATCAATTATATTAATTTTTATAATAAATTTTTACTTTTATGTTAATTATAAAATTTTGCTTTGTTCAATTTTATTTTGTCAATAACATTTTCTTTTATTATCAATGACAACTTTATATAACTTATAAACAGTAAAGAAAAATTACAAGAATTTAAAGAAATTCTTTAAAAATACTGTTTATAATTTATGTAAACATTGTCTCAGATAGTGAAAGAAAATGTTCACTGGGATTTAGTATTAACTTAAATAGGGTAGTAAAAGTGAAGAAAAATTCTTCATTATGAATAAAAATATTATTAATGAGAAATTAGTTAAATTTAAGAAATTTCTTCATATTTACCACCCCTAAACAACGAAACGATATTAGTAAATATGAAGAAATTTCTTCATATTAACTATTTTCTAAAATACAAAAAATTAACGAACAAATCTGTAATCTGGTATAAAATTTTCGTTGGCTGTATAATAACAAAATTTCTTCATATTTACACCCCATATTGCAGTATTTAGGTAAATTTTTGGTTCTTTGTAGCAACATGAAATTAAACATGTAGAGCCCAGATTAAGTGAGGACCTATAAAAGGGGATTTTTTGGTAATTTTTCGTTTTTAAAAAGGTACTTTTTTAATTTTCTATAATATTGAACATATAAACATGAAATTAAGCATGTAGAGCACGGTGGAAATAGGAATCTATAAAAGGGGACTTTTTGGTACATTTTCTTTGTTCTACTGGTACTTTTTGAGTTTTCTACAAAAATTTAACCTAGAAACATGAAATTAAGCATTTAGCGCCTGGAATAAATAAGAATCTATAAAAGGGGACTTTTTGGTACTTTTTGAACTATACATGATTAAGTAATAACTTATAAAAGGGGACATTTTGGTACTTTTTATACCCTCCACCACCATCAGTGGTGATAGAGGGTATATATAAGTTTGTCATTCCGTTTGTAACACCGGGAAATATTCATTTGATACAATGTATATATATTCTTGGTCCTTATAAAATTCTGAGTCGATTTAGATATGTCCGTCTGTCTGTATAAAACACCCTCACGTTAAAACGAAGCAACGGAACTTTATGAAATTCACCTAAAATATTCATTGATATCCTAAGCAGTTTGGTATGGAAAATCAGCAAGATCGGTGAAATAGGTTCAGAGTTATGAGCAAAAATTTGAGACAACCTAAAAAAAAATTGTGCTTTTTAACATATTTATTTGTATTTTTTGCAAAAACTACTGCAGATAAATTGATGAATTTTGTCAGAGATATAACTCTTGCAAGGATCAACATTGTTAAAAATCGGAAAAATCGGTTCACAATTACATATACCTCCCATACAAATTTACATATTCCCCGAAATTAATTTATTGTTAATAAATTCCGAAATAATCCCGATATCTTTACAAAATTTTACAAATTTAAATTCTATGCCAATAGAATTCATATAAAGAATCGGTCCATAATTGGTCATAGCTCCCATATAAGGTTACCTTCAGAAAAACGTTTAAGCGCACATAACTCATTATCAAATAACGATATACATACAAACTTTGGCACAAATATTGCTTTTATCTACAGAAATCCTACTGTACATTTTTTCACGATCGGTCCACAATTGGTCATAGCTCCCTCTGCTTCTCAAAATCACTTAAACACATATTTCTCATTAGTAAATAAAGGTATCCATACAAAATGTACCACAAACATTGCTTTTATATACAGAAATCATACTGTAAAACTTTTTTACGGTCGATCTATAATTGGTCATAGCTCCCATTTAAAGTCCCCTTTCGAGAATAACTTAAACGCATATTACTAATTACCAAATAATGATATCCATAAAAAATTTGGCACAAATATTTAGTTTTGAATTTTGTCATACATATAGTTTGGGAGTCCACTGAGTTGAAAATCGAAATAAGTCCACAATTTCTTGTACCACCCATAGGGATTAAAAAATTGATTATTTTTCGCAAAAAATTAAATAAAAACTGTCCAAAACGAACAGGATTCGAACTTAAAATCTCCCAGTTGCTGGTTTTACGCCATTCCCACTACACTATTAACTAGCTTCGTAATTGTTTGCAACTAATGTTCACATAGAAATTCTCTTTCCTGTTTGTGTAAAAAATTTTTGTTGAGAAAGTGTAACTGATAATTTCTTATGCTATTCAGCAACATCAGTGTTAATAAAAGTTATTCAGCAGCAATGTTTTGTACAAACAGAAAATAACATGACATTTTTATATTAAAAATATTAGTTAACGAAGGACAAAATAATGAAGTGGTGCAGTGGGTGGAAGGTAGAATTAACAAACTGAGCATTGCAGGTTCGATTCCTGGTCGATTTATCTTTTTTTTGTCATAAATAATTAAATTTTTTTGAATCAAATTAAGTGTCGAAATTCGGTTCAAAAATAAATGCAAATTTTTTTTAATATTTTTTCATAGGATCAACAACGTTGAAAATCTACGTACAAAATTATATAAGTTTTATAACTATTACCATACATTTCTCTAACACATAGAAATTATTTTAAATACAGAACATAGGTTAAATTTAGTATGCTCTGTAGCAGTCTGTTAAGTGGTAGTTTTGTTTTTAATTGCATATTGTAAGGCGTAATGAAAGTAAGTCTAAAATATTAAGGTAAATTTGAATCAATCCATAAAATTTGATAATTTATGAAACCAGTTTAAGGTGTAAGGTATTTAAGATTCGGCAGAGCCGAATATAACACTCTAACTTGTTCTTTCTTCAAAAGGTACTTTTTGTGTTGTTTATAATATTGATCCTAGAAACATGAAATTAAGCATATAGGGCCCGGAGTAAATGAGAACTTATAAAATGGGATTTTTGCTAATTTTTCGTTTTTCAAAAGAAACATGAAATTAAGCATGTAGGACCCGGAGTATATGAGAACTTATAAAATGGGATTTTTCTTCCAAAGGGACTTTTTGAATTCTCTATGATATTGAACCTAGAAACATGAAATTAAGTATGTATAGCCCGGATTAAGTAAGAACATATAAACGAGGAATTTTTGATACTTTTTCGTTCTTTAATTTGTAATTTTTGAGTTTTCTATAATATTAAACCCAGAAACTTGAAATTAATTATGTAGATCCCGAAGTAAATGCTAACACATAAAATTTTATATTTTCGTAATTTTTCGTTCTTCAACTGGTACTTTTTGAGTTTTCTATTATAATGAACCTAGAAACATAAAACTAAGCAATCAGAAGAGACTTGAGTTAATGAAAATTTATTAATATTTTCTGGCACTTTTTCGTTCTTTAACTGGTACTTTTGAATTTTCTATAATATTGAACTTAGGAACATGAAATTAAATAAAATATGTCTTTTTGTACTTTTACGTACTTCAACTGGTACTTTTTCAGCTTTCTAAAATATTGCATATATAAACATATGTAAACATAATTGAATGAAAATTTAAAAAGGTACCAGAATATAATTTTTTGTTCTTTTTCTAATTCTTTTCGAATTTTATATAATATTGAACCTAAAAACATAAAATTGGACACGCAGCTTCCTGATTGTATAAAAATTGGGTGCGATTTTTTGGTTTCTGGTTGAAAATTAAACATGCGTCATTCTGATTTAATGGAAATCTGTAAAAAGGCACTGTCTGGTACTTTTTCGTTCTCAAACTGTGTTTTTTATTTTCTGTAATGTTGAGACTAGAATCATTAAATTAAACTGAAAAAGTTCTCTAAAAGGGGACTTTTTGATATTGCAGATATACTTATATACATTTACAATAATTATATTTATTTTATTCCATTACGATGAGGGTAGCGAAGCACACTGGGTATAGCTAGTTAACGATAAATCTATTTCCGAGAATATGTACCTTTGTATGGGGGCTATGAGAAATTTTGAATCGATTGTTTTGAGTTTGAACATTTTTGATCCCTGGGTAAAGAAAAATAGGTGTGACAAAATTCATTCCATTATCTTTAGTAGTTTCTGAGAAAACTACTCAAAAATTAGGAAAAAAACTTAATCTTTTTCGAGGTAGTTTGGAATTTTTACTCATAACTTTTTACGTTGTGGGCCGATTTGGCTAATTTTCAATACCGAACTGCTTAGGACAATAGTGAATATTTTCAGTGAATTTGGCTGATTTATTTTGCTTAGTTTTAACGTGAGAGTGTTTGAGGCAGACAGACAGACGGACACAGCTAAATCGAATTTCGTAAGGATCCAGAATATATATACTTTGTTGTTGGATTAGATGAATATTTTTTGGTGTTACACTCGGAATGACAAACTTATATATACCCTCTATCACCACTGATTGTGGTGGAGGGTATAACAATTAAGAAATTATAGTCGGACAAGGCGACCATATAATACCCTACACCGGCTACAAAAATAAAATGTGATTTAGTTTTCATTCTAGAGCATTTAGTTGAATTGTACCTTGCCTCAGATATACTGAAGCCGTTTATTGTTGAATAAAATTGTGGACATTTAAGTCAAATTTTGAAGGGGGTTTTGTATAGGGGCTATGGTCAAATGAGACCCTATAATTAAAAAATTTATGAGAGTCATCGAGGGTGGTATAGAACTTGGTTTTGCAGCTTTTTGTCGAGATACGAGTATATTGAACATAATTATGAACTTAAAAGCTCTATTCGTCGGGTTCAATTGTAAGGGGGCTAGGTAAAATAATGAACCAATGTTAATCAATTTCAATAGGCTTCGTCTCCGGTACCATAGAAGATGATGTGCCAAATTTCATCGAATTATATTCAAAATTGAGACCTGAAGTTTGATTACAAGCTTTACAAGCCCTATTTAGGGGTACAGTTGTATGGGGGCTAGGTGAAATAATGGACCGATCTTAACCATTTTCAATAGGCTTCGTCCAACAATAGAAGATCATGTACCAAATTTCATTGAATTATTTTCAAAATTGCGACCTATAGTGTGGTTACAAGGTTTACATGGACAGACGGACATAGCCAAATCGACTCAGAAAATGATTCTAAGCCGATTGGTATACTTTAAAGTGGTGTAGTGTATAAATAGGCTATAAAAATAAGTTTTTTACGGATCGGTCCATAATTGTTCATATCTGTCATATAAGATCCACTTCAGAAAATCGCACATTTCATTGATAAATAAAGATATCGGAATAAGGATATATTGTGTATATAAGAAATCTTTTTTTATACCCTCCAACACCATCAGTGGTGATAGAGGGTATATATAAGTTTGTCATTCCGTGTGTAACACCAAAAAATATTCATCTAATCCAACAACAAAGTATATATATTCTGGATCCTTACGAAATTCTGAGTCGATTTAGCTGTGTCCGTCTGTCTGTCTGTCTGTCTGCCTCAAACACTCTCACGTTAAAACTAAGCAAAATAAATCAGCCAAATTCACAGAAAATATTCACTATTGTCCTAAGCAGTTCGGTATTGAAAATTAGCCAAATCGGATCACAACGTAAAAAGTTATGAGTAAAAAATTCCAGACTACCTCGAAAAAGATTAAGTTTTTTTCCTAATTCTTGAGTAGTTTTCTCAGAAACTAATAAAGATAATGGAATGAATTTTGTCACACCTTCTTTTCTTTACCCAGGGATCAAAAATGTTCAAACTCAAAACAATCGATTCAAAATTTCTTATAGCCCCCATACAAAGGTACATATTCTCGGAAATATATATATCGTTAACTAGCTATACCCAGTGTGCTTCGCTACCCTCATCGTAATGGAATAAAATAAATATAATTATTGTAAATGTATATAAGTATATCTGCAATATCAAAAAGTCATCTTTTAGAGAACTCTTTAAGTTTAATTTTATGATTCTATATTACAGAAAATAAAAAAAATAAAATATTACAGAAAATAAAAAAAACAGTTTGAGAACGAAAAAGTACCAGACAGTGCCTTTTTACAGATTTCCATTAAATCAGAATGACGCATGTTTAATTTTCAACCAGAAACCAAAAAAATCGCATACAGATTTTTATACAATCAGGAAGCTGCGTGTCCAATTTTATGTTTTTAGGTTCAATATTATATAAAATTCGAAAAGAATTAGAAAAAGAACAAAAAATGATATTCTGGTACCTTTTTAAATTTTCATTCAATTATGTTTATATATGTTTATATATGCAATATTTTAGAAAGCTCAAAAAGTACCAGTTGAAGTACGTAAAAGTACAAAAAGACATATTTAATTTAATTTCATGTTCCTAAGTTGAATATTATAGAAAATTCAAAAGTACCAGTTAACGAACGAAAAAGTGCCAGATAATATTAATAAGTTTTCATTCACTTAAGTTTCTTCTGATTGCTTAGTTTTATGTTTCTAGGTTCATTATAATAGAAAACTCAAAAATTACCAGTTGAAGAACGAAAAATTACAAAAATATAAAATTTTATAAAATTATTTCACATAGCCCCCATACAACTGAAACCCTGAATAGGGCTTGTAATCAAACTTCAGGTCTCAATTTTGAAGATAATTCAATGAAATTTGACACATCATCTTCTATGGTACCGGAGTCGAAGCCTATTGAAAATGATTAATTTTAAGACCTTTTTAAACCCTCCAGTTTTTCATTCCGTGTGTAACACCAAGAAATATTCATCTGAGACTTAACAAAGTATATATATTCTGGATCCTTATGAAATTCTGAGTCGATTTAGCCGTGTCCGTCTGTCCGTCCGTCCGTCTGTCTGTCTGTGTAAAACACGCTCACGTTAAAACGAAGCAATATAAATTAACTAAATAAAGCCAAAATATTCATTATTATCCTGTACAGGTTGGTATTGAAAATGAGCAAAATCTGAACCGATTTTGCTCGGGAAAAGTTATGAATCAAAATTTAAAACAACTCCGAAAAAAATAAGCATTTTTTACTCATTCTGATGTAATTTTCTGGAAAAATATGCAAGATAATTTCATGAAAATCATCATACATTCGTTTCTACACAAGTTCTTGATTCTTGCGGAAAATTGCTAGAATCGGTCCATAATTTCATATACCTCCCATACAAAAGTACATATTCCCGGAAAATGAGTTTTTTTATTAATAACTTCCGTCAGAATGTTGATATCTTCACAAAATTTCACAAATTAAAATCTTATGTCAATAGAATTCATTGAGAGAAAAAATTTTCTGGATCGGTCCATAATTGGCCATAGCTCCCATAAAAGGTCCCCTCCAGAAAATCACTTAAACGCACATAACTCATTACTAAATTAAATTATAAATATAAAATTTGGTACAAGTATTGCTCATATGCACAGAAATACTACTGTAAAATTGTTTTCCGATCGGTCCATAATTGGACATAGCTCCCATACAAGGTCCCTTCCCGAAAATCACTTACACGCGCATAACTCATTACTAAATTAAGATATCCATATAAAATTTGGAATAAGTATTGCTCATATGCACAGAAATATTACTGTGAAAGTTTTTTCCGATCAGTTCATAATTGGTCATAGCTCCCATACAAGGTCCCCTTCCGAAAATCACTTTAACGCACATAACTCATTACTAAATTAAGATATCCATATAAAATTTGGTACAAGTATTGCTCACATATACAGAAATATTACTGTGAGTTATGCGCGATAAATCGCGCATAACTCATTGCTAAATTAAAATATCCATATAAAGTTTTACACAAGTATTGCTCATATACACGGAAATATTACTGTAAATTTTTTTTCCTATCGGTCCATAATTGATCATAGTTCCCATACAAGGTCCCTTTCAGAAAAACACTTAAAGGCACATAACTCATTACCAAATAGTGATACCCAAAAAAAATTTGGCATACATACTATTTTTGTACACAGAAATGTTATTTCAAAATTTGTTCACGATCGGTTCATCTTTGGTCATAGCTCCCATACAAGGTTCTCTCCCGGAAATCACTTAAACGCACATAACTCATTACAAAATATTGATATCCATACATTTGGCACAAATATTGCTCTTAAATTAAAAATAAAATTGTTTTACGATCGCTCCATATTTGTTCATAGCTCTCATGCTAGGTCCCCTCCCGAAAATCACTTAAATGCACAATATTCATTACTAAATAATGATATAGATACAGAATTTTGAAATTTTGTCTTTATATACATAATTGGTCACAGCTCCCATACAAGGTCCTTTTACGAAAATATCTTAAACGCACATTACTCATTACCAAATAAAGCTATTGATACAAAATTTGGCACAAATATTAGTTTGGTATACAAAAACTCTATTTAAAGATTTTTTCACGATCGGTCCATAACATGGGCGCGGTCAGTCCCATGCAAGTGTCCCTTCAGAAAATCACTTGAACACACATTACTTATTACTAAATTACGATATAGATACAAAATTTTACTGAAATATAGCTTTTATGTACAGAAATTTAGCTTAAAGAATTTTTTTACGATCGGTCTATAATTGGTCATATCTCCCAAACTAAGTCATGTCCCTAAAAGCAATTTAACCATATTTAACTAGTTGTATTATCAATTTGTGTAGAACAAAAGTATATATATGTATTTTGAAAATCCTTA
Organism: Lucilia sericata; assembly: GCF_015586225.1. Classification (NCBI taxonomy): domain Eukaryota; kingdom Metazoa; phylum Arthropoda; class Insecta; order Diptera; family Calliphoridae; genus Lucilia; species Lucilia sericata. Next base: position 870,784 of record NW_023994086.1, on the reverse strand, counting down.
TATCTTTCTCACACATCCATACATGCACATTATTAAATATTGTTTGTAATGTTCAATAAATCTTGGAATTGTAACAGATTTAAGCTGTTTAAATCTTGGGGTTTTTCTATTTAAGACATGAGAAAACTTATTTCTACAAATATTTGATCAATTAAAAAGGTATTAATATAAAATTAGCTGGTAGAGGGTTTTTAAGATTCGGCTCAGCCGAATATAGCACTCTAACTTGTTTATTTTAAGTTCACAATTATGTTTAATATACTCGTATCTCGACTAAAAGCTGCAAAACCAAGTTCTATACTAGCCTCGATGACTCTCATGAATTTTATAATTATAGGGTTCCATTTGACCATAGCCCCTATTCAAAACCCCCTTCAAAATTTGACTTAAATGTCCACAATTTTATTTAACAATGAACGGCTTGAGTATATCTAAGGCAAGGTACAATTCGGGAAACATTTCGCAGGGTGTTTCATATCTACTATAAACACATTCATGACTAATATTATACCGATATCTTCATTCAGTTATGAAATATGTGTGTTTACGTGGTTATCGGAAATGGGCCTTATATGTGATCTTTGCCCAATTATGGACCGATCCAAAATACATTTTGCAGAGTGATGTATGTACAGTGTACATAAATATGTATTATGTGTACATTGTACACATAATACATATTTATGTTGAATATTATTTCAATATCTTTATTTCGAAATTAGTTATGTGTATTTAAGTAATTTTCTGAAGTTGACCTTACATGGGAGCTGTGACCAATTATGGTCCGAGCCGGAAAAAATTTCGCAGGGTGTATTATATCTACTTTAAACACATTCTTGATGAACAGATCCTATACATTCTACGTTGGTGATACGATTTCTGTCCGATATTTTTGCAGAAGTTATTAACGATAAATCTATTTCCAAGAATATGTGAGAATATGTGTGTATGAGAAATTTTGAATCGATTGTTTTGAGTTTATATATATATATATATATATGTTCCTCGCACTCCTCGGGGGAGCATAGGGCCATAACAAGTTGGTTCCAATAATCTCGATTTTCGGCTCTGCGCTTCACTTCGTTCCACTTCATGCGCAGTCTCGAGAGTTCTGTTATTAGTTGCCGCTTCCAGGTGTGCGCTGATCTCCCGACTCGTCTGCTACCTGCGGGTTACAATCTAGGCATTTCTTGGCAATATCATCGTCTGGTTTACGAAGGGTGTGACCTATCCAGCTGCATTTCCGCTTACTTATTTCTGTTTTAATATTCTGCTGGTTTGCCTCTATCCAGACTTGGTTGTTGGATATTGTTACAGGCCAGAAAATCCGTAAGATCTTGCGGAGGCATTTGTTGAGAAATACCTGAGGACTTTGCATATCACGTTATGGCATGTTCCAGGTTTCGCAGCAGAACAACAGAGTTGATTTTATGTTGGAGTTAAACAATTTTATCCTGGTTTGTCTCGAAATGTTGGAACATCTGTGTTGCCATTGATGAGGAGCGATTTTGTTTTGGGTATATTTATCTTCAACCCAACAAATTTTGCAATGTCACTGATGGTAGAAATTTTAGACTGCATCTCTGAGAATGAGAGGCAAAGTAGACATATGCCATCGGCATAATCCATGTCCTCCAACCGTCCTTGTAAGCCCCACATAATGCCTCTATTATGACGACTTGTTGCCTTCTGCATCACTTCATCGAGGACGCAGTTAAAAAGTAGAGGTGATAAGACACAGCCTTGTCTAACTCCAGTTTTAACTGTAATCCTGTTGCTCAGTTGTCCTTCATGCAGCACACGACAAGTGGCATTCCTGTACAGGGCTTTGATTAGCCGAATTAGTTTTTCGGGGACACCCTTACATACAAGTGAGTTCCATATAGCGTTATGGTTGAGTGTGTCAAAGGCCTTCTTAAAGTCTATAAATATGAGGTATAATGGTGACCTCCATTCCACTGATTGCTCAACTTTAATTCCAAGACTGTTAACTTGGTAAACACATGATTTTCCGGAGCGAAGACCAGCTTGCTCATTTCTGAGAGATGAGGAAATTGTTGTCGATAGTATATTGTTTATAATATGTGCAATTACTTTATTTACCATGCTTAGCAAGGTTATGCCTCTCCAATTCTTCCTGTTGGTCAAATCACCCTTTTTAGGAAGATCTAGGATGACTCCATCAGACAGCTCATCAGGCAGAGATTCATGGGTCCAAAATGCCCAAATATTGGGTTCTAGCAATCGTGCACTAGTTGTTCGATCCGCTGTAAGAAGTTCCGGAGAGATATTATCCAAACCAGGAGATTTGTTTGGTTTAAGGGATCGTATCGAATTGCTAATTTCACCTATCCCAGGGCAATCAGTAGAGATGTTGGTATTTGGTGTATGTGAAGCACATTCGCAAATGGGTTGACATGCAGCAGTAGGTGTTGATAGCATGCCGGAGTAAAAACTCTCCCAAATTGTAACCTGTTGAGTTTTATATGTTATAAGTTCCCCCGCATCGTTCTTTAAAGGTTTTCCGGTCGATAATTTTCTATTTGTCAGCTTGTTCAGCCGCTGCCTGAAGTTCCTTCGCTATATTGTCGATCCAATTGCGATTATCCTTCCGAGCACTGCGTTTCACCTCAGAATTAAGGCGCGTGTTAAGTTGCTGTTGACTGGCTTTATTAGAGCGTGTTTTACTGGTATGCATAGCGTTCTTTGCGACTTTCCTCTGCTGAATTAAGTTAAGTGAAAATTTCCCGGACATATTGCCATGTTTGGGTTTCCCTGTTACTTGAGGCATATCCTGATAATTCGTTACTGAATAGGTTGGCGCTTTCCGGAGTTTTCAGCTTTGCCACAATGAATCTTCTCTGAGATACAGTGTTGTTCGTTCTTATGTCCGTAATTTTTATTCGCACAGTAGCAACTAGTAAGTGGGGATCGCTAGCAATATCGGCACCTCGTTTGTTGCGCACATCTAATAACGAACCGCGTAATTTTCTGCTGATAGTTATATGGTCTATCTGATTTTCCGTGCGAAAATCAAGGGATACCCAGGTGACTTTCTGTACTCTTGGATGGGGAAAAAACGTACCGCCAATGACAAAATTATTAGTCCTGCAGGTTTCCAGAAACATTTTCCCATTCTCCGTTAGTCGTCCTAAGCCATGTCTGCCCATTGTGCTTTCTACATTGACATTTTCCGAGCCAACCTAAGCGTTAAAATCACCCATCATAATCATAATGCACTGTTGCGAGGACACTATCGAGAGGGTCATAAAAATATTCCTTTATGGAGTTTTCAGATGTGTCCATTGGGGCGTAGCATTGGACAAATGTAATATTACGGGCTTTTCCGCGCACTCTGGCAGTGATGATTCTGTCGGAGTGAGGTTTCCAACCCATTAGGACACGCTTCACCGACGCCACTTGACCGAGGCAGCTCGTTCGTTGGTTTTCCGGAGAAAAGAACTTTAAGACCATCCGCTGTCGTAAATTCACCTGATTCACACCACCGTACTTCGCATAGCCCAAGTAATGATAGGTTGTAAGCGGTAAATTCTTTGCATAATTGTGCAAACTTTGGTGTTTCTAGAAGAGTACGTACATTCCATGTTCCGATTCTTGTCCTAAATTTCATGCCAAATTCCGTCAACATTTTATTTTTCTGGTTTCATTAATAATGTATATTTTAAGACGTACGGCTTATTAGGTCATAGCGTCCGATCCTGGTGTTGGGGCTGCCAACATTACCACCAGGCATGCAGCAGTATGTAGGTATTTAGTCATACAACGTTTTAGGGTTATCCCGCCCGGTCGGCCGTCAGAGCCTCGTTAGCGTAACCCACTGTCTTTTAGACAGTGGGTGAGGTTGACATTAGGAGAGGAGAGGCTAAGTGGACAAATTAAAAAAAAAATTTGCTTGCGCTTCACTTTCCCATTAGACTCTTTAGGTGTTAATTATTTTGAGAACTACTATCTTTCACATCACGCTGTTATTAAGCCAGAAAGTTCCACTACTAAGGTCAGGGTTGTGTTTAATGCCGCATATCCAACTTCCAATGGAATTGTCAAATGATATGTTGCACTCTGGTCCTGTGCTTCAGAATGATCTCATAATTCTTTTACTGCAGTGGAGGTTTCATCGATATGTCTTTAACAGCGACATAGAGAAGATGTATCGACAAATACTTGTCAATTTAAATGATAGGCCTTTTCAAATAATTCTGTTCCGAAGTTCAGTTAGCGATGAAATTATGGATTATGAACTGAAGACGGTGACTTTTGGAGTATCTCGCTATTCGAACGCTTATCCAATTGGCATCAGATATTGAAAGTATTCTTGCTTTAGCTAGTGATATTTTAAAAAAACTGTGGAGCTTCACGCTAGAGATCAGTTAATCGAAGCTCTTAATTTAGCAGGATTTAATCTTCGTAAATGGACATCAAATTCTCCCGAAGTTCTTGAAGGTATTTCAAAAATTGATCTCTTACAAGAAAACTTTTGTATATTTGAAGATACTAGTAATGCTAAAACGTTAGGAGTGAGATGGAACGCGAAATCCGACGTTTTCTATTTTTCCGCAAAGGCTTTATCCAATTGTAAAAATATCACGAAACGTCAAGTGTTGTCTGAAGTTTCGAAGCTGTTTGATCCCGCTGGTTGGCTGTCACCGTTTGTTATTCTGTCCAAAATTTTAATGAGAATAGTTTGGGAATCCAAGTCCGAGTGGGATGACTGTTTGTCGAATGACTGCCAGAAATAGAGAAGATAAAAATTGCAAGATGGGTTTCCTTTTCCCCTAAATGCAAAATGGATTTTGAGATGCTTCTGAAAAGGCTTATGCTGCGGCTATTAATGTTCGAGTTGAAATTAATGAATAAGTATATGTCCACTTGTTAACTGCAAAATTCAAAGCCTCTCCAGTAGAATGCATTTCACTTCCCAGACTAGAGCTGTGTGGTGCAGTACTACTGTCAAACATTATTGAGTCTATACTTCCTTCCTTAAAAATTCCATTGGCTTCAAAAACACCTAGTCATTGGAAAACATTTGTTGCGAACGTCTAAGATTCTTCAGACAGTGGGATGTGATAACTGGCGTCATGTACCATCTCAATTTATCCCTGCAGATATTGCGACTCGCGGTTTATATCCACAAGAATTAGCAAAGAACTATCTTTGGTGGAACGGTCCCAATTGGTTACGACTTCCGCGCAAAAAATGGCCACAATCCAATCTATCGTATTATGAAGGAAGAAAAAAAAAACAATTAAAATGAATTTTTCGTACTTTTCAAACTATGAAGATGTTTTAGATCATTTTTCAAAGTTCCCAAGTGCAATACGAACACTTTGTTATGTTTTTCGGTTTGTTCATAGAACATTACCAAAATATAGAAATTCCTTTCATTATGAATCTATAATCATATCTCCACAAGAAGTTTTACACACTCGAGACCGTTTCATTCAGATTGCTCAAAAGTTTGCTTATCCCAACAAATATAAGGCTATAGAAAATCATGAAAACATTCTAGTTCGATCCTAAACTTAAATCCATTTCTTGACTCTAAAAAACTGATTCGTTTAATTAGCCGACTCGCTAATTCTTCATCATTATCTTATGACGAGAGGTTCCCAGTGATTTTTCCACACGACTGTCGATTTTTAGACTACTGGTTAGCTTTACACATTCCCTATCTATCCATGGAGGAAACCAACTAGTCTTACGTCTTGTTCAAATGCAATTTTGGATTCCAAAACTAAAAAATTTAATAAAAAACTACCATACATAATTGTAAACAGTGTGTTCTCCATAAAGGTAAACTCAGAACACAAATTATGGCAGCATTACCTCCAGAGCGAACGGAATTGTAACGTCCATTTTACATTACAGGTCTAGATTTCGCATGTCTTTTCGATTTGAAGAGTTTCACAGGTAGAGGTTGTCGATTAACGATTGCGTATTTGTATGTTTCGCCACAAAGGCTTTAAGTCTCATTTTCGCAAGGTAGCTGGTGCTTTTAAGTATACATTCGAAGAGTTTTTCACTTTACACGCAAAAATTTAATCCTGTCTGAATTCAAGGCCAATCTCTCCAATGTCAGAAGATCCAATAGACCTTAATGCTTTAACACCAGGACATTTTCTTGCGTCTCCCGATCCTAAAATTGAAAATCAGCCAATTTCCATTGTAAATCGTTGGCAACGATTACGAGCAATATAACAACACTTTTGCCAACGTTGGAAAAATGAATACCTTAAGGAGCTTCACAAAAGTAACAAATGGAAAATACCACAACAAAATATTTCTCTTGAGAATATGGTAGCTATTTAAAGATGATAACACTTCAGTCTATGAATGGCGATTAGGTCGAGTATCAAAGTTATATAGTGGATTGGATGGGAAAGTTAGAGTCGCTGATATTGTAACTCAGCGAGGAACTATAACTCGACCTATAGTAAAACTTGTCATATCACCCATTTAATTACCTCCTATGTGTACTTTTCTTAGCATACCTCCTTTTTCTTAATCCCTTAATCATTATTCATCATTATTCCACATTTTATTATTAACCTTTACATATATCATTCAATACTAATAAATTCTGTTTAACAGGTAAAAACATGTCGAAGCGTAAAACCAGAGATATCGGAGCTCATAGAAATTTAACCCGTCAGAGTTTATTTAAATGCAGGATTTGTAAAAGGCATCACCCGTTAAGAAAATGCCAGTCATTCCTAAGGATGAATGTAGAGAATAGGCTTAGAGCTGTTTTATTGTTTGATTACTGCCCAAATTGTTTAGCTCATGAGCATTCTGGTGACACATGCTTACATGATGCTGGTTGTCATATTTGCTCTAAACGGCATCATACCTTATTGCATTTTAATGAATCTCTTGTAAGCCGAAATAATCGCAATTCAACTACTATTCTATCTCGTATAAGAAAACATGAAAGAACCCCAATCCACTATAATGAGCTAATTTCAAAGCCATCGATATCGTCTATTCTGTCACGACATGTAGTTCCTTTGTTGCCCACCTTAACTGCAGTTGTAATTTCAGGAAACAACAAACAACCATCTAGAGCTCTCATTGACGCCAGCTCTCCATATAGCCGCATCTAAAGCCGTCTTGTAGACCAACTACGGTTAAATACATACATGCTTGAGAATGAGTCTTATTGTCAGTTGACGCTAACTGCAAAAACGGATCCACAAATTCGATTAGCCATAGATGCTAGAGTCGTCTCGAGGTTACCGATTAAAACCCCAGCAACATCTTTAAATTACGAAGTTATCAAAAGATTCTCTCACCTCATACTTGCCGACAACCAGTTTTATATATCACAAGTAATATCTCTCGTGCTTGGAAATGATTTATACAGTAAAATCATCAAACCCGGTGTCATTCCAGGAGAACACGGATTACCCATGGCTTAAGACACCATATTTGGATGGGTAGTGTCAGGATCATGTGCTAATTAAACAGATGAGTTCATTTTGAAATTTTGTAAAATGAATAGTTTTATAGATATATGAGCAATTATCAAAGTTTTTTAATTCCTTTGCAATTAAACTAAATTGTTAATAACTTTGGTAAGAGTAAAATGTCAAACAAATTTTTTACGGGATTATATACACAAGACTTCCATCCTAAAAATTGCAAAACTGTAAAACTCTAAGTCTTCATTTCTAAACGTAATCGGTTTTGAAAATTTACAAAATTAAAAAAAAGTGTGTCACTAATTAATTTTTTCACCTTCTTTTTATTTTTTGGTCCATAGCTTTAAACTTTTGGACACTATTTGTTATAGTGCTGAATAAAGACACTTAGGAGATTAATTTTTTTACAAGCTTATCCGTGTGATATCACTTTACGTGTTAGAACTTGGATGTTGAAATTTGTCACCAGGTTTTTTCCAATTTTTAATTTTTTACAGTTTTTTTGACCTGGCGCTGACGCCCCTTAATAAAATACAAAAATTGGGACAAATGTGGTTAGCTGATGTAATTATACACAGTATGGTATATATCTCGTTAATGTGCCCTGAATGGGAGATGGGTACGACAGCTACAAAAGTTGGAAAACTTGAACGTATTTTTTTTAAAATATCAGTCTTTAGCGCGGCACATTCGCACTTATATTGGAAATAATTTGAATTATTGCGCAAATTGAGTTTTTTGTTATTTTGAAATATAAAATCGGAGAAGCATGCAAAAATATTCAAATCAAAAATTTAATGTTTTTATTTTTGCGATTTTATATATCAAACATCGACTTATACAAACATTTAATGAATAGACATGAAGATAATGACAAACACAGTGGTTTGGGATCATAAATGTATTCAAAATGTCCTTGTAAGCTACAAAGACGTCACTTTTATCTAAACACATTTTGCCAAGGCACATCACCATTAGCAAGTTTTCTTAATACTTTAATGTAAAACTGGGGCGCATCAAAAAATTGTGCAAAAAATAATTGTAGTTTTTGTGGGCCAAATAAAATGTACCTAGCATCAAAAAGCATCACTCTATAAAAATTTAATTCCTTCAAACTATAATTTTTTAATTGCATTCCCTTATAAATCAAGCTCGTAGAATTCAGATATTAACAGTTTTTTTTCTTAAATTTTACTAATTCGCGATTTTTCAAAAACTATTTTTAAATTTTTTTAAAATAAATCTTATGGTATGTAGTTAATGCGCTGAATTTGAATTATTTTTACAATTATGTGCATTTTTTTCAAATATTACATATATAAATATAATTCTTTGACTTTGCTATATAATTCAGAACAACTTTCACAAAATTTACCAAAAACACACTTTTTCCCCCTTTTCAAAATTCTTTAGGCTTGAATGGTAAAAAATTACCTTTAAAATTTTTAATTTCATAAAACTATAAAAATATCGGTCGTCATGTAAAATTTGAAGATTCTAGCTCTAATAGTTTCTCAGATATACGAATTTTTCTATTTAATTTATATGAGGGCTTCAAGCCCCCCCGATTTTTTTTACAAAATGTTCAGATGAATATTAAAGTTCTTCGTGCAAAATTTGAAGAATTTTGTAATTAATTTATATAGAAGGTACCGCTCCCCTCATTGGTAGTCCACCAATTTATAACCCAAAATTTTTACATGGATGTTAAAGTTCTTAGTGCAAAATTTTAAGATTCTAGTTGTAATAGTTTCCAAGATAAACGAATTTGTCTATATAATTTATATGGGAGGTGCCACGCCCTCTGCTGCTATTCCGCCTACTTTTTATCCTAAATAATCATATTGACTCTAAAGTGGCTCCGGCAAAATTTGAGGACTGTTATATTATCTCAGATATACTGATTTAATATTTTCTTAATATTGGCGTGCCTCCTCGCCCACTTGAAATTTCAAGATAAAAAGTAGCCTATAACCTCTTCCGGATATACAGGAATACACTGTGCAAATTTCAAGAAAATCGGTGCAGCCGTTTAGTAGTCTATAAACTTCAAATATTCAAAAATACAAACATATAAACATTAGAGTGATTCAAGCTTGTATGAAGGAAAAAACATTTTGTCTGACAGGCTGTCCCCCACTCTAGAATTGTTCTATGGGTCATGTCATATGAAAATGTAGGCTGATTGGATAACGTTAACAGGTTCAATTTAGTAATAATTTTGGTAATTTAGTAATAATTTTAAAACTTTATTGTAAAGGAATCGTAATGTGCACAGAGTAAGCATTTTGGAAAGATTTAAAACACGAAAATTGCTTGAAAACTTTAAAAGTTATTGCAAATTCCCCAGGCCATTAACGTGTCTCACAGCACATAAATTCGAAATGTGACAAAAAATTTACTTTTTTTGGGATATATTCTAAAAAATCATTTTGTTACCTAAAATATATCTACAATTATTCGAATATTAGTTTTTGCCCTTATAAGATAACGCTAAATCGTTCTCAGCTATGGTCAAAAAAGTTTGATTTTTTCAACGGCCGTTTCAAATCTCCAATTTCAGTTTTTTTGAAAATTTGTTAAACAAATTTCAAAATTTATAGGATATCTCATGGGGATTTATGGTCAATAGATAAGGCTAATAAACGGTAAAAATATTAAATTAATATTTCTTACAGTTTAGCTGTACCTGCGATTTGAATTCGGCGAATTTCGGGAAGATCGCATTTTTTTGTAATATTTTAGAGAATACGTATTAATTCTTTACTGTTGCACATTTTACATAAAGTATTATCAGGGTATTATAGTCCTGATAATATAAAATATATATCCGAAGTTTTATTAAAATCGGACATTCTTAACCCATAAACTGTGGAGTTCAAATTTTGGAATATTTGTGAATTTTTAGTATACCATATCGAAATAATATTTATTTGTCGGTCATATTTACCAAAAATTTATCGTAAATAGTCCGATATTTAAAATAGAGTGAAAAAAGGTTAATTAACCCTTTAAAGCACTTGGAAATAATATAACACCAAAGTTCAAAAATTCGAATAAACACTAGCTTTTTGATTAATGTTATATATAATTAGAGGAATAACAGAAATAAATCAAAAAATTCTATATTAAGTATAAAAAATTATACTCAACCCTTTTTGACTATGGAGTAAACTTGAGGTGCACATTTTTAAAAGAAAAATTTTGTTTTTAAAACTGATAATTTACGTAATCCTTTTTCACGGTCGCTTTTCAATGTAATATGTCTAAAAATACAAACTTTATATGGTCAAAAAGGGTTAATTCATAAGTTTTTATACTTAATATAGAATTTTTATACCTTAAAGTATACCGATCGATTCAGAATCATTTTTTTAATCTATTAAGACATGTCCGTCCGTCTTCCGGCTGGCTGTCCATGTAAACCTGTGCGCAAGATACAGGCCGCAATTTTCAAGATAATTTGATGAAATTTGGATCAAGCATGTTTTTTGGCACAGGGACGAATTCTATTAAAAATGGTTGAAATCAGTTCATTATTTCACCTAGCCCCCATACAACCGTACCTCCCGATTTGGGCTTTTTAGGCCATAATTACGTCAAATATACTATTATCTCTCTAAAAATTGTCACAAATAAGTTTTATATAAGTATAAATGACACTGCAGATTTTCGTAATGATCGGCCCTAGCCCCCATACAAACCCCCCTTCAAAAAATGTCTTAAACGTCTAAAATTGACTTGTAACCATTTGTATCGCAATTAAACTCAACAAAACTAACTGTTATTTAAAAATATATCCTTTTCCCAAATTTAATAAGGATCGGCCCATGTTTGACTTATACTATAAAGCCTCATTTAGAAAATTTGTTTTTTATCAATAAACTGCTTAAATACTTTGGAATTAAGGAAAAATTCAACATAAAAGTATCTTTATGAAAAATAAAAATTTTAAAAATATACTCATGGTGTAGGGTATTATATGGTCGGCCATGCCCGACTATACTTTCCTACTTGTTTGTTTTATTTCTGTTATTCCTTTAATTATATAGCGCATTATTCAAATAGAGTGTTTTTTCGAATATTTTAACTTTGGTGTTAAATTGTTCCCAAGTGCTTTAAAGGGCTAATCTACCTTTCTTTCACTCTATTTTAAATATCGGACTATATACGATAAATTCCAGTCATTTTTGGGTGGCCGACAAATAAATATTATTTTGATATGGTACATTAAGAATTCCCAACTCCACAGTTTATGGGTTAAGAATGACCAATTTTAATAAAACTTCGGATATATATTTTATATTATCAGGACTATAATACCCTGATAATACTTTATGTAAAATGTGCAACAGTAAAGAATTAATACGTATTCTCTAAAATATTACAAAAAAATGCGATTTTCCCGAAATCCGCCGAATTCAAATCGCAGGTACAGCTAAACTGTAAGAAATATTAATTTAATATTTTTACCGTTTATTAGCCTTATCTATTGACCATAAATCCCCATGAGATATCCTTTAAATTTTGAAATTTGTTTAACAAATTTTCAAACAAACTGAAATTGGAGATTTGAAACGGCCGTTGAAAAAATCAAACTTTTTTGACCATAGCTGAGAACGAGTTAGCGTTATCTTATAAGGGCAAAAACTAATATTCGAGTAATTATAGATATATTTTAAGTAACAAAATAATTTTTTAGCATATGTTCAAAAAAAGTAAATTCTTTTGTCACATTTCGAATTTATGTGCTGTGAGACAAGTTAATGGCCTGGGGAATTTGCAATAACTTTTAAAGTTTTCAAGCAATTTTTAAATTTATATCTTTCCGAAATGCTAACTCTGTGCACATTACGACTCCTTTACAATAAAGTTCAAAATTTATTACTAAATGTCCAAATTGGAGCAAAAACTAAAAAAATCGATATTTACCCCCTGTAAATGCACTTGAAAACTTCAGAGCCGTTGCGTCACCTGTTAACGTTATCCTATCAGCCTAAGAACTTGATCCGACGCCACGCCCCTTTCTACGTCCTCTTTTTATAAAACTATCCTTACCTATATATTATCCTATAATTATATGAAAGAGAATGTTTGTTACGCTTTCACGGACAAACTGCTGAACCGGTTTTCATGAAATTTAGAACACTCATATTCTAAAGTAGAACAATAGGCTATATAAAATCATGATTTGAAGTCACGATTCTTCTTATGCTCACTTTTTATACCCTTCACCACCATCAGTGGTGATAGAGGGTATATATAAGTTTGTCATTCCGTGTGTAACACCAAAAAATATTCATCTGAGACCCAACAAAGTATATATATTCTGGGTCCTTATGAAATTCTGAGTCGATTTAGCTATGTCCGTCTGTCTGTCTGTCTGTATGTCTGTCTGTCTGGTTAAAACACGCTCATGTTAAAACTAAGCAAATGACATCAACCAAATTCACTGAGAATATTCATTGTTTTCCTAAGCAGTTTGGTATTGAAAATCAGCAAAATCGGTTCACAACGTAAAAAGTTATAAGAAAAAATTTCAGACTACCTAAAAAAAATTAAGTTTTTTTCCCTAATTCTTGAGTAGTTTTCTCAGAAACTACCAAAGATAATTCGACAAATTTTGTCACAGATTATTTTTTCCATCTATAGATTAATTATGTTTGAAATTGTAACAATCGATCCAAAATTTCCCATATCCCCCATACAAAGGTACATATTCCCGGAAATTAATTTATCGTTAATAACTTCCTCAAATATATCGGTATCAACCATAGATGGGCACTTTGCAGTACCAGTAAAATTGCAGTAAAAATAAGTTTTTACTGTTTACTGAAAAAATTTTCAGTATTCAGTAAAGTTTTACTGATTACTGAAAAAAAATTCAGTATTCAGTAAGTTTTTACTGGTTACTGAAAATATTTTCAGTATTCAGTAAATTTTACTGAATACTGCAAAAAATTGCAATAAATTTACTGGTTACTGCAAAAAAAATGCAGTATTTTACTGATTACGGAAAATGTGTTTACAGTATTCCGTACAATCTAATAATTTACTGAAAATTCTATTTTCAACATATTTTTGAATATAAGACATATTTATCATCACAAGTAGCTATAGTGCGATAAATTTTACTTTTTGGGATTGTAAATCTTTTCAGAAGAACTTAGCTATGTACAAATTTATATAATAGCCTAAATCTTATATTATTTTGTCGGCCAATAAAAAGTTGTTGGAAGCATTTATTATATTTTATAATATTAGATTATTAATAGAAAAGAAAGTAAAAGAGATCAATATGATACTAATTGTATGAACATTTTAGTTAAATATAATATCTTTTTACTAATAATGCATTTTAATTGAAAATTTTAGTGATTACTGAAAAAAATTTCAGTATTCAGTAAGATTTGCATTACCAGTATTTTTTACTGTTTACTGACATTTTTTTCACTATTCAGTAAAATTTTACTGAATACTGCAATTTTTTTCAGTAATCAGTAAAGATTTACTAAATACTGAAAATTTTTTCAGTAACCAGTAAAGATATACTGAATACTGAAATTTTTTTCAGTAACCAGTAAAAATTTACTGATTACTGAAATGTGTAATGCAGTAAAATTATACTGCAGTGTGCCCATGTATGGTATCAACACACAATTTTGTACATATTGACATTATATGATCAGGAATCAAAACCATGGACTTAGATCTGTATCGGTCCACAATTGGTCATATTTCCCATATAAGGTCCACTTTCGAAAATCACTTAAATGAACCTATTTTATTGATAAATAAAGCTATCAGGATAAAATTCGATATGAATATCCTATATATATAAAACGGACTGTTTGTTTGTTTGTGTGTTTGTTACGCTTCACGGCAAAACTACTGAACCGATTTACATGAAATTTGGACCGCTAATAGGTCTAACCCCAAGAGGAACAAAAGGCTATATAAGATCTTGATCGGATGCCACGCCCCTTTTACGCCCACTTTTTGTAAAACTACTATTACACCAATTTTGCAATCACAATATGCAAAAACTACTAAACCGATTAACCTGAAATTTTGCATACCGATAGGTATAAGCTTGGAAAGAACTATAGGCTATATATAAGAACTTGATCCGACGCCACGCCCCTTTCTCCGTCCTATTTTTATAAAACTATCCTTACCTATATATTATCCTATAATTATATGAAAGAGAATGTTTGTTACGCTTTCACGGACAAACTGCTGAACCGATTTTCATGAAATTTAGAACACTAATATTCTAAAGTGGAACAATAGGCTATATAAAATCATGATTTGACGTCACGATTTTTCTTATGCTTACTTTTTATACCCTCCACCACCATCAGTGGTGATAGAGGGTATATATAAGTTTGTCATTCCGTGTGTAACACCAAAAAATATTCATCTGAGACCCAACGAAGTATATATATTCTGGGTCCTTATGAAATTCTGAGTCGATTTAGCTATGTCCGTCTGTCTGTCTGTCTGTGTAAAACACGCTCACGTTAAAACCAAGCAATAGAAATTCACGAAATTCACCCAAAACATTCTTTATTATCCGGTACAGTTTGGTATTGAAAATTAGTAAAATCGGTTCACAACGTAAAAAGTTATGAGAAAAAATTTCAGACTACCTAAAAAAAATTAAGTTTTTTTCCCTAATTCTTGAGTAGTTTGTCACAGATTATTTTTTCCATCTATAGATTAATTATGTTTAAAATTGTAACAATCGATCCAAAATTTCCCATTTCCCCATACAAAGGTACATATTCCCGGAAATTAATTTATCGTTAATAACTTCCTCAAATATATCGGTATCAACACAAAATTTTGTACATATTGAAATTATATGAACAGGAATCAAAACTATGGACTTAGATCTGTATCGGTCCACAATTGGTCATAGTTCCCATATAAGGTCCACTTTCGAAAATCACTTAAATGAACCTATTTTATTGATAAATAAAGCTATCAGGATAAAATTCGACATGAATATGTTTTGTATATACATATATAAATCATTCTACGGAATTATTTTCCGGATCGGTCCATAATTGGTCATAGCTCCCATATAAGGTTCACATCAGAAAATCACTTAAACGAGCATAATTCATAGATAAATAAAACTATCTGGATAAAATTTGACATAAATGTGTTTTGTGTGTATATGAATTGCTCTACGTAATTTGTTTCGGATCGGTCCATAATCGGTCATAGCTCCCATATAAGGTCCACATCCGAAAATCACTCAAATGCGCATAATTCATTGATTAATAAAGCTATCATGGTAGAACTCGAGGTGAATATGTTTTGTATATAGATATAAATCATTCAGTGAAATTTTTTCCGGATCAGTCCACAATTGGTACTAGCTCCCATATAAGGTCCACATCCTAAAATCATTTAAACAAGCTTAATTCATTGATAAATAAAGCTATCGGGATAAAATTCGGCATGATGTGTATAATATTAATTTTGTGTATAAATATTAATTACTTTAAGATTTTTTTTTTCGTATCGGTCCATAATTGGTCATAGCTCCCATATAAGGTCCACATCCGAAAATCACTTAAATGCGCATAATTCATTGATAAATAAAGCTAACAGGGTAAAACTCGACGTGAATTTGTTTAGTATATATATATGTATATATATATATATATATATATATATATATATATATATATATATATATATATATATATATATATATATATATATATAAATCATTCGTGAACATTTTCCACATCAGTCCATAATTGGTTACATTCCATATATAAACTATATTAGATCTTGAATGAATGTCTACGATGCCACTTTTGTATGCAGTACTCAACAGGAAAACTATAACTATATTAGATCTTGAATGAATGTCTACGATGGCACTTTTGCATGCGGTACTGAACAAAAACCGCTCCTAAATTTGGGTAAATAATATATTCATATTACATTTTTCACAAAAATTCAAATTTTAAATTTTAATCTACAAATCCATCTAGAAAATCATTTATATCTCCCCTTAAAATTTCTATTTATATAACTCTTTAAAAATTTACTTTAAATAATTCTCAATTCGAGAAAGAATAAAGATCCGTAATCACTCATATTTTTTATACAAAAATATAAAATTTAAATTTATTGTTAAATCGAGATAACAATAAAAATCTGCAATAAGTTAAACAAACCATCAAAAATTATCTTGATATAAATTCGGTTGCCATTTTTTAAATGCAGCTCAAATCTAAAAAACCATGATATGTATTTGACTACTCATTTGAGTGTCCTGAAAGACAGCACTTTTGCAAATCTTATATAGGTATACCTCTGAAACGATGCATATGAAGCATTGTTCATATAAAATATAGATGAATCCATCTTTCAATATCTTTTTACACTTTTAGAAAATTATCCATCAAAAATTCTGCACGTATGTCGCACCGTATTTATTCCAACCTTTTCAAATTAAATAATGATTTTGAATAATTCCACCACACATTTTCCATTTACCATTAACAAATTCCAAAATTTTTTTAATTAGAAGAAGATGTGGGTATTTTAATAAGTAAAATTATTTGGTAACATTTTTGTATATCTAACGATATTTGATCTTTAAACCTTTATTTCTTCTGATTTAATAAGTGGTGTCTAAATCCACCCAAAACTTTAGTGTGGATGCATAAAAGCTAATGAATAAAAATTATATTTTTAAACATACTATTTTATAAATGGATGTATTTTTTGAGAAATAAAGACGAAAAAACCGTGTTTTTACTCTTTAATGAACAACTCAAAATTGTTTGTCAAATTAAAAGTAGTTTTGTTTTCTCTGTCAATATTCAAGGATTCTTCATATTTTCCTAGGGCAGAAAAAAACGTAATTTTGTTCTTTTTAAAGGAATTTGAAATCAATGAGCCCAAACGCCCATTGCTCATTACCAAATAAAGCTATTGATACAAAATTTGGCACAAATATTAATTTGGTATATAAAAATTGTATTTCACGATCTGTCCATAACATGGGTGCGGTCGGTCTTATGCAAGGTTCCCTTCAGAAAATCACTTGAACACACATTACTTATTACTAAATTACGATATAGATACAAAATTTGACTGAAATACAGCTTTTATGTACAGAAACTTAGCTTAAAGAATTTTTTACGATCGGTCTATAATTGGTCATATCTCCCATACTAGGTCCTGCCCCTAAAAGCACTTTAACCATATTTAACTAGTTGCATTAGCAATTTGTGTAGAACAAAATTATATATATATGTATTTTGCAAATCCTCAAATCTTTCAAACACGTGCATACATGAACATTATTAAATATCGTTAAAGCATATTTTAGGGCGCTATAAAAGAAAATGTAATGTTCAATAAATTTTGGAATTGTAACAGATTTAAGCTGTTTAAATCTTGGGGTTTTTCTATTTAAGACATGAGAAAACTTATTTCTACAAATATTTGATCAATTAAACAAGTTACAGTTCTATATTCGGCTGTGCCGGATCTTAAATACCCTTCACCAGCAAGCTACTTTTTATTAAAACTCATTTAATTATCTAATATTTAGATAACTTGACAAAATTGTTGTTTCCGTAGTGAGGGTACTAACATTTATGCATATGTGGAACTAATTTTGATTAGATCCATAAAATTTTATATTAATAGGCCAGTTGCAAACATTTTAATACAAAGATTTATCTATACACAAACATACTCATATCGAATTTTATCTGGATATAATCATTTAATAATGAATTAAGTGGTATTAAGTGATTTTCAGAAGTAAAATTCCGTATAACGATTTATATATACAAAATACACATTTATGTCGAATTTTATCCCGATGACTTTGATTGTCAATGTGCGTTTAAGTAATTTTCGGAAATGATCCTCCTATGGGAGTTATGACCAATTATGGACCGATCAAGAAAAAATTTCGTATAATGATTTATATGAAAAAAAAAAAAAGAAATTCAAGTCGAATATTACTCCAATAGATTTATTAATTAATAAAATGTGTGCGTTTAAGTGATTTTCGGAAGTGGACTTTATATGACCAATTACGGGCCTCTCCAGAAAAATTTCGTAGAGTGATTCATATGCATGTACACAAAACATATTTGTGTCGAATTTTATCAAGATAGCTTTACTTGACAATGAAATATGTGAGTTTAAATGATTTTCGGAACAGGTCCTTATATGGGAGCTATGCCAATAATGGACCGATCCGGGGAAAAATTGGTTTGATTTATATGTACACAAAACTTTATACCGATAGCTTTATTAATCAATGATTTGCGGAAGTGGACCTTATATGGGAGCTACGACTAATAACGGACCGATTCGAAAAGAAATTTGGTAGAATGATTTGTAATTACATAAAACATATTCAGCTCGAATTTTATCACAAAAGCTTTTTTTATCAATGAAATATGTGCGTTTAGGTGATTTTTGGAGGTGGACCTTATATGGGAGCTATGACCAATTGTGGACCGACTGAGATCTACGTTGGTAGTATGATTTCTATTCATATTATATTTATATGTACAAAATTTGTGTTGATACCGATATATTTGAGGGAGTTATTAACGATAAACTTATATCCGGGAATATACACCTTTGTATAGTGGCTATGGGAAATATTGGATCAATTACTATGAGTACTTTCTGAGAAAACTACTTAAGAATTGGGAAAAAAAACGTTATTTTTTCGAAGTAGTCTGAAATTTTTACTCTGAACTTTTAACGTCGTGAACCGATTTTACTAATTTTCAATACCAAACTGTACCGGATAATAAAGAATGTTTTGGGTGAATTTCGTGAATTTCTATTGCTTGGTTTTAACGTGAGCGTGTTTTACACAGACAGACAGACAGACGGACATAGCTAAATCGACTAAGAATTTCATAAGGATCAAGAATATATATACTTTGTTGGGTGTCAAATGAATATTTCTTGGTGTTACACACGGAATGACGAAGTTATATATACCCTCTATCACCACTGATGGTGGTGGAGGGTATAAAAAGTATTAATATAAAAGTAGCTAGTGAAGGGTATTTAAGATTCGGCTCAGCCGAATATAGCACTCTAACTTGTTATCTATAAATCATTCTGCGAAATTTTGTTCGGATTGGTTAATAATAATATCTCCATATAAGGTATATATGATTTCTAAATGATAGCACCCTCATCACAGAAGAACAATTTAAACTTTCACAATTTATTAAATATGTATCTATTATAAGGGTTTTCATAAAAAGTAGCTTACAGGTGGAGGGTATTTAAGATTCGGCATAGCCGAATATAGCACTCTGGCTTGTTAATTTTGCATTTGTGTTAATTGTGTTTTTTCTCTCTGGCACTCTATGCACTGAACGAAATTTTTATGAAATTTTGAAATGCGGCTTGTTGAATAATAAATGCATTAAAAACAAGTAAGTGTGCTATATTCGTCTCTGACAGATCTTATATACCCTTCACCATAGTGTCTTTAATAAATATCAATTTCATAAAATTTAAATTTATTTAATTTTCCCGACTATATCATTATTATAGTAATAGCAAAACAAAACAAGTACGAAATTATAGTAGGGCGAGGCCGACCATATAATACCCTACACCTGTTACAAAAATAAAATGTGATTTAGTTCTCATAATAAAGCACTTAAGTTGAATTGTACCTTGCCTTGAATTATACTTAAGCCATTTATTGTTGAACAAAATTGTGGACATTTAAGTCAAATTTTGAAGGGGGATTTGTATAGGGGCTATGGTCAAATGAGTCCCTATAATTATAAAATCCATGAAAGTCATCAAGGCTAGTATAGAACTTGGTTTTGCAGCTTTTTGTCGAGATACGAGTGTATTAAACATAATTATGAATTTAAAATCCCTATTCGTCGGGTTCAGTTGTATGGGGGTTGGTGAAATAATGGACAGATGTTGACCATTTTCAATAGGCTTTGTCTTGGGTACCATAGAAGAACATCTGCCAAATTTCATTGAATTATCTTCAAAATTGCGACCTGTAGTTTTATTACAAGGTTTACAAGTCCTATTCGGGGGTTCAGTTGTATGGGCTGTTGTATGGACCGATGTTAACCTTTTTCAATAGGTTTCGTCCCTGGGATAATAGAAGATCATGCGCCAAATTTCATTGAATTATCTTCAAAACTGCGGCCTGTAGTTTGATTACAAGGTTACATGGACGGACGGACAGACGGACGGACATAGCTAAATCGACTCAGAAAATTATTCTAAGGCGATTGCATTACAAACATCAGCACAAACCCAATATACCCTCCCCACTAAAGTGGTATAGGGTATAATGAACAACAACAACGCTAAACGAAATAACCACACACAAAACAAAATACACAAGGCAGTAAAACCAACAGCATCCAAACATACGAAACGAAATACACAAAAAAATAAAAACAAAATACACAATGCAATGAAACCAACAGACATTCAAACATACGAAACTGACCGCACCAAGAAACAAAAGGCAATGAAATATACGAAACGAAATACTCAAAAAACAAGTCAGAGTGCTATATTCGGCTATGCCGAATTTTAATTACCCTCCACCTTTAAGCTACTTTTTATGAAAACCTAGATACGTATTTAATAAATTGTAAAAGTTTACATTGTGCTTCCGTGATGAGGGTGCTTTGATTTAGAAATCGTATAAACCTTTTATGGAGATATGGCCAATTATTGGCCAATCCGAACAAAATTTCACAGAATGATTTATCGATAAACAAGTTAGAGTGCTATATTCTGTTGAGCCGAATCTTAAATACCCTCCACCAGCTACTTTTATATTAATACTTTTTTAATTGATCAAATATTTGTGGAAATAAGTTTTCTCATGTCTTAAATAGAAAAACCCCAAGATTTAAACAGCTTAAATCTATTACAATTCCAAAATTTATTGAACATTACATTTTCTTCTAAATTTTTATAGCGCCCTAATATATGCTTTAACGATATTTAATAATGTACATGTATGCGTGTGTGTGAAACATTTAAGGATTTTCAAAATACATATATGTATATAACTTCGTTCTACACAAATTGATAATGCAACTAGTTAAATACGGTTAAAGTGCTTTTAGGGGCATGGGAGATATGACCAATTATAGACCGATCGTAAAATATTCTTTAAACTAAATTTCTGTACATAAAAGCTATATTTCAGCAAAATTTTGTATCTATATCGTAATTTAATAATAAGTAATGTGTGTTCAAGTGATTTTCTGAAGGGAACCTTGCATAGGACCGCCCGCACCCATGTTATGGACCGATAGTGAAAAAATCTTGAACAATTTTTGTATACCAAACTAATATTTGTGCCAAATTTTGTATCAAAAGCTTTATTTGGTAATGGGTAATGGGCGTTTAAGAGATTTTCGTAAAAGGGCCTTGTATGGGAGTTATGACCAATTATGTATATAAAGACAAAATTTAAAAATTCTGTATCTATATCATAATTTAGTAGTGAATATTGTGCATTTAAGTGATTTTCGGCAGGGGACCTAGTATGAGAGCTATGACCAAATATGGAGCGATCGTAAAACAGTTTTATAGTGTAATTTATGTATATAAGAGCAATATTTGTGCTAAATGTATGGATATCAATATTTTGCAATGAGTTATGTGCGTTTAAGTGATTTTCGGGAGGGAACCTTGCATGGGAACTATGACCAAGGATGGACCGATCGGAAAAAAATTTCACAGTAATGTATCTGTGCATATGAGTAATACTTGTACCAAATTTTATAAGGATATCTTAATTTAGTAATGAGTTATGTGCGTTTAAGTGATTTTCGAGAGGGGACCTTGTATGGGAGCTATGACCAATTATGGACCGATCGGAAAAAACTTTCACAGCAATATTTCTGTATGTGAGAGCAATACTTGTACCAAACTTTATATGGATATTTTAATTTAGTAATGAGCTATGTGCGTTTAAGTGATTTTCGGGAGGGCACCTTGTATGGGAGTTATGACCAATTATGGACCGATCGGAAAAAAATTTCACAGTAATATTTCTCTGCATATGAGCAATATTTGTACCAAACTTTATATGGATAATAATATTTCTGTGCACATGAGCAATACTTATTCCAAATTTTATATGGATATCTTAATTTAGTAATGAGTTATGCGCGTGTAAGTGATTTTCGGGAAGGGACCTTGTATGGGAGCTATGACCAATTATGGACCGATCGGAAAAAAAAATCATAGTAATATTTCTGTATGTATTAGCAATACCTGTACCAAATTTTATATGGATATCTTAATTTAGTAATGAGTTATGTGCGTTTAAGTGATTTTCGGGAGGGGACCTTGTATGGGAGCTATGACCAATTATGGACCGATCAGAAAAAAATTTCTCAGTAATATTTATGTGCATATGAGCAATATTTGTACCACATTTTATATGGATATCTTAATTTAGTAATGAGTTATGTGCGTTTAAGTGATTTTCGAGAGGAGACCTTGTATGGGAGCTATGACCAATTATGGACCCATCCAGAAAATGTTTTCTCTCAATGAGTTCTATTGACATAAGATTTTAAGTTGTAAAATTTTGTGAAGATATCAGCATTCTGACGGAAGTTATTAACAAAAAACAAATTTTCCGGGAGTATATAATTTTGTATGGGAGGTATATGAAATTATGGACCGATTATGGCAATTTTCAACAGAAATCAAGATCTTGTGTAGAAACGAATGTATATACGAATGTGTAGAAACGAATGCATAGTTTTCGAGAAAATTACATCAGAATGTATAAAAAATGGTTATTTTTTCGGAGCTGTTTTGAATTTTGATTCATAACTTTTCCCGGTGTGAACCGATTTTGCTCATTTTCAATACCAAACTGTACCGGATAATAATGAATATTTTTGCTGAATTTCGTAAATTTCCATTGCTTCGTTTTAACGTGAGCGTGTTTTACACACTTCCATAAGGATATATATA
This sequence comes from Lucilia sericata, assembly GCF_015586225.1. Classification (NCBI taxonomy): domain Eukaryota; kingdom Metazoa; phylum Arthropoda; class Insecta; order Diptera; family Calliphoridae; genus Lucilia; species Lucilia sericata. Next base: position 847,325 of record NW_023994086.1, on the reverse strand, counting down.
ATTTGTTGGGTCTCAGATGAATATTTCTTGATGTTACACACGGAATGACAAACTTATATATACCCTCTATCACCACTGATGGTGGTGGAGGGTATAAAAACACACTGTGTAGGATTTCATTCGCATATATTTATAATTGAATAAAATACATTGGAAAAAGTGACTTATGGAAGTGGTCCTTATATGAGAACAAAGACCAATTATGCATTGATCCTAATTAAAAAAAAAAAAAACATTTCTTATATACACAAAATATCCTTATTCCGATATCTTTATTTATCAATGAAATGTGCGATTTTCTGAAGTGGATATTATATGACAGATATGAACAATTATGGACCGATCCGTAAAAAACTTATTTTTATAGCCTATTTATACACTACACCACTTTAAAGTTTACCAATCGGCTTAGAATCATTTTCTGAGTTGATTTAGCTATGTCCGTCCGTCTGTCCGTCCGTCCATGTAAACTTTGTAACCAAACTATAGGTCGCAATTTTGAAGATAATTCAGTGAAATTTGGTACATGATCTTCTATACTACCGGAGACGAAGCCTGTTGAAAATGGTTAAGATCGGTCTATTATTTCACCTAGCCCCATACAACTGAACCTCTGAATGTAAAGCTTGTAATCAAACTTCAGTTCTCAATTTTGACGATAATTCAATGAAATTTGGCACATCATCTTCTATGGCACCGGAGACGAAGCCTATTGAAAATAATTAACATTGGTTCATTATTTCACCTAGCCCCCTTACAACTGAACCCAACGAATAGGGCTTTTAAGTTCATAATTATGTTCAATATACTCGTATCTCGACAAAAAGCTGCAAAACCAAGTTCTATACCAGCCTCGATGACTCTCATGAATTTTATAATTATAGGGTCTCATTTGACCATAGCCCCTATACAAAACCCCTTTCAAAATTTGACTTAAATGTCCACAATTTTATTCAACAATAAACGGCTTAAGTATATCTGAGGCAAGGTACAATTCAACTAAATGCTTTATTATGAAAACTAAATCACATTTTATTTTTGTAACAGGTGTAGGGTATTATATGTTCGGCCTCGCCCGACTATAATTTCTTATTTGTTTTAAAATATCTTTATTTCTTAATTGGATATTTGCATTTAAGCGATTTTCGGTCCTTATTTGGGAGCTGTGACTAATTATGGGCCGATCCGGAAATTCATATCTACTATAAACACATTCATGACTAATATTATACCAATATCTTCATTCAGTTATGAAATATGTGCGTTTAAGTGGTTATCGGAAATGGGCCTTATATGGGATCTATGCTCAATTATGGACCGATCCAAAATACATTTTGCAGAGTGATATATGTATACACAAAACATATTTATGTTGAATATTATTCTAATATCTTTATTACTTAATTAGTTATGTGCATTTAAGTAATTTTCTGAAGTTGACCTTACATGGGAGCTGTGACCAATTATGGGCCGAGCCGGAAAAAATTTCGCAGAGTGTTTTATATCTACTTTAAACACATTCATGATGAATTTTATACCGATAATTTCATTCAGTTATGTAATGTATACACAAAACATATTTATGTTGAATATTATTCCAATATCTTTATTTCTTAATTAGATATTTGTATTTAAGTATTTTTCGAAAGTGGACCATATATGGGAGCTGTAACCAATAATCGACCTATACAGATATACGTTGGTAATGTGATTTCTGTACTTATTATATACATACTATGTGCAAAATTTCGTGGTGATACCGATATTTTTGCCGAAATTATTAACGATAAATCTATTTCCGAGAATATGTACCTTCGTATGGGGGCTATTAGAAGTTTTGAATCGATTATTTTGAGTTTGAACATTTTTGTCTCTGGGTAAAGAAAATAAGGTGTGACAAAATTCATTCCATTATCTTTAGTAGTTTCTGAGAAAACTACTCAAGAATTAGGAAAAAACATAATTTTTTTCGAGGTAGTCTGAAATTTTTACTCATAACTTTTTACGTTGTGGACCGATTTGGGTGATCTTCAATACCAAACTGTCTAGGACAATAGTGAATATTTTCAGTGAATTTGGCTTTTTTATACCCTTCACCTTCGTGAGAAGGGTATATATAAGTTTGTCATTCCGTTTGTAATTTCTATAATATAATTTTCCGACCCTATAAAGTATATATATTCTGGATCCTTATAGATAGCGGAGTCGATTAAGCCATGTCCGTCTGTCTGTCTGTCTGTCCGTCTGTCTGTCTGTTGAAATCAGTTTTTAGAGGACCCCAGATATCGGCGAGATCCGAATCTTCAATAATTCTGTTAGACATGCTTTCGAGAAGATCGCTATTTAAAATCAGCAAAATCGGTCCATAAATGACGGAGATATAAGCAAAAATCCGAGACAACCTCTGAAAATTTCATTAAAAAAGACAATTTTTTCATGCTTTGATTAATAAGCAACAACAACAACACTGCTTATTCATTGAGTATTTCGTTTCACATGTTTCGATGGCTGTGTGTTTCATTGGCATGTGTATATTGTTTTTGTTTCTTGGTGTATTCAGTTTTGTATGTTTGGATGGCTGTGTGTTTCATTGCCTTGTGTATATTGTTTTTGTTTGTTGGTGTACAGTTTCGTTTGTTGGTTTTACTGCCTTGTGTATTTTGTTTTTGGAGTGTTTATTACGTTTATCGTTGTTGTTGTTCATTTTGTTTTGCTATTGCTATAATAATGATATAATCGAGAAAATTAAATAGGTACATAAATTTAAATTTTATAAAATTTATATTTTTTAAATACACTATGGTGAAGGGTATATAAGATTCGGCACAGCCGAATATAGCACTCTTACTTGTTTTTTTTTTTTGCTTAGTTTTAACGTGAGCGTGTTTGAGGCAGACAGACGGACACAGCTAAATCGACTCAGAATTTCATAAGGATCCAGAATATATACTTTGTTGGGTCTCAGATGGAAGTAGTATATTTATAGCGGTTCTAGGCCACTTTTTAATGACAGACATTTGGGATGAATTTTTTTATGGGGCTTCTGGCATATGGAAAGAATTTTTGGGATGAATTTTTTGGGAGGAATTTTTGGAATGAATTTTTTGGGATGAATTTTTGGGAGGAATTTTTTAGAATTTGTGTGAGAAGATTTAATTTTGAGTTTTATATTTTTTGTAAATTGTGTGCATAGCTGCCAGATTTGACGATTTGTCGTCATTTTGACGATTCTTCGTTTCAAAAATAGCAAAGTGACGATTTGACGATTTTTCCTTGAAACTGACGATTTTTGAAAAATTAAAAAAATTAAAGATTTTATATATTTTTTTTACAGTGAATAAAAGAAATTAATATTAAACTTGGAATTCAGTAAAAATAGAATTTATATTATAATGAAAACTAGAAATTAAATTCTAGAAGAGCTATTATAAAACATTCTAAATTGATAAAGTGTGTTTTGAGTTTTAGGCTCTCAAAGCTTAAACATATTTTACATCTAAATGTGTATGCTTTGTACATTATTTCTTATAACTTTTGAAGAGATCGACAGATCTGAACAAAATTATCACACTGTATAAGTTAAATCCAGTACAAACAAGTTTTGTAAAAGAACTAAATTTTACGAAGAAATCTCACCAAGTTTAATCTTTTTATATCTACCCAGCAAAAAATAGTGCTTCCTCGGAAGCAGATTTGTAAGGCAGAGAGCAGTTGTTACTGCTTGCACTTATTATGAAAGAATATATGATTTTTATATGGGATTCCTCTCGTAGAGGCTCTGCCTAACGAATCCAAAATGTGCATATTTCATATTGTTGAAATTGCGCTGATTTCAGTGAATTAATATTATTTTTCAACACTGAACATTGATTTAAATTTAGAAAGATGCAAAAATTAAGTGATTTTAGAGCTGTTAATAAACAAGGTGTAGAAACCACAAACAATAATTGCTGAATATATGCATTCCAAAATCTTTTTTGTAAGGCAATAATTTAGTTAAAATAGTTATACTTATTGCTTCCAAATCAAGAATATGTTTTGCTGGATAAGTACTTGTTTACAGTAAACTTTCCAACATTTTACAAACTGTTTTTTGCTTAAAAAGATTAAAATATTCCTTGTGCACCAAAACAAGCAATATTGTGATGCAAGAAACTTTGAGAAATTTAAGGAAAAAGATGAACAAGTTTCTATACCTAAAAACTATATGTGAACACTATGTAAATTTTAGCAGTACTTATGTTTGATATTTTAAAAAATACCAGAACATTGAAAACATTATAAGAACATTAGAAAATAATTAACATTACTGTCGAATATTCTTCAAAACTCAAAGTTTATTGAATTTTGAGCAATAATATTCCATATTTTTCGAATTTTACATAAATATGTATTAATATTATAAATTCTTTAATATATTTCATCTTAAAATATTACAATATTTTTAATTTTTTATAAAAATTTTATGCTTTTCATATTCTCCGACTTTTTTTTGACGATTTCTGAAAACCAAAATGACGATTATTTAAAAAATTATCTGGAAATTGACGATTTTTTCAAAAATTCATCTGGCAGCCCTGATTGTGTGGTTTGTTTTGTTTCCTCTCTTTGAGTGTAAGTAGTTTTAATGTATTATTGTAAAACATCTTATTGAGTTGTTTTTTAAATTAAATATATGTGGATGAAATGGAAAGGCAATAGTTGTTCTTGTTTCCAATGAAGAAGAAAATGAAATGGGAAGGCAATAGTTGTTTTTGTTTCCAATGAAGATGAAAATGAAATGGGAAGGCAATAGTTGTTTTTGTTTTCAATGAAGAAGAAAATATTTTTATGAAATTTGAGGATGTAAATATTTTTTATAAAATTGTGAACTTGCAGAAGGGAAGAAATTATTTTTTGTAAATGTTTTTTTATAAAATTGTGAACTTGCAGAAGGGAAGAAATTATTTTTTACTGAAAATTGAGAATCTATAATAATACATACACATGTATGTAATTATGTTAAAAGCCCATACAAAAATAAGTTTTAGCATGGAGACAATTTTTTGCGGTTTTTAATTTTTAACATGGAGACAATATAGATTTCTTTTAAAATTATAATATGGCTCAATGTTTACATATGAAACCTAAATTAAGATTTTCTCAAATTGAAATTTTAAAGAGAAATTACTAGAGGAATTTTTTGGGAAGAAAATTTTCTGTGGAAAATTGCAAGTTGATTTTTATGGGACGAATATTTTTTAAGAATTTGTGTGAGAAAATTTATTTGGTTTGTTTTCCTCTCTTGAGAGTAAGTTGTTTTTATGAAATTGAGAATCAATGAATTTATTTTTGAAAAATTTTCTTGTAGAGGAAAAATATTTTTGCATTTTTTAATGTATTTATTTTTTATGGTAATATATACATATGTAATAATGTTAAAAGTACACACAAACAATTCTTTAGTAGGGAGACAATTTTTTTTATTTTTTGCACTTTACATACGTAAAGTCTAATGAATAAGTATGATGATACTTTTTGTGTTTACACGATTGGTATAAAACAATAACAAAGTAAGCAGTTTCACTTTTTTTGAGTTTACATAAAAATACATTCCTGATCTAATGCGACGAAGAGAGCTATACGAATGTCGAATTTTCCATCCGTATTTTCTCTCAATGAATGAAGGTTTCATTACGTATTGTGTTTAGACGTTCTCAACCGTATCCTTCTACACAAAAATTTGACAGATACTGAAACAGATAATATTCATTGACTTAGAAAAAAAGTATTTACTATTTTTTCCCCTTTCTGAATCATGTTTCAAAAAATGCCTATTAAAAAGACTTCATAATGAGACGTAATTGCATCACAAAAAGTATCAAAAATACAAATATTTTCTTTGCAGTTTAATTTGTCAAAAATATTGATATTTATAAATTTAAAATGTTAAGTATAACTTTCCACAAATTCAAAAACTTCATATCATTTTAAAATTACAAAACAAAATTCGTTCCTTTTAACATGCACGAATTTACCAAAAGCCTCTGTAAAATTTTAGATTATTAAAATATTAATATTTAAAATTTTAACCCCTTATTCACAAACAACATTTTTATTTTATAAAAGATTTATAAAACAAAATTTCCATACAAAATTTATAAACTGTTTATAAAATAAACATTTTGTTTGTGAATATGGGGGTAAGTATATATGTAAGTAGAAATTACTTTTGTTTCTTCATTAAAAAAATAATAATTTTACCCTTTCTGATTTTTTGGAATAAAGATGTAACCAATCAAAACTTCTAAGTAAAGATATAGCTCTGTTTAAAATGTCTTAAAGTCGCCCCAGCCATTATTCACAAATGTATTTCTTGTTATTTTATAAAGCTACAATTGAGATATCATTATGGCAAAATTTAAAAAATGTATGAAAAAAGTGACAAAAAAGCAAAACATTTACCTGTTTCCCTATTAAATACAGACGTCCCAAATTTATGTTGTTTAATAAATGTTGCATCATTTGTAGAATAAATATTTAGAAAAAACACGAAACTCCCCTTTTTACCCAATTTAATTTTTCTAAAATATACCTTTTGACTGATTACAGCAAAATAATTCTCAAATATTTGCATATTTCCCAAAATGTACCAAATCTACACATAATTACCCGTTAAGTTTGAATTACCCACATTTCCCCTTCAGGTCTAACTTTGGCAACGAATTTTTCCCAATACACATTTCTGACACTTTAAAAGCTGAATCGAAAGTATTTAGCTTTAGAATCACTTTTTAAGGATAAAAACAGTAATTTTGCCGTTTTTCATCATTTCCCCCATTTTTTAACCGCTTTGGTCAAACTTTCGCAACGGAACTTTGGTCATACAATTTTTTTACACTTTAGATAGCTAAATCAAAAATAGTTTGGCGTTAGAATATACAAAAATCAATTTTCAAGCATAAAAGTACCGAATTTCCCAGTTTTTTGCCCTTTTCCCAATTTTTGATACCCATTTTGTTCCAATTTTCGCAACGCAACTTTGCTAATACATATTTCTGATACTTTAGAACAATGGTGCCCAAAATCACTATTCCCTATCACGCGAGATAGGGCAAGAATATTCTGCTGACGTTGCGTTGACTCACCTACACTATAAGCTTACTTGTGTATTTTCTTATTTGAGCATGTGCTACTTGATTATCTCTCAACTTGCAAAACAAAATCAACTCAGTTGCTGATCAGCATTTGTCGAAGTAAGATCTGTACGCAACTTTTTTAAAATACACACAGAAATACAACAACAAAATTTTGAGAAAGCCGAATTTATGTAGGTGAATGAGAGAGCACAGCTGATAGTTTTTTTATATATGAACTTTAATGTACGCTGTCTGTCAAAATCCATAATATCAATTTGACAGTTGGAATATACTTTTTAGTTTGCAGTCATTTTATTAGTACAGTTTTATTTTGGGTTAAACTTTGTTTTCTGCTGCTTTACCAATACAAATTAATGTGTAACAGTATGTGTATGGGCAGCACTGCTCTATATACGTGAGCGTTGCGCGTTCATATTGTTCAAATTACGAAGATTTTCGTCACACGTACACTACCCGATCGTAAACAAAACTCATAGCAAGAGCGTAAAAATACAAAAAATGATCTTCAGTTGCTTAACAGCATTCAACAATGTAGGTTGATGTCGCTTTGTTTCAAAAATTGCAAAAACAATTTGTAAAAACAACAACACAATTTGTAAACAAGAGAATTACTTACAAGAAACTCGTACACTCCAAAAAAAATTACTAATGCATAAGAATGAAAACACATAAAAACAGTATTTCTAATACTTTTTTTACACGTTTTAAATAAAAAACTATCTTAGTGAAGAAATATATATTTTTTCTTTGAATATGTTTTATCTGTAAAATTTACTATTTCACTTGTTATGAAATTTGATCATAAAAAGCGTAATTAGGCAATATTTTTTCTAAGTGTTTTTTAGTATTTTCTCACCACTACAATAACAGTTTCTTAGCGTCTCTCTTTCTGCGCTTGGCTGATATACGTACATATTTTTGTTGTACTCTACGATACATAGTTTCGTTAAAAAACATATTTCCAATATTTATTAAAAAAATAATAAACAAGTAAGAAATTATAGTCGGGCGAGGCCGACCATATAATACCCTACACCTTTGACAAAAATATAATGTGATTTAGTTGCCATAATAAAGCATTTAAGTTGAATTGTACCTTGCCTTAGATATACATACTTAAGCCGTTTATTGTTGAATAAAATTATGGACATTTAAGTGAAATTTTGATGGGGGCTTTTCATAGGGGCTAGGGTCATATGAGAAGCTATTATTATGGAATTCGTGGGGGTCATCAAGTCTTGTATACAACTTGGTTATTGCAGCTTTTTGTCGAGATATGAGTATATTAAACATAATTATGAACTTAAAAGCCCTATTCGGGGGTTCAGTTGTATGGGGGCTAGGTGAAATAATGAACCGATGGTAACCATTTTCAGTAGGCTTCGTCTACGGTACCATAAAAGATCATATGCCAAATTTCATTGAATTATCTCCAAAATTGCGACCTGTAGTTTGATTACAAGTTTAAAAAGCCCTATTCGAGGGGTTCAGTTGTATGGGTGCTAGGTGAAATAATGGACCGATGTAAACCATTTTCAACAGGCTTCATCTACGGTACCATTAAAGATCATGTGCCAAATTTCATTGAATTATCTCCAAAATTGCGACCTGTAGTTTGATTTGTAGTTTTAAAAGCCCTATTCGAAGGATTCAGTTGTATGGGGGCTAGGTGATATAATGGACCGATGTTAACCATTTTCAATAGGCTTTGTCTACGATACCATAAAAGATCATGTAACAAATTTCATTGAATTGTCTCCAAAATTGCGACCTGTAGTTTGATTACAAGGATTACAAGCCCTATTGGGGGGATCAGTTGTATGGGGGCTAGTTAAATAATGAATCGATGTTAACCGTTTTCAATAGGCTTCGTCCCTGGGACAATAGAAGATCATGTACCAAATTTCATTGAATTATCTTCAAAATTGCGACCTGTAGTTTGATTACAATGTTTACATAGACGGACGGACGGACAGACAGACGGACATAGCTAAATCGACTCAGAAAATGATTCTGAGCCGATTGGTATACTTTAAGGTGGGTATAGGACTAATATTATTGTGCGTTACAAACATCAGCACAAACCCAATATACCCTCCCCACTAAAGTGGTGTAGGGTATAAAAATTCCATAATACTAATTTTTATACAATATTAACAACATAAACCAAAAATGTTAAATATGTACTTGTCAGAGAAAATTATACGATTTACAAAGACTGATTTTTCTTATTAGTTTAGATAATTGCTGAGTAAAAACAAGTAAGAGTGCTATATTCGGCTTTGCCGAATCTTATATACCCTTCACCATAGTGTATTTAAAAAATATAACTTTTATACAATTTAAATTTATGTACCTATGTACATATTTAATTTTCCCGATTATATCATTATTATAGCAATAGCAAAACAAAATGAACAACAACAACGCTAAACGAAATAAACACTCAAAAAACAAAATACACAAGGCAGTAAAACCAACAGACATCCAAACATACGAAACGAAATACACAAAAAAACAAAAACAAAATACACAACGCAATGAAACCAACAAACATCAAACATACGAAACTGTACACCAACAAACAAAAACAATATACACAAGGCAATGAAACACACAGCCATCCAAACATACAAAACTGAATACACCAAGAAACAAAAACAATAAACACATGCCAATGAAACACACAGCCATCCAAACATACAAACGAAATACTCGAAAAAAAAACAAAAACAAAATACACAACGCAATCAAACCAACAGACATCCAAACATACGAAACTGAATACACCAAGAAACAAAAACAATATACACATGCCAATGAAACACACAGCCATCCAAACATGTGCAACGAAATACTCAATGAATAAGCAGTGTTGTTGTTGTTGCTTATTAATCAAAACATGAAAAAAATTGTCTATTTTTATGAAATTTTCAGAGGTTGTCTCGGATTTTTGCTTATATCTCCGTCATTTATGGACCGATTTTGCTGATTTTAAATAGCGATCTTCTCGAAAGCATGTCTAACAGAATTATTGAAGATTCGGATCTCGCCGATATCTGGGGTCCTCTAAAAACTGATTTCAACAGACAGACAGACGGACATGGCGTAATCGACTCCGCTATCTATAAGGATCCAGAATATATATACTTTATAGGGTCGGAAAATTATATTATAGAAATTACAAACGGAATGACAAACTTATATATACCCTTCTCACGAAGGTGAAGGGTATAATAATGACTTAAAATGCTAATGTGTGAGTCAATTTTGGTAATAAACATTTTTACTGGAAAGATTGAAAAAATTTTCAAACATTAAAAAGTATTAAAGTTCATGTGTCATTTTTTTTTAAGTTTTTTTTAAATAAACTAAATTGTTATCAATATTATTTCTTGTTTACATTTAAGATTTTATATTATTAATGGATTTGTTTCATTTAGTATGTTTATCAAAATATTTCGAATAATCTCTTATATGCAGGAAAAAAATAATAATCCAAAAATTTTATATTATAAAAAAATAAAATTTTTTGCTACGGACGGATAAAGCAACACATTTTTCGCCTCTACGGCAAATCTTGTTATAACTTCAAAAAAAATCTAACCAAAATTTATGTCTTAAAGAAATTAATTTATTAATATTTCTTTGTTTCGCTTATTGCAAACATTTTAATAACACATGTTTATAAATTGCAAAAATGAGTAAAAATTTACCAGGGTTTAATATTTAGTTTTTAGATTTATTTTTTTAAATGTCGACTGAACTGAAGAAAGTTCAAGTATTTATTTTTCCCTCACAAGCTAACTGAAGTCAGTCAACTGTGTCAACGCACTGCTGCAATAACTTGCAAGTGGTTTTGTTTTTCTTCAGCAGCCAAACACACAAGCAGCGGCCATGTTAAGTTTTTCAACTCAGCCGAACTGAACACAATGACTGAACAGTAAAAACAGATTTGCGTGTGCTGCTTACGTATTGCTTAGTTCTTGGTTTCGTTTTCTTACTAAGGGACGTAAAAAAACTGATAGTTTGACTGGTTAGTACAAATCAAGCCGACTGAACAATGAAACTTGATGGGTTGTTTGTTCGGTAAGACTTTGTTATTGTATGCAATTTGTTTTAAGGTACGTTCACACCTATCAAATATTTGACGTTTTTTATCAAATATTTGTTGGCTGTAATGTGAACACAAAATATTTTTGAAGAGCAAACAAAATATCAGCTGTTTTTCGTGAAACATTTTTATTTGTCAACCTACAAATATTTTCTTAATGTGAACACAATGTGAACACCAAACATGAAACATTTTTGTTAAACGTTAAAAAAACTATTTAATAATATTTTTTACGATTTCATAGAAATTTCTGCCTAAAAACAAAAAATTAAATACATTTTTATTTCATAATGTGCTTAAAATGAGTACAGTGGTTTCCCGGTTTAACGAAAGATATAATGTCAGGCTCATTCGTAAAAACGAAAAATTCGTTAAACCGAATAACAAATTTTCTATGATTCAATGATAAAAAAAGGGTAATGGAAGGTAGGAAGTCTATTTATTAAATCTTTTTGAATGCACCCGTAAAAGTTTTGACAATTTTTGCATTTTTATGCAGTGTAGGAAAGATAGAAATTAGTTTTTTTTTTTTTTGTTAAATTTGGAATCAAACCAAAATTAAAGATTTTATGAAAAATTTGACTAAAATTAGGTAAAAACAATGTTTCTTGTTTAATGAAGTTAAAGTTGTTTCATTTCGAAAATTAATTCGTTTCTTATAAAAAATAGAAATTTGATGCCCATTTTAATCGAATGTGAAATTCTAAGTATTTTATGGTAATTTTCATTACAAACAATTCCATTTCTCACTTTTTTAGTAAAATATTCATAATATTGCTTTAAATAAAGAATTTTATATTAAAATGTATGTCTATTTAATAAATTTTATTCATATTACCGAAAATAATTTTTTAAATGTTATTTTCATTCCTTTTCCAGGATTTTTGTATTTGTAGATTTTGTACCCATTGAATTGGGTATTCAACTCACATAAAATCTTAATATGTTATTGCTTTTGGTTAATAACGAAGTATGGTGATCTTTCCGTATTATTTTCACCTCTTTTTATAGAAAATTTTTTAGAAATTCGTTATATCGAGTACAAAATTTACTCACTCATTCGTAATATAAGGTACTCAATGGAAACAATTTGCCCGTTCGTTAAATCGCGAATTCGCTAAACGGAGTATTCGTTAAACCGGGAAACCAGCGTATTTCTATTTTGACGTTTTGTTTGAAGAAACAAAGCCAAACACAATTCAATACAAATAGTAAAAGTTTGTTTGCTCGGTGTTCACATTACAACAAATAATTTCGTAAAACAATTGACGGATAAAACAGTAAAAAAACAAGATTTTGTTTGCAGGCAAAGAGGAACATAACAACAAGAACAGCTAATGCGCAACCAAACCAAAAGCCAAAAATATATGTGTTTATATTTACTAAAAAGCTATATCATTGAATAATAACTTCTATATATTCTAAAATTTCATTTAATATTGTTTTTCATCAAAATTTTACATTTCAATACCTTGTGCAAGTGGAAAAGAGATAGATAGACTTGCACAAGGTACTGAAATTACATTTCAATACCTTGTGCAAGTGGAAAAGACATAGATAGACTTGCACAAGGTATTGAAATTACATTTCAATACCTTGTGCAAGTGGAAAAGAGATAGATGGTGGATCTTTACTGTCATGTTGTTGCTATTTAGTATAGTCAATGTAGCGAAAAACCTTGGTTGTTTGGAACGGTTTATAGCGATTTCAAAAAAATCGCTATAAGCCCGGAAATAAACAAATTATAAATAATTTTCATTAAATTACATATCTATAAAATTGAAAATTATAGAGAATTGTTTATTATTAATATATTTTTATATCCATTAATATAATAAATAATTGTTTAAATAAATTGAGTAATAAATTAATTAAATAATTTCTCAATTAATTACTAAACTATAGACTAGATTATAACCTATAGACTAGACTATAAACAATACTATAAACTAGAGTATAGACAAGACTATAGACTAAACTATAGCTTGACTATAGACTAGACCAGCGGTTCCCCCGGTTTTTACTTCGCGGACCCCTTGAGGAATTTATTTAAATTCGCGGACCCCATACATATTTTGATATCTTATTGTTCTAAATATGTAATTGTTCATCCGAAAATTGTCATAGTCCATAAATCCCAAGGTCAAACAGATGTAGATATGTCATTTCTATAAAATATTCCCGTACATTGAGAATAATTAATATTTCAGAGAAGTTTCAATTGCCTGTTTTTGAAGATAGAATGACTTCATTGTTGAAATGTTATCATGATGTTTAATTTTATGATCGTGAGATCTTTCACGTTCATTTTTCTTTAAGACGGGTAATCTGAGTATGTTAGCTAATTTTTCGGGAAAATAATATAAGAAAGTTGAACTTCTTCGATATTGTTGCGGAATGCGTTTATCCGCATAATATATGACTTGAACTCTTTGCGAAAGTACTGTGAATTTTACTGCATGGTTTTGACTATTTATGCATTTTCTGATGTTAATTTAATAATATTGGTCGACAAAATCAAGTTAAAATCTGTGTATCACGTCGGAATGGAATATTTATATTTAAAATTACCTGGATTAACGTATTGAAGACGAATAAAGAGTCACCTCTGTTTCGGAAATATATTATTTTAGTCCTTCCAAACAAGAACACTTTTGTTTACAATTTGACAAACTTAAATCTGCGATAAGCTTGTCCTTGAATTATGAAATGTGGCCTAACTTCATACTCCGAGATAACAGTATCTCTTATTTAATTGTAATTTGGGAACCGTTGGACTAGACTGCAAACTAGACTATAGATGCATATATTATGTAGTATAACTATATATAGTATGTTGTTACCAACCAATAAATAACAAAACAAACAACAAAAATAATAATTATCATTAATTTACGCAATTGCTTGAATTTCAATTAAATGTCACAACTTTGTCTCAGATTTATATTTTATAAAAAATAAAATAAAACCAGTCATATAAGCGACTATTTACATTTTTGTATGTGGTGATAACACTCATTTTCAGAAAATAAACAAAGAACAGCTGTCATTGACGCTGTTTGATCTTACATTTGGTTTGCAAGATCAAATAATTATTTTACCAAAATGACGTAAATTATTTGACTTTTGGTGTTCACATTGATGAAACAATGAGAAAATATTTATTTGCCAGCAAATCAATTTGTTTTATGAAAATCATCCGCATTGCTGTTTGTTAACATGAAATATTTTATGTTCAGATTCGACAAACAAAGTTTTTTCAATCGTGTTATATATTAATATTATACACTTTTATTATAAAAATTTAATTTTAAACCTAATAAAAATAGTTAAAATTAAAACAAATTGCCAAATTGCTTTTTTCTTGCATGAAAATATACGATATTCTGTGGCTGCAAAACATGTGTGTGTTTGAACCAAATTATTTTTGCACTGTTTGATAAAACAATACCATCAAATATTTGTTCAAGTCTGAACATGAAATAAATATTGCGTTTGTTTGACGCAACTTTATAAATATTTTATAACAAATATTTGGACCAAATATTTTACAGGTCTGAACATAGCTTTAGTATATTGTATGTTTTTGTGTTTAAAGTTGACAAAAGTAAATAAAGTAATTGATAATTATTGCTAATAGAAATTGTTAATTAATTTAAAATTTATAAAATTATAAATTACTATACTTATAATTATAAATTATAATTACTATACTTAATAATTTTCTTTAAATAAAAATTGATTTAAATTTAAGCATTTTGATGATTTTTTAGTGAGATTTTGTTATTGTATGTATGTATTAGGGTGATCGATTATTCGACATTTTCCAAAAACCGGTTTTCGAATAGTTCGAATAGTTGACATTTAAAAAAAACCGGTTGATATTTTTCAAATTCAGAAAAACCGGTTAACCGGTTTTTCATTATAATTAAAAAAAATATATTTTAATTTGAAAAACTTAATGTCTATGTTTAAATTTGATTAATAAAACACGGCCGGAAATGATTTTTAACAGTTTAAAAGATTATAACTTTAGATCTAATCGTCTGATTTACATTATTTCTTTAATATAAAAAAATTAGGAAAAAAGTGGGACACTTCTGTTAAACATAAGGTACTATGTAATCCTAGCTTATTTTAAAAGCCCTGTTTAGGAAATTTGCATAGGCATTCCAACTCTTCCATAAAATTTCAGCCGTAAATTAATTATTGTAATTGGAATATAATCTTAAGATTGCTAAATTTTATCAAACAGTTATCAATTTTACAAATAAATTTTTTTAATTAATTAGGAAAATCAAAAAAGTTTAACCAAAAGAGCTGTAGAAAATGTACTCTAGTTCCTCGACTCGAATATTTTTAAAATTTAGACGGGCTGTATTATTATTTACTTAAAAATTTCATTTAAATAATCTTTGAATACAAAGCAAATAAAAGTATTCGAAACCGGGTTTTAAAAAGTGAAAAAACCGGGTTATTCGATATTCGAAAAATCAACATTAAGAAAAAACCGACACTGGTAAAGCAGAAAAACCCGGTTTTAAAACCGGTTGAAAAATCGAGTCGATCACCCTAGTATGTATGTATATTAGGCTTTTCACTCGGATCAACTTCTAATAGTGAAATTATGTTGTATTTTAATGTCAAATGGAAGACTGTAAAATATTATTCAATTATTTTGAGGGTAAGAGCCCGCGCATCGCCGCCAAAGTTTGTAAATGCGTTTATATGGGAAAAATGGCACTTTTTGGAGTATTTTCACAAAATGAGGCTAAAAGTATTAATTATTGCACCATTTTATAGAAAAGTCTAATGTCTACAAAATTGTCTTTCCAAAAAGATGGAAAAACTCAAAATTGGTTAAAAAAGTTTTGAGTTATTAAAATTTCCCCCGAGAATTTTGTGATTCTGAAGACATATAAAAGTAAATATAAGAAAATTTTTGTTAGTTTTGAAAAATTTTACAAAAAAAATATTATGTTTATCTTTATAAGGTTCATAAATGTGCTAGTACGAATTTTTGTTCAAATTGGATAACGCTTACTCGGTTTAGTCTGTGGTCAAAAAAGGGCCATTATTTTAACAGAATCTCCAAAACTCCATTTTCAAACTTTAAAAAATTTTGTTAAATGGATTATTAAAAATTAAAGTTTTCTATGCTGGATATTATAAAGGATATATATAAGAATTAAACACAGAAAGAATGAGCTTAATACCTCTCATAGTTTTACCGTACCTGCGATGTGAATTTGAAGGATGGAAAGTTAGTTCTAATCAAATTTTCGAAACTAAAAATCATTAACCCTCTAAACACCGGTGTCAAAATCAAATTTTTGAATTTTATTATCTTGAAGAAATAAGAGCATGATGTTGTTAATTTGTTGATGGATATTGATGAAACTTCTTAGAAGTTATTTTTACTACATTCAAATAATACGATAAACCAAATACTGGATATATATCCATTAAATCTTTAAGAAAATTAATTTTAGAAAATTCCTTTTTAAAAGTGTTTTTTGTAGTGTTTAAAAAATCGGTCTTGAATTGACCCCAAGTATGGCAGAGGGTTAATTTTTAAAGAAGTTTGATTCCTAGATTTCTGGATATATTTTCGTGTAGTTTGTCAAAATGGATTCATAATTAAACACACAATATTTTGCTATTTTTAATGAAGAATATTAAATATACAAAAACTTGATTTTGACCCCGGTTTTTAGAGGGTTAATGATTTTTAATTTCGGAAATTTTATCAGAAATAACTTTTCATGGACTCGGAAATAATAATCGCAATTTAATTGATCAAAATTAAGCAACAATTGGTAATAATATAATTTTTACTTAATTATTGGCAAAAATTGCCTTTTTCCCGAAATCCTTCAAATTCACATCGCAGGTACGGTAAAACTATGAGAGGTATTGAGCTCATTCTTTCTGTGTTTAATTCTTATATATATCCTTTATAATATCCAGCATAAAAAACTTTAATTTTTAATAATCCATTTAACAAAATTTTTTAAAGTTTGAAAATGGAGTTTTGGAGATGCTGTTAAAATAATGGCCCTTTTTTGATCACAGACTAAACCGAGTAAGCGTTATCCAATTTGAACAAAAATTCGTACTAGCATATTTATGAACCTTATAAAGATAAACATAATATTTTTTTGTAAAATTTTTCAGAATCACAAAATTCTCGGGGGAAATTTTAATAACTCAAAACTTTTTTAACAAATTTTGAGTTTTTCCATCTTTTTGGAAAGACAATTTTGTAGACATTACGATTTTGCTATAAAATGGTGCAATAATTAATACTTAAAGCATCATTTTGTAAAAAAAACTCCAAAAAGTGCCATTTTTCCCATATAAACGCATTTACAAACTTTGGCGGCGATGCGCGGGCTCTTACCCTCAAAATAATTGAATAATATTTTACAGTCTTCCATTTGACGTTAAAATACAACATAATTTCACTATTAGATGTTGATCCGAGCGAAAAGCCGACCCACCCTAATATGTATACATACATACAATAACAAAATCTCACTAAAAAATCATCAAAATGCTTAACTTTAAATCAATTTTTATTTAAAGAAAATATCTAAATTTATAAGTATAGTAATTTATAATTTTATAAATTTTAAATTAATTAACAATTTCTATTAGCAATAATTATCAATTACTTTGTTTACTTTTGTCAAATTTAAACACAAAAACATACAATATACTAAAACAAATTGCATACAAAAACAAAGTCTTAATGAACAAACAACCAATCAAGTTTTATTGTTCAGTCGGCTTGATTTGTACTAACCAGTCAAACTATCAGTTTTTTTTACGTCCCTTCCCAGCAAAATATTTGCTTACAAATTCACTAGAAAAATCACCAGAATTCATCGAGTAAAGTGCTTACAATTCTACTAGAAAAAGTACTTATTTTTGTTTGAGATGTTCCAAAAGTAAGTCAATATTATTTTGTTGGAAATAAGTTGTTTTTTTAGTAGAGTTATTTATAGAATATTTATGAAAAAATAAAAATAAAAAGTCGACACAGACTGGGGTTGAACTCAATACCTTCCGTCTGCCAGTTGGATGCTCCACTCACTACACCACTGCTTAGCTGTTTTATTGTGCGTCAAATAATAGTTTTCACACAAATACTATTTTATTTTCTGTTTGTCTAAAAATAGATATTTGATATCGTGTGCACAAAAAAAGGAAAAAAAGAAAAAGTAACTGTTTTATGTTTGTTTGTTTCTTTATTTTGATTTTTTTTAGACTTTACATACAAAGTAAGTCATTAATAAAGTACTTAATGGTAATCATTGTAAGCAAAGATTTTGCTGGGTTAGTAAGAAAACGAAACCAAAAACTAAGCAATACGTAAGCAGCACACACAAAATTGTTTTTACTGTTCAGTCATTGTGTTCAGTTCGGCTGAGTTGAAAAACTTAACATGGCCGCTGCTTGTGTGTGTGGCTGCTGAAGAAAAACAAAACCACTTGCAAGTTATTGCAGCAATGTGTTGACACAGTTGACTGACTTCAGTTAGCTTGTAAGGGGAAATTTTAACCAGTTACTATTTTTTAAGCATGGTACTAAATTTAGTCAAATATTTAGTAATTTGCGACTGCAATTAGCCGTCGCTGCAATTAGCAGTTTTTTGAAACCCTGATTGCAGCAATGTGTTGACACAGTTGACTGACTTCAGTTAGCTTGTAAGGGGAAATTTTAACCAGTTACTATTTTTTAAGCATGGTACTAAATTTAGTCAAATATTTAGTAATTTGCGACTGCAATTAGCAGTTTTTTGAAACCCTGAAAAACAATATACACTAGGCAATGAAACACACAGCCATACAAACATACGAAAGGAAATACTCAAAAAAACAAAATACAAAGAGACAGACAGACTGACTTGGCTTAATCGACTCCGATATCTATTAGGATTCAGAATATATATACTTTATGGGGTCGGAAAATTATATTTTGGAAATTACAAACGGAATGACTTATATATACCATTCTCACGAAGGTGAAGGGTATAAAAACAATATAATTTTACACTGGCAAACAAAAATATAAAGAAGGTCAGAAAAATCGAAAATCAAATTCAACTTGAAAAAAATTTGAAAAAAAAGTCAGAGTGCTATATTCGGCTATGCCGAATCTTAAATACCCTCCACCTGTAAGCTACTTTTTATGAAAACCCTTATAAATATTACTGGATACGTATTTAATAAATTGTGAAAGTTTAAATTGTGCTTCTGTGATGAGGGTGCTATCATTTAGAAATCATACCTATATACCTTTTATGGAGATATGGCCAATTATTGGCCAATCCGAACAAAATTTCACAGAATGATGTATTGATAAAAAACACACTGTGTCGGATTTTATTCGTATATATTTATAATTGAATGAAATATATTGGAAAAAGTGACTTATGGAAATGGGCCTTATATGAGAACTAAGACCAATTTTGCATTGATCCTAATTTACAAAAAAAAAAAGATTTCTTATATACACAAAATATCCTTATTCCGATATCTTTATTTATCAATGACAGATATGAACAATTATGGACCGATCCGTAAAAAACTTACTTTTATAGGCTATTTATATACTACACCACTTTAAAGTATACCAATCGGCATAGAATTATTTTCTGAGTCGATTTGGCTATGTCCGTCCGTCCATGTAAACCTTGTAACCAAACTATAGGTCGCAATTTTTAAGATAATTCAATGAAATTTGGTACATGATCTTCTATTGTTGGACGAAGCCTATTGAAAATGGTTAAGATCGGTAGATTATTTCACCTAGCCCCCATACAACTGAACCCCTGAATAGGGCTTGTAAAGCTTGTAATCAAACTTCAGGTCTCTATTTTGAAGATAATTCAATGAAATTTGGAACATCATCTTCTATGGTACCGGAGACGAAGCCTATTGAAAATGATAACTGACCCCGACGAAAAGGGCTTTTAAGTTCATAATTATGTTCAATATACTCGTATCTCGACAAAAAGCTGCCAAACCAAGTTCTATACTAGCCTTGATGACTCTCATGAATTTTATAATTATAGGGTCTCATTTGACCATAGCCCCTATACAATGCCCCCTTCAAAATTTGACTTAAATGTCCACAATTTTATTCAAATGTTCTTGTTTAGACGGGTTCGGGGGTATGTGTAATAAGGGGGTAAAATAAAACACACTTTTAATTTTTCTTTTAATCGTTATAAAACGTATAGATTTTATTTATACATACGTATGTATTTGGGTTTGTGCAATATTAGTTTATTGAATTAGGGTTTAAGTTTATTTATTTCAGGTAGATTTAAGTTTTAAATAAGTTTCAAATTTTAAACACTAAGTATTTAAGGTTTTAAGTTTTATTTAGATTTTAGCTTTAGGGTAAGTTTTTAGTTAATATAATTAACATTAAGTTTTTAACTATTTATTTTTGTAGTAAGTTTTAAATCGTAGGGTTTAGTAGGGTATGTTTTATGATTATTTATTTCAGATTTATTAAGTGATTTTATGTTTAGAGTTAAGGGTTGATATTGCGATTTTTGGGTTTTGGCTTTCACACACTGTCTCTTGTTGAGTTGTTGTTTTTCTTCTCTTCTTTTCTTCTATCAATCGCAGTTGAAGTTGGCTGCAGTTCAATTCACCAGTGATGGGATGCTGAGGGTAAAGTGTTGGGTAAAATGGGTACTATTTGTTCACTGTGTGAACATCCTCCCCCCCCCCATGACAGACCTGGAATGAAATAGACTTTAGTACGGGTAATTTGTGTGGTTGTGGAGACATGTAAAGCAAAATACTTAATGTTTTCCTTTGGAAATCCGGCATATGCTACATTCGATTTTAGGGTAGTATCTTTTATCCGAATCCATTTCGATTCCCTTTTTAACTGCATGGGTAGGACAATGTGTATGAGTGGGTTAGTGTGAATGTTTGTTAGGGTTAATAATGGGTGGGTAAATAATTTATTATAAGAATTGGTGGGGTTAATGAAATAATTGGGTTGTGTTTTAATTATTGGCTTTCTTGGGTTTGACAACTTAATCATCCGATTCGATTACTCTTTTAGGGTATTTAATTTTATAGAGTAGGATCAGTATAAATTATCAATTAAACTATTGTCGTTCTAAGTTTCTCTAAAATCAACTCGAACAATTGTCATTATGCGATTGGGTTTGACAATAGTATAATTGTGAAAAATTGAAAGTTGTTGAAGATCTATCATTTCTAAATTGGGTGGGTTTAATGTGACCATGATCAACATGTTTTTGATGTGCGTTATGTATATCTTTTCTCAATGTTTGATTATCTTTAATATACTTCGATTTCTTTAATTTTGTTCTTAAATGTATATTTTTAGTGTTTTTTAATTCTATATTATGGGTAGGAAATGGAAGATTTACTTTATTACGCACATCGGGTATATTTTGCACTTTATTTGTAAAATTACTTTCACATTTAGATTCTTCAACAAATTTATTGGGTTTTTGGGTTATGCAATTATTCAGGGTTACTGAGCTGAAATATGATAATGCTCTTTGTATTGTGGGTTGGGTTCGAGCTTGGTGAGACTCTTCAATCGGTCCAGTCAAGATACAACCAAATTTCTTGAGCTAAAAGTGTATTTAGAACATTGTTCTCAATACCAGATTTTATAATCTTTGGGTAAAAATCACTTCCTATTATAAGGTCGATAGGTCTACTTTCGTAAAACCTCGGGTCTGCTAACTCATCATTGTGTAAATTTTCAATAATGCTAGGGTTTATATTTTGGGTGGGTATATTTTGAGTTAGCGGTTTGACCACTATCGATTGGATTTTTAAACAAAAATCTTTTTGGGTATTGGACCTCAAAGTAACTTCACACATTTGGTTTGAACGAGCTGATACAACTACGTTCAAACCTGATATTTCAGCTGATATGGGTAGGGTGGGTAAACGTAATCTACGCCTAAACTGATCCAAAATAAATGAGTAATCAGAAGCTGGGTCTATTAGCGCTCGCTCTGGAAATAATCTTCCTTGAGCTTCAATCTGTATAACAGCTGTTGCTAATAGCTTCGTTCTGTCATCTAAAACAGGTTTATTTGATCGGGTTAGGGTGGAGAAAGATTGTAGCACATTTGGAGGGTTTTTATCAAATGTTGGGTTCGGGTTTATATTCGGGAGGGTATTATGAGGACCACCATAATATCTACACGTAAATGTGCTTGCTCAATTTTCAATTTTTTGGCCAATAGCTAAGCAATTGTAATAGATGGCATTTTCTCTCACAAAATCGATCCTTTCATTTAATCCTAAGGAGTTAAATGATGAACATTCCTTAAGAGCGTGATTACTGTCACATAGAACACATATTATTTTATGTGTTTTTGGGTAATTTTGGGTAGGGTTTAAGAATTCTTGTTCACATTGATCATTTTCTGGGTAGTTGTCATTTTCAAAATTGACCATTGTGTGAAGTGTATTGCCTGTTCTGTTAACATAGTTCTTGTTTTCTTGGACATGTTTGGGTTTTGGGTGGGAGTAAGGGTTTGAATCTGGAACATCATCAACCGATATTAGTTCCTTAAATGTATTTGTTAGAAACAAATCTAGATCTGTCCAAGAAGACATTTCAGTACAATCATGAAGATTTTTTTCAAATTCTCTTCGGATTTCCCGGGGTAATTTTGTTGAACAGAGATAAACAAAGATCGGATCCCAATTTTCCGTATCAATCTCTAACGAATTTAAATTCGCAATACAACAGTTAATCTTTCTCTGTAGTTGTCTTATAGAAAAACTATGCATGGTGTTTATATAGGGTAAATTAAATAGGGTTTTGAGTTCTGCATTAATCTGCATTCTTCTGTTCTCATATTGAGAAACTAAATTATTCCATGCAATAAGAAAGCCGTCATTTGTCAAAGGTGCGTTATCAACAATTTCTTTGGATTCACTGCTGGTTTTTTGTTTTAAATAAAAAAGTTTTTCAACGGCACTTAAATGGGTATTGTTAATATATATTGCTTTAAAGAGGTCTCTGAAAGAGGCCCAAAGCTTAAAATTGCCGCAAAAGGTAGGTATATCGCAAGGAGATAAGTTTATTGAAACAGAATTGTTGGGTTGTGGGGGTTCGGGTAAAGTGGGCTGGGTTTCATTGGCCTTAGAAGTTTTCTCAATAGATTCATCTATTGGAATCATACTGCTTCTGTAAAAGTTTGTAGCTGATCTAAAATGCTTGAAAATTTCCGTAAAATTTATGGCCTCAGCCTTCTGTGGGTCTATTAAATCTGCAGATTCCCTAATCTATTTTCTCAGATTAGGGAATCTGCAGATTTAATAGACCCACAGAAGGCTGAGGCCATAAATTTTACGGACATTTTCATGCATTTTAGATCAGCTGCAAACTTTTACAGAAGCAGTATGATTTCAATTTTTGACCATAATTCGCTTAATTCTCGTTTTTTAAATCTTAGCGCGGGTAGTGATTGGGAATGTTCTGGGGTAGTGCGATAATCCTCATCAAAGGCATTTATATCCATTTGAATATAACGCATTAAGTCGGAAGCCAAATTTCTTAGATCTGACATTTTTGAGCTTAGTTTATGGGTCGGGTAGTGTATAAATTAATATTTTAAAGGTTTATTTTTTTTTTAAATATTTTTTCTATTACTAACTTAAGTTAGTAATAGAACTTTTATTGTTTAATTCACTAAACTGACTGCGAAGACTTTACAATTTTAATATAAATTGAAACTTATTTTAAAATGAATTTTCTAATTCTGCATATTTCCGCATCGAATCATTATTTCGAATGCGCGTGTAATGCATTTGCTGATTTTGTATTTTCTCACGCTGAACCGTTGAACAGTGTTTATTACTGGAGCTTGTGTGGATTCGGGTTACCTCATGTAAATTTGCTAGTATTGCAGTCTTGATGTTGGCACGTTTGTTGGTTGTTGAACTTGTTGATTTTGATGACACGTTTCGTGTGCAATAATTATAGTTGTTGTTGTTATTGTGGTTGTTGTTATTGTGTCTGCTTTATGGTAAACTTATTATGAGTAGTGTAACGGACAATGTGTTAACTCCTCCCCCTTTAAGTTCATAAGTCCTCGTATGAATTACTAGAAAAATGGAAGGTCGTGAATCCTCTTGTTCTTGACACTTATTGATGGCAGTGACAAAGAAACTTCCGGATTTACGTGGAATTTATCATTTTCAACCATCTCCTCTTGTCTTTCCAAGTTTGGTGATTGTTTTCCTACTTCAGGTGACTTGTTTCCTATTTCAGTGGTTTCATTTCCCCTCCTTCTCATTACGCAGGCAACGATAGCTAATACTGTTATGGCCATTATCAGTCCAAGATTAACCGAAAGATTGATTTTATTCTCGACTTGTAATTTTTTGATTAAGTGAGAATTTTTGACATTAACGGCCTCCATCCTCTCCAGCGACATAACTTGTTCCTGGAAAATCGCATTACTTGGCTGCAACAATGCGGGTAATGGTTTTGTAAGGGATACTTGAGTTGTCAGACAAGTCTGATTTCGAATTCGTCCTGTGGAATTTAGGTGATGAATTATAAATGTGCCATCTATGTTGATTGTCGAATTATCTATTTCAATTTGCCCCTTGAATTGATTCAGAAGTACCATGCTTTCATCTATCTTTTCTACTAGTGCCACATGCTCATCATTAGTTGTTGTACAGCGGGATGCTTTACTCTTCAGAAGGTTCGGGATGCACTCTGATTCACTTATGTCTATAATGTTGTCTGTTTCACAAATACTTAATTTATTATAGTCTTTGCAATCATTTTTAATTCCAAATATCTTATTATAAAATTTCAAAATTTTCTTAAAATTTGTCTTAATTACTACATTATTTCTTTTTACAGGTCTAATTGAAAATGTTTTACAAGTTTCTTTACTGGTTGTTGGGATATTTACTATGTAAATAATTTCCCTATTATCTGATGCAACTTTGACTTTAGCAAAATTTAGTAATTCGTCCATATTACCGAAGGGAATATTGTCATTGTAAAAAATATCTCTTAAGACGTCGATTTCGGTATCAGACAAAATAAATGAATTTACAATGTTTGCTTTAGCCCAATAAATATTAAATAATTCTTCTTTAACAATTTCTAATTTATACTTAAAGTCTAACATTTTTTCTTCTTTAATTTCTTTTTCGAACAATTTGGAAATATTATTGGTCATATATGAGAGTGTTTATCTTTTCTAGAGTTAATTGATTAATTACAATTTGGTTATTATTGGTGTCTAGGACATTGTTAATTTTATCTTTTATTATTTCGAAATCGTGATGATCCGGACTACCTGCTAACCACTTCCAAGCACTGCCAATGAAGTCCCGAGACTTTTTCGTCTTTGTTTTGGATTTTAGTCTGGATAGAGAGGATCTCATTCGAGATATGGTGTAAGATAGATAAGGTAGTAGTTGATTGTCGGTATTATTGTTAAGGTTAATTTCGTTTTCCAGTCTTTCTATTAAACTCTCGTATTGTCCCAAGTCGATAGTATGGACAAGTTTGAACACGCCAGTTTGAATTTTCGCTGAGCTTGTGCTAATCACTACCAGTCTTGAGTTGGAGTAGTCCATTATCTGGATCTCACTCACAGAGGCCGCGATCAGCAAAAGTAACCTGTAATAAAATTCGGTAAAAGTTAATTCCTTATGTGCTTCTTGTGTACTACTCTGCCTCTTTCAGTCACTACAGTGGAATGTCTGTCCTCTTTTACTAGTTCCCGTTTAATTTTTTCGGTCAGTTTCGTACCAAGTCTTTTATTTACCCTTACAAAAATCTCCTGGTATGTATCGCTTAGTTTCCGCCTTGTTCCTATTGTGATAGTCTAAGTCCTTTTCCTGTTTCCTTTTCAGTTTATCGACGTTATTCTGTCTTGTTCGTTCGTAGCTCCCTGGAGAAAAATCTACGGTCCTACCGAAAAACAAGTCTACCGGCTTTCTTCCTATTGAGGAATGTACGGAATGGTTGTACTCGTTAACAGATCGTTCCAATAACTCTTCGAAATCCCTACAAACCCCCTCATCCTTAAGACATCTCAAAATTTCGGCCAATGTCGAATGAAATCTCTCGATTTGACCATTTGCTTCGCTTCTATAGGGTGGCGTTGTAAAGACTTCTATTCCCAATTCATCTTTCATCATAAAGAGAATTGAGGCGGAATTCAACGACTTCTCATTGTCCATAACAACTGTTTTAGGGACCCCATAGAAAAAAAGAATATCCCTTAAAGGTCTCCTAACATTTTCTATAGATTTTCCCTGTAAAAAGTGCTGTTAGGACTATTTTGGTGTTGGTATTGGTGTCTCATTTATTTTTGGTTGGTTGGGATGTCTTTCGCATTTATTCCTCTTGCATATAGAGCAGAGCTTTAGTATCCTCTTAATTTTAGAAAACATGCTGGGAAAATAAGCCTTCTCAAGTATCTGGGTTTTGTTTTCTACTGCATTTCTATGTGCACCATTATGGGCTTCTATGATCAGGGTTTCCTGATCCGATTCCGATAGAATATCATCCACAAAATTTTGTGTAAATCGCACCTTAAAATTTCCAAAATGATGTGGGTAAAGAAGTTGTATTTTTCCCATAATGCATTCCGGGGTTTTTATACAATTTATCACCGACGGGTTTAAGTATTTCTTTAATATGGATATCAATTTTTCCGTGTCATAATCCTGTTCTTTTATCAGGTGTCCGGGAAATATTATCTTAAATTCATATGTTGGGGTGTCGTCAATTTGAAGAAAAATTTGGTTTTTGAATGCGTTAATTGGGACTTCTACACTGGGTATTAGTTCCTCCGGTGAGCTATCGCCACTGTGTACAGTTCCTGTTAGAGAATTAATATTTGTTTTAGGAGGTCTTGAGAGTGCATCGGCTACCACGTTACTTTTCCCTGGTTTATACTGAATCTCGTAATTATATTCCTCCAAAATCGCTTTCCATCTTTTCATTTTGGAGTTGTTATTTTTATTGCTGAGAGCATATGTTAGCGGTTGGTGGTCGGTATAAATAATGACCTTTGCCGATCCGTATAGGTAATTTCTCAGATTTGTCAAAGCCCAAATTATAGCTAACATCTCCTTCTAGTTAGCTGCGTAATTCTCTTCGGTTTCTGTCAACGTCCTAGAAATGAAGGATATCGGTCTGTCGTCTTGACTTAGTACTTCTCCTATCGCCACATTAGATGCATTCGTAGTTAGCTGAAATACATTTTCGAAGTTTGGATATGACAGTATCACCTCCTTGGATACTAAGGCGTTTTTTAGTGTGTCAATAGCAAGTCTTGCCGAACTGTCGAGATTTATTTCCCTCCTGCTTGACTCTGATTTAGAAATCATTCCTCCGTCTCCTCGTAAGAGCTTTGTTAGTGGCTTAGCGATGTCCGCGTATCCCCTTATGAATCTCCTATAATATCCGGAGAGGCCAAGAAATGATCGAAGCTCTTTAATATTACCAGGATAGGGAAAGTTCACGATTGCTTCCAATTTTTTCGGATAAGCTTTTATTCCATTGCAGGAAACAATGAAGCCAAGGAATTCGACTTCTTCCTTGAAGAATTCACATTTGTCCAACTGGACCTTCATGTTAGCTGCATTCAGAGTCCTAAAGACATCATTTAGGTGCCTCAAGTGTGAGACTTCATCCTTGCTAAAAATAATAATGTCATCTATGTAAACGTAGCATATCCGGCCGATATGTTCTCTCAAAATGTCGTCGAGAGCTCGTTGGAATATAAAGGTAAGCGCGTGAATTGGTACTTTCCGTTGTTTACGGAAAAAGCCGTTTTCTCTATGTCCTCTTCCCTAATGGGTATTTGGTGGAAGCCACTTTTTAGATCGATCACCGTGAAGTATTTGTTCCCTCCAAGATGAGAGAGGACATCGTTTATTTCTGGTATGGGGTACTTATCAGGAATCGTTACTGAATTAAGTTTTCTGAAATCCACTACAACTCTATATTTTTCTCTTCCGGACGCATCCTGTTTCTTTGGGACTACCCAAATTGGTGAGTTATACGGAGAACGTGTTGGTCGAATTATTCCGTCATTCAGTAGTCTAGTAATTTCTTCCTCTACAACCCCCGTAGAGCCATTGAGTAGGGGTAATTTTTTGAATACGTGGGTGTGTTGGTTGTTGTCCTTATCTCGCCCACGACCCCAGTTGTGTATGTGAGACTTCCGTCTGGATCCGCGAATAAGTTCCTATAGCGGTCCACTACGTGTTCCAGAGAGTTTTTCTGATACTCGGACAGATGATCAGTCCTCAGCTCGATATTATTAACGTCCTGTGCAATATGTTGAAAAAGCTTAATTCTCCTGGTACCTTGCACGGTCATGTAATTTTCGGAAGTATAAATTACTGCTGATAATTGCTTTAGGCAATCATGCCCCAAAATTGCATCAAAAGTTTTAAGTCCTGGTAGAAGGTAATATTTAATTGGAATATCGTTTATTCCGAACATGCAACCAATTACGTGGTGAGTTATCTGGACGTTTCCCGCAACTGAGTTTGCACTGAATTTCTCCTGATTTAATTTTGGGTTAATCGCTAATTGGGGTTTATGTAATTCTTATTGCTACCTGTATCTATTAGGATTTTTAGTGTTTGTCCGTTCCTCGTTCTAGCCTGAAAGTATGGTAACGAGGAACTATTTAACCAAAAAAATTAAGGTCCACAAAAGCTTCGTTTTGTGGATCTTCCGAAGGACCATATTCAGGAGATTCGTATGTAGTATCTCTATAAGGTTGTTCGTTGTCCTCGATTTCCCTGTAATATTCCTCTATGTCAGGTACCCCTCCAATAGCGCCTTCCTCATGATAATAATTAATGGCTTCCTCGTTGTCCGCTGTTGTGTGAAAGTTTCTCTGCATTTTATTTTGTGGGGCTTGAATGGATGCTGGAGGTGGTCTCTTGAACGCTGTGTTCGCTGGTCGATTTATATAGTTAACTTGGCGTGTCTGAATTGATCGGTCCACGTCCATTGGTTCGTTTATAGATTGGCTTGAATATTGTGCTTGAGGATATTGATTTGGGAATTTTTGTTGGTTCCCTTGGTTATACTGGGGTCTTGGTGTCCAATTTCGGTTATTCGCGGGCTGCCAGTTAGTATTCGGATTAAAGTTTGGTGTTGTCGTATTCCGAGGTGGTAATGGTGGTTTAGGAAGAATTCTACCGCCAATATGGGCCAATTCCGGATAAAATCTAGGTTTTTTCCCTGGTATGTGTTTGTACTAATACGATCCTTTGGTACGTTATTCCTAGCTAGCTGACCGTGGGCGTAATTCCGCCGGAATGTCATATTATCCAGTTTTAGACAAATGTGTAGGGCCTGGGGAAGTGACGATGGTTCTCGAACACTCAGGAGTCTCGGTAAGTCTCCGTTTAATCCCCTTATAAAGGTATCAAGTGCCTTGTCCCTTGTTTCGTGCGTATGGTATGAAGAATGGCATAGTATCGCCCTGTTCCCTTTTGTGATTCGTATAATTCTAACACCCTGTCCACCGATTTCCTCCAAGAATTGAATTCCCCTATGGTACCTGAAAATTCCCTTAAAGATTTTACAATATCGGGTACCCTATCCAATTCCTCTAATTTTGGTGTCAATTGTCCTATTGGCTGGTCCGTGTCCTCGTCCAGATTACCACACTGTGGTGCTCGCAAAGTTTCCCTAATGATGTCCCTTATTTCCTGTTTCTGTGATTCAGTAAGTCCTACAGTCCGTGTCGTGCCCGTACCCGGTGTGGCCATTGTGAGTGTTCTATTAAGTCTGTCAGTCAGTTGGTCAATAGTCTCGTCAGGAATTGGAAATGGCCGCGATCAAATTCAGAAAATCACTTGATTCTATACCAGTTTTAATTTCAAGGGCGTAGTATTCTTTTAATTTATATAATAATAACTTTTCTTTTCTCTTTTCTTTTTTTGTTTTTTTTTTTTTTTTTTTTTTTTACTAATAATAAGTGTAATAATTCTAGATAGAAATATAAATAATCTTACATAAGAATTGATGTCGGGAACATGCTGCTTTTTGTTGAATGTTGTTCTGGTAGCTGCCCTCGGAGTAGTTTTACATGTTTCTCCAAATTTTTTGCGTCTCTAGCTCGGAATATTATATTTATGTCCTTGTCTTTAATTATTGAGATTTGTTCTTATTTTTTTTTTTCTTTCTCTTATAAAAAATTTTTCAGTGTTCAATTATATGTATGCTTTTATTCTTCTTTTTTTTTTTCTTCTTAAAGTTTTTATTCGATAATAACTCATTTATTTGTTTGTTTGCTTTTATTTCAGAAATTCTTTTTTAGTGTTCACTTTTTTATTTTTATTTAATGTTTACAAATTTATTATTTTTTTAATTTATTTATAGTTCACTTATTTATTTGTATTTTTTTAGAAACATTTTATTTATTGTTCACTTATTTATTTTATTTTTTTAGAGTAATTTTATTCATTGTTCACAAATTTATTATTATTATTATTTTTTTTTAAATTTTATTTATTGTTCACTTATTAATCTAAATGTTCTTATTTTAATAAACCGCTGAACAGTGTTTATTACTGGAGCTTGTGTGGATTCGGGTTACCTCATGTGAATTTGCTAGTATTGCAGTCTTGATGTTGGCACGTTTGTTGGTTGTTGAACTTGTTGATTTTGATGACACGTTTCGTTTGCAATAATTATAGTTGTTGTTGTTATTGTGTCTGCTTTATGGTAAACTTATTATGAGTAG
This sequence comes from Lucilia sericata, assembly GCF_015586225.1. Classification (NCBI taxonomy): domain Eukaryota; kingdom Metazoa; phylum Arthropoda; class Insecta; order Diptera; family Calliphoridae; genus Lucilia; species Lucilia sericata. Next base: position 816,283 of record NW_023994086.1, on the reverse strand, counting down.
TGTAACGGACAATGTGTTAACTTATAAAAGCAAGAGAAATTGGGTTGGGTTCTTTAGAAATTGTAAAATATATAATAAAATAGGTAAAATTTCATGAGGTGGGTGGGTGTTTATGATAGCAAATGTGTTGAAAATAGTGTAAAATATATATTTATTAAAAATTATATATTAGGAAATTTAAGTTACAAATACTTGAACTTACCGACTCAGCTAGGGTGTTGGGTACTAACTATTGTGCTTATGTACGAGTGTGTGTAAAAAAATGTTTTTCTTGTCGATTCCTCTTTGCGCTGATCTTCCCGCTATGAGATGATCGACAAGTACTTGTGTTGTTAGTGGGTATTATGTTAGTAAAAACAATTTTACTAATTATTGAAAATATTTGTAATATATTAAGTGTGTTTATTGTTGTAATATAATATTATGCTTTCTGTAATTTATTTTTTGGAAAATACAGTGTGAGTTATTAATGTGGGTATTTTTTATTAGTATTTTAATAAAAATATATGTGTAAATTTTGTTAATAATAATTTTTTTTTTATTTTAAACGAAAAAATATATGGAGTAGGGTGGGTTATTAATAAAAATACTTATCTTTTGAACTTTTTGTGTAAAGACTAGGGTTTATTTTTATTTACATGAAAATAAAACAAAATTAAATTGCTTTACAATTTTTGACTTTCACTGTCAAAATCGCTTCTATGTTTCGTTGAGTGTTTGTTTAATTTTAAAACTGAATTTGAATGTCGTTTCTTGTTTATTTTTTCTCTTTCTTTTGTTTTTAGTTAAAAATTTTTGTTTTAGTTTTACTTTTGTGGACTGTATTGTTTTTTTTGTCACTCACTGATCTTCTGTACTTTTTTTTTTTTATAAGTATACAGTTCGATTGGACCAATGTTTAGACGGGTGCGGGGGTATGTGTAATAAGGGGGTAAAAAAAAACACTTTTATTTTTTCTTTTAATCGTTATAAAACGTATAGATTTTATTTATACATACATATGTATGTATTTGGGTTTGTGCAATATTAGTTTATTGAATTAGGGTTTAAATTTATTTATTTCAGGTAGATTTAGGTTTTAAATAAGTTTCAAATTTTAAACACTAAGTATTTAAGGTTTTAAGTTTTATTTAGATTTTAGCTTTAGGGTAAGTTTTTAGTTAATATAATTAACATTAAGTTTTTAACTATTTATTTTTGTAGTAAGTTTTAAATCGTAGGGTTTAGTAGGGTATGTTTTATGATTATTTATTTCAGATTTATTAACTGATTTTAAGTTTAGAGTTAAGGGTTGATAATCCGATTTTTGGGTTTTGGCTTTCACACACTGTCTCTTGTTGAGTTGTTGTTTTTCTTCTCTTCTTTTCTTCTATCAATCGCAGTTGAAGTTGGCTGCAGTTCAATTCACCAGTGATGGGATGCTGAGGGTAAAGTGTTGGGTAAAATGGGTACTATTTGTTCACCGTGTAAACAGCTCTATTATGAACACTAAATCACATTTTATTTTTTTTACAGGTGTACAGTATAATATGGTCGGCCTCGCCCTACTATAATTTCTTACTTATTGGGAGCTGTGACTAATTATGGACCGATCCGGAAAACATTTTGCAGAGTGATATATGTATACACAATACAATATGTATTGAATGTTGAATATTATTTCAATATTGATGTATATTTAACATAAAGTTCTCTTAATAAATAAGTTCTCACTTAGGGTTCTCTTAGTTATTTCAATTATAAGTTCATGTGTACAATTATGTCAATAAGAATAAATAAATCAGTCTTCAACTAGCTTTAAACCACGTTGTTTTTTCAAACACATCATTGGCGACGAGAAAAAAAAAGTAAAGTAAATGATAAAGGAGGAAACAAAGTAAATGAGGAAAAAGTAGCAGATCAATTAGAAATGTCGAAATTTATTTTTACTAGGAGGAGATTTTGATCTTTATGCTCGAAGATTGGATCATCTTTTTAAATTAAATTCCATAAAAGATTGGATTTTTGTGCAGTTTTGGTGGTGCAGAATTATACCGGGTAATTGTTTCTTTAACGGCTCCAAAAACAGAAAATGACTATACGTATTCAGAGTTGGTGACTAAATTAAAAAGTCATTTAAAACCAAAAAGAAATATTATCGCAGAGTGTAAATTCTTTAAAACTAATAGAACTGTTGGTTAGAAACTGGCGGACTTTGTGATTGAGATAAAACAACTTTAAACGAAGTTGTCAATGTATACTGGACATATTGGAAGGTTATACACAATCATCGGACGTGCCTGTTCGTATACCAGACACAGAATATGTCGGAAACTTTGAAACGCTGATCCCAGATAGAATGTCTTGGTCAAGCGGAACATTAGAGCAAATACCAGTAGGAATTCGTTGTTACACGGATGGCTCTAAATTGGGGGACAAAGTGGGGCTGGGGTTCTATATTGAAGACCCAGAAACTGTAATATGCCACCGTTTACCAAATCATAACACAAGCTTCCAGGCAGAAGTACGAGCAATAACGGAATGCGTAAATTGGATTAGAATAAATATGGCGCCCACAGCGCATAATATATTTACCGATAGCCAGAAGGCAACTAGGGCGATATCAAGCGATAGAACTAAATCTAAGACCGTATTGGATTGTAAGAAAGCTTTAACTGAATACTCTCCCAGAGGTAAGGTTCACATCATACGGGTACCAGCCCACTCGGGAGTAGTCGGTAACGAAAGGGCGAATATAATAGCTTTAAAAGGTAGGGAGCTCGAGGCAGTTAACCTGACAAACGCGAAACCATTCGACGCAACAAAAGCTGAACTAAAAATATGGGTGAGAGAATCCCATAAGGCCTCTTGGAATAATGAAACAGTGGGTAGAACCACGAAGATTTTATGGGGTGACCCTGATGAGAGCAAGACGAAAAATCTCCTCAAAATGAGCAAGTCTGAAGTTTGTATGATGGTACGTATTCTGAGTGGACACACAGGATTACGAGCACATCTATGCAAAATTGGACATGCGGATTCAGACGAATGTAGAGCATGTGGAGAGGACAGTGAAACTCTGGAGCACTTTCCTTGCCACTGCCAGGCATTCGTCGAAGTTAGATCCAAGTATCTTGCATGTGATGTTATTCCGGAAATAACATTCCTGACTAACACTGATTGGAAGATTCTTAGGAATTACGTTCCTGAGTTTATGAAGACTAAAAAATACTTCATTCAGTTCATTCATTTAGCTCGAGGCAGTTAACCTGACAAACGCGAAACCATTCAACGCAACAAAAACTGAACTAAAAATATGGGTGAGAGAATCCCATAAGGCCTCTTGGAATAATGAAACAGTGGGTAGAACCACGAAGATCCTATGGGGTGACCCTGATGAGAGCAAGACGAAAAATCTCCTCAAAATGAGCAAGTCTGAAGTTTGTATGATGGTACGTATTCTGAGTGGACACACAGGATTACGATCACATCTATGCAAAATTGGACATGCGAATCCAGACGAATGAAGAGCATGTGGAGAGGACAGTGAAACTGTGGAGCACTTTCTTTGCCACTGCCAGGCATTCGTCGAAGTTAGATCCAAGTATCTTGCAAGTGATGTTATTCCGGAAATAAGATTCCTGACAAACACTGATTGGAAGATTCTTAGGAATTACGTTCCTGAGTTTATGAACACTGAAAATAATTCATTCAGTTCCTTTTTTTCATGATAAGGAGCGCAGAACAGGAACGATAGTGGCCTGTTGAGCCAGCCTGTTATATATATATATATATATATATATATATATATATATATATATATATATATATATATATATATATATATATATATATATATATATATATCTATTTATATACTAGAGTTCGACCGGAACCATTGAAGTAATGATTGCATACTTATACTGCAAAATAAAACCCTACCTTTATAGTCCAAATGTCTCAAAAAATTTATTTCAATTGCTATTATCAAAGCGTATAACTTGCTTTGATCAACGTATTCTTTTCGAAAATGAGATAAAAGTTGGTAAAAATTCTGAAGGAAGTTTAAAATCTAAGTTCTAAAATTATTTATGCAACATATTTTTCAAAAATATTTGCACTTTTTTAAAAGCAAAAACAACGAACATTTCTCCTTTCGATTTATTATCCCCTACATAAATGTTCATAAAATCTATGCAAAACTTACAATAAGATATTTCCCTATGTTTAACAATCTGCCAATTCCTCCAGCAATCATCCATGCCCCTTGTAGTAAACAATGTCGAACCTGCCCAGCACTATTCCTTTGTAACCTGTAATAATATTCAACCTATATCTCTATATCCCAGCAAAAAAAAAGAAAAGACCTACAGTGATGATTTTAACACATATTATTTATAGGCGGAATGTGTCTTTTATTTGATTCCAAATTCATTACTCCTGAAGTCATTCTCCAGAATTAATTTTTACTAGAGTTCGCCCCGCGGCCGAAATTCGACCGGAACCATTGAAGGAAAGATTGCATACTTATGCTGCAAAATAAATCCTTACTTTTATGGTTCAAATGTCTGAAAAAAATATTCCTATTGCTATTATCAAAGTGTAAAACTTGCTTTGATCAACGTATTCTTTTAGAAAATGTGATAAAATTTGGTTAAATTCTGAAAGAAGTTTAAAATCTAAGTTCTAAAATTATTTATGCAACATCTTTTTCAAAAATATTTCGATTTATTATCCTCTACATAAATGTTCATAAAATCTATGCAAAACTTACAATATGATTTATGTATTCATTCCTTACAATATGTTTAACAATCTGCCAATTCCTCCAGCAATCATTCATGCCCCTTGTCGTAAACAATGTCGAACCTGCCCAGCACTATTTCTTTGTAACTTGTAATAATATTCAACCTATATCTCTATATCCCAACAAAAAAAAAAGAAAAGACCTACAGAAGAGATGATTTTAACACAGATTATTTATAGGAGGAATGTCTCTTTTATCTGATTCCAAATTCATTACTCCTGAAGTCATTCTCAAGAATTAGTTTTATAATATATTTTTTATAGTTATTTGGAAGTGAAATTGTAATTCTTTACTTTACTGTTGTTAAGAGGAATCAGAAAAGTACAAACCCCTAAAAATATTTGCAATAGGGCTGTAACAATTGAATTCGAAAAATTATTATTTGTTGACATGACCAACTAAACTATCCAAATTTGTTTTTAGTTTTTTTAGCTGACAGATAACAAAATCAAAAATAGATTAATATTCTCAAGAGCGCACAGAATCCAAATCTATTACCATTTTTTCAAAACTGGACATAGATTTCAACAACCAAAATTCAACATATCTTCTGTGTTCTCATCTTTTGTAACTATGTATTTCCGCAGAAGGTAGACTTGAAGTAGTGCTTTAAAAGTACATTGCAAATTATGATCTAAAAAAATTTTATTCAAAATTAAATTTTTCAATTATTGCTATCAGGACTGTAAAAGGATTTTATTCCGATCAAAAGTGGAATTATATAAAAAAAATATAAATTATTGTTTTTTTTTTAAGTTTTAATAAATATCTTTACCAAAATAACTCCATTTCAGATCGGAATGGGATTTTCGAACAGGGGTATATATAGTATATATTATCTCAATAAGAAATAAATACATTTTACTGTCTTTAGTATAAAAAGTCCATCCTTCAGGTTTATGTTGTATAAACTCTCCCTTATAACACTCAATAAAGACTTCTTTCAGCAGACTTACTACTTATTTGGCTTAAATTTAAATGTATTTTAATCGAATTTAATAGTAGATATTCTATGTACTACTTATAGGCCTTTAAGCGAAGACCTTTTAATAGGCATTCTATTAGCTTTCGCATAGAAGTGCATAGGCAAGAGAGATTCTGCAACAGGGATAGATTCTTGTATCTGGAGAATAAGACTTTAACGCCTCTTTATTTCAAAAGATTGTCTATGATTTAGTTATTATGTATTTAATTTTTCGTAATTATTTAAGTACTTCATAAGAAATGTTTGAAAGAAAACGTTAATAAACTATAAATTCCAGCCTTATATTAACATATGTAAGTTTAATTGCAAGTAAAAGAATAATAAACGATAAATTGCTAAAGATGGTATTAGACGACATATATTTTACTCTAATACTACCTTAAGTAGGGTCCCGTTTCAACATTTTACTATTTTTATAAAACATATAATAACCATCGCCTTTCACTTTACACTACTATTTCTATAACCGCCTTTTTCCTAATTGGTAAGAATAACCCGAAAAAGAAGAATATCATCAAATCCTCACTGTGCTAAACCTACGTATTAGTGATATACTGATTCATTTATTACGGTGTATCATATACCGACATGACCAACTAAACTACCCTACTTATATATATTTTAACAGGCTTTGTTTTTGTTCATCATTAAAATCTTTAAAATCAATAAAAACTAACATTTATGTAGAATTGTTGTCCCACCAATGTTTTCCCAGGTCAAACATCATCATCCTCTTGTATCTTTCATCATTAATATAATAACATATCATTATTACATTCACAATTTATCACTTTACACTTAAAAAAAAAAAAAAAAACAATAAAATCATATTTTCGCTTTGCCCAAGCCCGTCTGTATACATATTAGTTTACAAAAATCTTATTAAAAACAACAACAAAAAATATCATTGCAAAATACAAATGGAACTATCCTAATTTGTTTTTAGTTTTCTTTAGCTGACAGATAACAAAAACAAAAATAGATTAAAATTCTCAAGAGCGCACAGAATCCAAACCTATTACCTATTTTCCAAAACTGGACATAGATTTTAATAACCAAAATTGAACATATCTTCTGTGTTTTCATCTTTTGTAACTATGTATTTCCGCAGAAGGTAGACTTGAAGTAGTCATTCAAAAGTACATTGCAAATTATGATCTAACAAAATTTTATTTAAAATTCAATTTTTCAATTATTGCTATCAGGACTGTAAAATGATTTCATTCCGATCAAAAGTGGAATTATTTCCGTTTGTTTGTTTTTTGAATAAAGTAAAAAGACCTTTTTTTTGGAAAGAAACCACTTTCAATTTTTAAAGTGGGATGTTTTAAATTATTGTTTTTTTAAGTTTTAATAAATATCTTTACTAAAATAACTCCATTTTAGATCGGAATGTGATTTTGGAACAGGGGTATATTAGTATATATTATATCTATAAAAAATAAATAAATTTTGCTGTCTTTAGTATAAAAAGTCCATCATATGTTGTATAAATTTTCCCTTATAACACTCGATAAAGACTTCTTTCAGCTGACTTACTACTCATTTGGCTTAAATGTATTTTAATCGAATTTAATAGAAGTTATTCTATGAAGCTGTACTACTCATAGGCCTTTAAGCGAAGTCCTTTTAATAGGCATTCTATTAGCTTTCGCATAGAAGTGCATAGGCAAGAGAGATTTTGCAACAGGGATAGATTCTTGTATCTGGAGAATAAGACTTTAATGTCTCTTTACTTCAAGAGTTTGTCCATGATTTAGTTATTATTTAATTTTTCATAATTATTTAAGTACTTCATAAGAAATGTGTGAAAGAAACCGTTAATAAACTATAAATTCCAGCCTTATATTAATATATGTAAGTTTAATAGAAAGTAAATGAATAATAAACGATAAATTGGTAAAGATGGTATTAGATGACATTTTACTCCAATACCACCTTAAGTAAGGGCAACCATCAATCATGATTTGTATTTGACCCGTTTCAACATTTTTCTATTTTTATAAAACATATAAGTAACCATCGCCTACACAAACTACAGTTTTCACTTTACACTACTATTTCGCCTTTTTCCTAATTGGTTAGAATAAATCGAAAAAGAAGAATATCATCAAATCCTCACTGTGCTAAACCTACGTATTAGCGATATACTGATTCATTTATTACGGTGTATCATGTACCGGCATGACAAACTAAACTATCCTACTTATATTTTAACAGACTTTGTTTTTGTCCATCACTAAAATCTTTAAAATCAATAAAACTAACATTTATGTAGAATTGTTGTCCCACCCAGTGATGCCAAGTGTAGGGATTTTTCCCTTTTTGTAGGGAATTTTTTCAAAAATTTCACGTGTAGGGAAAAATGGTAAGATTTCTTACTATTGTACAATTGTAGGGATTTTTCAATTTCATAGTTTTTAATTAATTAAAAATTAATTAAATTAAATTAATTAAAAAATTAATTAAACGTTAAAATTAAAAATGAAATCAGTTTTAAGTGTATCGTTAGTAAAAATTCCGCTTGTAATTTCTACAATATATGTACCTACATATCGCTACAAGACTGGCATAATCCAAAATCCGGGATTCTTGAACTGAGGTCTACAAAACATGCGACATACTAAAATCTTTCGTAAAAACGTAAATCTTTCGTAAAAACGTAAAAACTAAAACCCACGTTTTCGTGAATATTAGATAACTAAAAATTTAATTTCAATTTAGATGAGAAACATATTAACCTCAACTATCTGAATCTGGATTTTTAAAATCCCTTGATTTGTTTAAAAGTTATTAAAAATAATTTTAAATGTCATTAAATATTCATATCCATTTTTCTTGAAACGACTTTTTGGATTATGCCAATCCTGTAGGGCGATATATTCTGACTCCTTATAGATAGAGTAGTCGGGGGCTTAATGCAGTAACTCAGGATTGAAAAAATGAATTTAATGTTCTGAAAATTTATAAAAGTAAACCGCAAAAAGTAAACGCAAAAGTAAACCTTATTCAAAATAATTATTTTATGACATTTTTTTTGTTGGAGGTACATAAAATAAATTTTTAACATCGGATCGTGATACTGCCATAAATCTTTCAATTGTCTTGTTTTTTTTTTAATCTTAACTGAAGAGTCAGGGTTGGAAGATTTATATGATGTAAAATTGAAAGAAAAAAAATTTTAAATTTAAATTCTAGAAATTTCATTCCTAAAAATTAAAAAAAATACATATATATATACATATGTATACTATAAAACGGAGCTAATATTTTAGTTTTTTATGTTATTTTTGTATTTTTTTAAGATAGACTTTGAAAAAATGGAAAAAAGCAGTGTAGGGAAAAATGTAGGGAAAATAAAAAGTGAGTGTAGGGAAAAAAGGGATTTTTTCTCATAAGCGTAGGGATTTCTAGAAAAAATCTCCTGGCATCACTGGTCCCACCAATGTTTTCCAGGTCAAACATGATCATCCTCTTGTATCTTACATCAGTAATATAATAATATATCATTATTACATTCAAAATATATCACTTTACACTTTTAAAAAAATAAAAAACAATAAAATCATATTTTGGCTTTGTCTACGCCTGTCTGTATAGTTATTAGTTTACAAAAATCTTATTAAAAACAACAACAAAAATATCATTGCAATTTGCAAAATACAAAAATAAACCATCAACAGAGAAATAACATGTTTTTACACTCTCCTCTCTTTATTTCTACAATGAAAACAAAAAACAGTGTTGTTTTGCTTTCTTATTTTGTTTTCTATTTTTTAATTCAAGCACATGTTTGTGTGATTGTGTATTGGTAGAAACTTTAAAACGCTTATATTTCCGAAAATACTGAACCAATTTTGATCATATATAGATTCTGCAGTGCGGCTCGAGAATCTGCATTCATCAAAAAAAGAATCAAGAAAATCGGTCAAGTAATAGAGCCGGAAAATGTTCCCAATCGTTTTGGCTTTGCGTATTTATATATACTAGAGATCGCCCCGCGGCCGAAATTCGACCGGAACCATTGAAGTAAAGATTTTATTCTTATACTGCAAAATAAAACCCTACTTTTATAGTCCAAATGTCTGAAAAAATTTATTTCAATTGCTATTATCAATGCGTATAACTTGCTTTGATCAACGTATTCTTTTAGAAAATGTGATAAAATTTGTTTAAAATTCTGAAAGAAGTTTAAAATCTAAGTTCTAAAATTATGCAACATATTTTTCAAAAATATTTGAACTTTTTTAAAAGCAAAAATAACGAACATTCCTTTTTTCGATTTATTATTCCCTACATAAATGTTCATAAAATCTATGCAAAACTTACAATATGATATATGCATTCATTACAATATGATATTTTCCTATGTTTAATAATCTGCCAATTCCTCCAGCAATCATCAATGCCCCTTGTCGCAAACAATGTTGAACCTGTCCAGCACTATTCCTTTGTAACCTGTAATAATATTCAACCTATATCTCTATATCCCAGCAAAAAAAAGAAAAGACCTAGAGAAGTGATAATTTTAACACAGATTATTTATAGGCGGAATGTCTCTTTTATTTGATTCCAAATTCATTACTCCTGAAGACATTCTCAAGAATAATTTTTTATAATATATTTTTTATAGTTATTTGGAAGTGAAATTGTAATTTTTTAAGAGGAATCAGAAAAGTACAAACCGCTAAAAATATTTTCAAGGCTGTAACAATTGAATTCGAAAAATATTATTTGTTTATGAAACTATACAAATTTGTTTTTTGGTTTTTAGAGCTGACAGATAACAAAAACAAAAATAGATTAATATTCTCAAGACCGCACAGAATCCAAACCTATAAGCTTTTTTTCAAAACTGGACATAGATTTTAATAACCAAAATTCAACGTATCTTCTGTGTTTTCATCTTTTGTAACTATGTTTTTCCTTAGAAGGTAGACTTGAAGTAGTTCTTCAAAAGTACATTGCAAATTACGATCTAACAATATTTCATTTAAAATTCAATTTTTCAATTATTGCTATCAGGACTGTAAAAGGATTTCATTCCGATCAAAAGTGAGTTTTTGTTTTTTGAATAAAGTAAAAAGACCTTTTTTGGAATGAAACCACTTTCAATTTTTAATGTGGGATGTTTTAAATTATTGTTTTTTTTAAGTTTTAATAAATATCTTTACTTAAATAACTCCATTTTAGATCGGAATGTGATTTTGGAACAGGAGTATATATTGTATATATTATCTCTATAAGAAATAAATAAATTTTGCTACCTTTTGTATAAAAAGTCTGTCCTTCAGGTTTATGTTGTATAAATTCTCCCTTATAACACTCGATAAAGACTTCTTTCAGCTGACTTACTACTTATTTGGCTTAAATTTAAATGTTTTTTAATCGAATTTAATAGTAAAGCTGTACTATTTATAGGCCTTTAAGCGAAGACCTTTTAATAGGTATTCTATTAGCTTTCGCATAGAAGTGCATAGGCAAGAGAGATCTTGCAACAGGGATAGATTCTTGTATCTGGAGAATAAGACTTAAACGCCTCTTTACTTCAAGAGTTTGTCCATGATTTAGTTATTATTTAATTTTTCATAATTATTTAAGTACTTCTTAAGAAATGTTTGAAAGAAAACTTTAATAAACTATAAATTCCAGCCTTATATTAACATATGTAAGTTTAATTGCAAGTAAAAGAATAATAAACGATAAATTGCTAAAGGTGGTATTAGACGACATGTATTTTACTCTAATACCACCTTAAGAAAGGGCAGTCATCAACCATAATTTATATTTGACCCGTTTCAACATTTTTCTATTTTTATAAAACATTTAAGTAATCATCGCCTACACTACAGTTTTCACTTTACACTACTATTTCTATAACCGCCTTTTTCCTAATTGGTTAGAATAACCGAAAAAAGAAGAATATCATCAAATCCTCACTGTGCTAAACCTACGTATTAGCGATATACTGATTCATTTACCGACATGACAAACTAAACTATACTTATATTTTAAAAGGCTTTGTTTTTGTCCATCATTAAAATCTTTAAAATCAATAAAAACTAACATTTAAGTAGAATTGTTGTCCCACCAATGTTTCCCAGGTCAAATATCATCATCGTCTTGTATCTTACATCATTAATATAATAATATATCATTATTACATTCAAAATTTATCACTTTACACTTTTAAAAAATGAAAAACAATAAAATCATATTTTCGCTTTGTCTAAGCCTGTCTGTATACTTATTAGTTTACAAAAATCTTATTAAAAACAACAACAAAAAATATCATAGCAATTTGCAAAATACAAAAATAAACCATCAACAGAGAAGTAACATGTTTTTACACTCTTCTCTCTTTTATGAAAAAAACAGTGTTGTTGTTTTGCTTACTTATTTTGTTTTCTATTTTTTAATTCAAGCACATGTTTGTGTGATTGTGTATTGGTAGAAACTTTAAACGCTTATATTTCCGAAAATACTGAACCAATTTTGATCATATATAGATTCTGCAGTGAGGCTCGAGAATCTGCATTCATCAAAAAAAGAATCAAGAAAATCGGTCAAGTAATAGAGCCGGAAAATGTTCCCAATCGTTTTGGCTTTGCGTATTTATATATAAATGATGATATGATGATGATGATATATATATATATATATATATATATATATATATATATATATATATATATATATATATATATATATATATATATATATATATATATAATATATATATATATGTAATATATATAATCCCCACTAAAGTGGTGTAGGGTATAAAAAGTCAGAGTGCTATATTCGGCTATGCCGAATCTTAAATACCCTCCTATAGGACTAATTTCGGGCCTGTTGTGATTTTAATGAAATGCAATGACCTTTTTCCGTCCACTTTTTGTTACATTTATAATGCTAAAGAACATGATATATAATTCCCATAGTATATGAGAATTATTATTTAATTAAATCTGCTGAATATTTTCGGAAAATAACTATTTTAAAACAGAATCTTTATTAGATCTTAAATGAATGTCTACGATGCCACATTTGCATGCAGAATAAAAACAAGTATGAAATTATAGTCGGGCGAGGCCGACCATATAATACCCTACACCTTTGACAAAAATATAATGTGATTTAGTTGCCATAATAAAGCATTTAAGTTAAATTGTACCTTGCCTTAGATATACATACTTAAGCCGTTTATTGTTGAATAAAATTGTGGACATTTAAGTGAAATTTTGTTGGAGGCTTTTCATAGGGGCTAGGGTCATATGAGAACCTATTATTATGGAATTCGTGAGGGTCATCAAGTCTTGTATACTTGGTTTTTGCAGCTTTTTGTCGAGATATGAGTATATTAAACATAATTATGAACTTAAAAGCCCTATTCGGCGGGTTCAGTTGTATGGGGCTAGGTGAAATAATGGACCGATGTAAACCATTTTCAACAGGCTTCGTCTACGAAGATCATGTGCCAAATTTCATTGAATTATCTCCAAAATTGCGACCTGTAGTTTGATTACAATGATTACAAGCCCTATTGGGGGGTTCAGTTGTATGGGGGCTAGGTGAAATAATGGACCGATCTTAACCATTTTCAATAGGCTTCGTCCCTGGGACAATAGAAGATCATGTACCAAATTTCATTGAATTATCTTCAAAATTGCGTAGATAATTCAATGTAGTTTGATTACAAGGTTTACATGGACGGACGGACAGACAGACGGACATAGCTAAATCAACTCAGAAAATGAGCCGATTGGTATACTTTAAGGTGGGTATAGGACCAATATTATTGTGCGTTACAAACATCAGCACAAACCCAATATACCCTCCCCACTAAAGTGGTGTAGTGTATAACTACTGAACAAAAACCGCTTCTAAAATGGGGAAAATAATATATTCATATTAGATTTTCACTTAAATTCGAATTTTAAATCGGCATTGGTTCCTTCCTTTAACACCGTAATCACTCATATTTTCAATACAAATCGAGTTTTATATCAAAAATAAAAAATTTAAATTTATTGTTAATCGAATAACAATAAAAATCTATGATCAGGTAAATATGCCATCAAAAAATTATCTTGATATAAATTCGGCTGCCATTTTTCAAATGCAGCTCAAATCTAAAAAAACATGAAGATATGTATTTGACTACTCATTAGAATGTCCCGATAGACAGCACTTTTGAAAATCTTAAATAGATAGACCTCTCAAACGATGCATAGAAAGCATTGTTCATATAAAATTTGGATAAATTGATCTTTTGATATCTTTTTATATTTTTAGAAAATTATCAACCAAAAATTCTGCACAACTTTTTCTGTATGTAGCGCCGCATTTATTCTAAGCTCTTCAAATTAAATAATAATTTTGAATAACTCCAGCACACATTTTCCATTTACAAATAATAAGTAAAATTATTTGTGTATCTGCTTTGTACATCTAACGATATTCTTCATATTTTTTAGAACAGAAAAAAACTTAATTTTATTATTTTTAAAGGAATTTGAAATCTTCCAAATTTTTCATAATTTTGTGCAGAATGCTTCATAATCGTTTCAGAGTTTCTTCAAATTTTGTACGGTTAATGGTACGTATTTTTTGTAGTTAATATAATTCCCCGAAGCCTTTTGTCTCTATACACCAGGGCATTACAATTCAAAGTACAGTGTCTGCACATGGGAAAAATAAAACAACTAATTTGAAAGTGTCCTTAGTTCCCTACCAGTGATTGAGAATGCTGGTTTCAGTATAATTTCTAAAAAAAAAAATTTCCTAAATGTTTCTAAAAATTGGTCAAAATTTCCTAATTAAAGCTCATTTTCAATTTGTAAATTTTTAAGGGACATTTTTGTCCAGAAACTGACTTTAAGTATTAAACAAAATGTAGAAAAATATAATAATTTTTTTATCGTTATAAGCTAAATCTTGACATCTACAGACAGAATAATTTTATTTTAGAAGAAACCCGGGCAACGCCGGGTTCGCGCAGCTAGTATCATCATCATCATCATATATATAAATACGCAAAGCCAAAACGATTGGGAACATTTTCCGGCTCTATTACTTGACCGATTTTCCTGATTCTTTTTTTGATGAATGTAGATTCGCGAGCATCACTGCAGAATCTATATATGATCAAAATCGGTTCAGTATTTTCGGAAATATAAGCGTTTAAAGTTTCTACCAATACACAATCACACAAACATGTGCTTGAATTAAAAAATAGAAAACAAAATAAGAAAGCAAAACAACAACACTGTTTTTTCATAAAAGAGAGGAGAGTGTAAAAACATGTTACTTCTCTGTTGATGGTTTATTTTTGTATTTTGCAAATTGCAATGATATTTTTTGTTGTTGTTTTTAATAAGATTTTTGTAAACTAATAAGTATACAGACAGGCTTAGACAAAGCGATAATATGATTTTATTGTTTTTTATTTTTTAAAAGTGTAAAGTGATCAATTTTGAATGTAATAATGATATATTATTATATTAATGATGTAAGATACAAGAGGATGATGATGTTTGACCTGGGAAACAGTGGTGGGACAACAATTCTACATAAATGTTAGTTTTTATTGATTTTAAATATTTTAATGATGGACAAAAACAAAGCCTTTTAAAATATAAGTAGGATAGTTTAGTTTGTCATGTCGGTACATGATACACCGTAATAAATGAATCAGTATATCGCTAATACGTTGGTTTAGCACAGTGAGGATTTGATGATATTCTTCTTTTTCCGGTTATTCTAACCAATTAGGAAAAAGGCGGTTGTTAAAATAGTAGTGTAAAGTGAAAACTGTAGTGTACTTAAGAAGTACTTAAATAATTATGAAAAATTAAATAATAACTAAATAATGGACAAACTCTTGAAGTAAAGAGGCGTTTAAGTCTTATTCTCCAGATTCAAGAATCTATCCCTGTTGCAAGATCTCTCTTGCCTATGCACTTCTATGCGAAAGCTAATAGAATGCCTATTAAAAGGTCTTCGCTTAAAGGCCTATAAGTAGTACAGCTTCATAGAATATCTACTATTAAATTCGATTAAAAAACATTTAAATTTAAGCCAAATAAATGGAGGTATTTAAGTAAAGATATTTATTAAAACTTAAAAAAACAATAATTTAAAACATCCCACTTTAAAAATTGAAAGTGGTTTCATTCCAAAAAAGGTCTTTTTACTTTATTCAAAATACAAAAACCCGGAAAAAATTCCACTTTTGATCGGAATGAAATCCTTTTACAGTCCTGATAGCAATAATTGAAAAATTGAATTTTAAATGAAATTTTGTTAGATCGTAATTTGCAATGTACTTTTGAAGGACTACTTCAAGTCTACCTTCTGCGGAAAAACATAGTTACAAAAGATGAAAACACAGAAGATACGTTGAATTTTGGTTATTAAAATCTATGTCCAGTTTTGAAAAAAGCTTATAGGTTTGGATTCTGTGCGCTCTTGAGAATATAAATCTATTTTTGTTTTTGTTATCTGTCAGCTATAAAAAGCAAAAAACAAATTTGGATAGTTTCATAAATAAATGATTTTTCGAATTCAATTGTTACAGCCCTATTGAAAATATTTTTAGCGGTTTGTACTTTTCTGATTCCTCTTAAAAAATTACAATTTCAACTATAAAAAATATATTATAAAAATTTATTCTTGAGAATGACTTCAGGAGTAATGAGTTTGGAATCAAATAAAAGAGACATTCCGCCTATAAATAATCTGTGTTAAAATCATCACTTCTCTAGATCTTTTCTTGCTGGGATATAGATATATAGGTTGAATATTATTACAGGTTACATAGGAATAGTGCTGGGCAGGTTCGACATTGTTTACGACAAGGGGCATTGATGATTGCTGGAGGAATTGGGGCGAACTCTAGTATATAAATACGCAAAGCCAAAACGATTGGGAACATTTTCCGGCTCTATTACTTGACCGATTTTCTTGATTCTTTTTTTGATGAATGCAGATTCTCGAGCCTCACTGCAGAATCTAATCTATGATCTATGATCAAAATGAAATCTATGATCAAAATTGGTTCAGTATTTTCGGAAATATAAGCGTTTAAAGTTTCTACCAATACACAATCACACAAACATGTGCTTGAATTAAAAAATAGAAAACAAAATAAGTAAGCAAAACAACAACACTGTTTTTTTCATAAAAGAGAGAAGAGTGTAAAAACATGTTACTTCTCTGTTGATGGTTTATTTTTGTATTTTGCAAATTGCTATGATATTTTTTGTTGTTGTTTTTAATAAGATTTTTGTAAACTAATAAGTATACAGACAGGCTTAGACAAAGCGAAAATATGATTTTATTGTTTTTCATTTTTTAAAAGTGTAAAGTGATAAATTTTGAATGTAATAATGATATATTATTATATTAATGATGTAAGATACAAGACGATGATGATATTTGACCTGGGAAACATTGGTGGGACAACAATTCTACTTAAATGTTAGTTTTTATTGATTTTAAAGATTTTAATGATGGACAAAAACAAAGCCTTTTAAAACATAAGTATAGTTTAGTTTGTCATGTCGGTAAATGAATCAGTATGTCGCTAATACGTAGGTTTAGCACAGTGAGGATTTGATGATATTCTTCTTTTTCCGGTTATTCTAACCAATTAGGAAAAAGGCGGTTATAGAAATAGTAGTGTAAAGTGAAAACTGTAGTGTAGGCGATGATTACTTAAATGTTTTATAAAAATAGAAAAATGTTGAAACGGGTCAAATATAAATTATGGTTGATGACTGCCCTTTCTTAAGGTGGTATTAGAGTAAAATACATATCGTCTAATACCACCTTTAGCAATTTATCGTTTATTATTCTTTTACTTGCAATTAAACTTACATATGTTAATAGGTATAAGGCTGGAATTTATAGTTTATTAAAGTTTTCTTTCAAACATTTCTTAAGAAGTACTTAAATAATTATGAAAAATTAAATAATAACTAAATCATGGACAAACTCTTGAAGTAAAGAGGCGTTTAAGTCTTATTCTCCAGATACAAGAATCTATGCCTGTTGCAAGATCTCTCTTGCCTATGCACTTCTATGCGAAAGCTAATAGAATGCCTATTAAAAGGTCTTCGCTTAAAGGCCTATAAATAGTACAGCTTACTATTAAATTCGATTAAAAAACATTTAAATTTAAGCCAAATAAGTAGTAAGTCAGCTGAAAGAAGTCTTTATCGAGTGTTATAAGGGAGAATTTATACAACATAAACCTGAAGGACAGACTTTTTATACAAAAGGCAGCAAAATTTATTTATTTCTTATAGAGATAATATATACAATATATACTCCTGTTCCAAAATCACATTCCGATCTAAAATGGAGTTATTTAAGTAAAGATATTTATTAAAACTTAAAAAAAACAATAATTTAAAACATCCCACATTAAAAATTGAAAGTGGTTTCATTCCAAAAAAGGTCTTTTTACTTTATTCAAAAAAACAAAAACTCACTTTTGATCGGAATGAAATCCTTTTACAGTCCTGATAGCAATAATTGAAAAATTGAATTTTAAATGAAATTTTGTTAGATCGTAATTTGCAATGTACTTTTGAAGAACTACTTCAAGTCTACCTTCTGAGGAAAAACATAGTTACAAAAGATGAAAACACAGAAGATACGTTGAATTTTGGTTATTAAAATCTATGTCCAGTTTTGAAAAAAAGCTTATAGGTTTGGATTCTGTGCGGTCTTGAGAATATTAATCTATTTTTGTTTTTGTTATCTGTCAGCTATAAAAACCAAAAAACAAATTTGGATAGTTTCATAAACAAATAATATTTTTCGAATTCAATTGTTACAGCCTTGAAAATATTTTTAGCGGTTTGTACTTTTCTGATTCCTCTTAAAAAATTACAATTTCACTTCCAAATAACTATAAAAAATATATTATAAAAAATTATTCTTGAGAATGTCTTCAGGAGTAATGAATTTGGAATCAAATAAAAGAGACATTCCGCCTATAAATAATCTGTGTTAAAATTATCACTTCTCTAGGTCTTTTCTTTTTTTTGCTGGGATATAGAGATATAGGTTGAATATTATTACAGGTTACAAAGGAATAGTGCTGGACAGGTTCAACATTGTTTACGACAAGGGGCATTGATGATTGCTGGAGGAATTGGCAGATTATTAAACATAGGAAAATATCATATTGTAATGAATGCATATATCATATTGTAAGTTTTGCATAGATTTTATGAACATTTATGTAGGGAATAATAAATCGAAAAAAGGAATGTTCGTTATTTTTGCTTTTAAAAAAGTTCAAATATTTTTGAAAAATATGTTGCATAATTTTAGAACTTAGATTTTAAAATTCTTTCAGAATTTTAACCAAATTTTATCACATTTTCTAAAAGAATACGTTGATCAAAGCAAGTTATACGCATTGATAATAGCAATTGAAATAAATTTTTTCAGACATTTGGACTATAAAAGTAGGGTTTTATTTTGCAGTATAAGAATAAAATCTTTACTTCAATGATTCCGGTCGAATTTCGGCCGCGGGGCGCTCTCTAGTATATATAATTGAATGAAATATATTGGAAAAAGTGACTTATGGAAATGGGCCTTATATGAGAACTAAGACCAATTATGCATTGATCCTAATTTACAAAAAACAAGTTAGAGTGCTATATTCGGCTGAGCCGAATCTTGAATACCCTCCACCAGCTACTTTTATATTAATACTTTTCTAATTGATCAAATATTTGTAGAAATAAGTTTTCTCATGTCTTAAATAGAAAAACCCCAATATTTAAACACCTTAAATCTGCTACAATTCCAAGATTTATTGAACATTGCAAACCTCATTTTCTTTTATACTTTTATAGCACCCTAAGATATGCTTTAACGATATTTAATAATGTGCATGTATGCATGTGTGTGAAAGATTTAAGGATTTTCAAAATACATATATATAATTTTGTTCTACACAAATTGATAATGCATCTAGTTAAATACGGTTAAATTGCTTTTAGAGGCAGGACCTAGTATGGGAGTTATGACCAATTATAGACCGATCGTAAAAAATTCTTTAAGCTAAATTTCTGTACATAAAAGCTATATTTCAGTCAAATGTTGTATCTATATCGTAATTTAGTAATAAGTAATGTGTGTTCAAGTGATTTCCTGAAGGGACACTTGCATGGGACCGACCGCACCCATGTTATGAACCGATAGTGAAAAAATCTTGAAATAAAATTTTTGTATACAAAACTAATAATTGTGCCATATTTTGTATCAATAGCTTTATTTGGTAATGAGTAATGCGCGTTTGAGAGATTTTCGTAAAAGGACCTTGTATGGGAGCTATGACCAATTATGTATATAAAGACAATATTTCAAAATTCTGTATCTATATCATTATTTAGTAATGAGTTATGTGCATTTAAGTGATTTTCTGGAGGGGATCTAGTATGAGAGCTATGAATATGATTATGGACCAATTGCAAAACAATTTTATAGTGTAATTTATGTATATATATAAGAGCAATATTTGTGTGGTATATATATATATATATATATATATATATATATATATATATATATATATATATATATATATATATATATATATATATATTAATATTTTGTAAGGAGTTATGTGCGTTTAAGTGATTTTCGGGAGGGGACCTTGTATGGAAGCTATGACCAATTATGGACCTATCCGAAAAAAAATTTCGTAGTAATATTTCTGTATATGTGAGCAATACTTGTACCAAATTTTATATGGATATCTTAATTTAGTAATGAGTTATGTGCATTTAAGTGATTTTCGGGAAGGGTCCTTGTATGGGAGCTATGACCAATTATGTACCGATCGGAAAAAAAATTCATAGTAATATTTCTGTGCATATGAGCAATACTTTTACCAAATTTTATATGGATACCTTAATTTAGTAATGAGTTATGTGCGTTTAAGTGATTTTCGGGAGGGGAGCTTGTATGGGAGCTATGACCAATTATGGACCGATCGGAAAAACATTTCATAGTAATATTTCTGTGCACATGAGCAATACTTCTTCCAAATTTTATATGGATATCTCAATTTAGTAATGAGTTATGTGCGTTTAAGTGATTTTCGGAAGGGGACCTTGTACGGGAGCTATGACCAATTATGGACCGATCGGAAAAAATTCCATAGTAATATTTCTATATGTGAGAGCAATACTTGTACCAAATTTTATATGGATGTCTTAATTTAGTAATGAGTTATGTGCGCTTAAGTGATTTTCGGGAGGGGACCTTGTATGGGTGCTATGGCCAATTATGGACCGATCGGAAAAAACTTTCACAGTAATATTTCTGTGTATATGAGCAATACCTATTCCAAGTTTTATAAGGATATCTTAATTTAGTAATGAGTTATGCGCCGTTAAGTGATTTTCGGGAGGGGATCTTGTATGGGAGCTATGTCCAATTATGGACCGATCCAGAAAATTTTTTCTCTCAATGAATTCTACTGACATAAGATTTAATTTGTAAAATTTTGTGAAGATATCAACATTCTGACGGTAGTTATTAACAAAAAAACTAATTTTCCGGGAATATGTACTTTTGTATGGGAGGTATATGAAATTATGGACCGATTCTGGCAATTTTCAGCAGGAATCAATACCTTATATAGAAACGAATGTATGATGACTTTCATGAAATTATCTTGTATAGTTTTCGAGAAAATTACATCAGAATGTGTAAAAAATGCTTATTTTTTCGGAGTTGTTTTAAATTTTGATTCATAACTTTTCGCGATGTGAACCGATTTTGCTCATTTTCAATACCAAACTGTACCGGATAATAATGAATGTTTTGGGTGAATTTGGTTAAATTATATTGCTTCGTTTTAACGTGAGCGTGTTTTACACAGACAGACAGACGGACGGACAGACGGATATAGCTAAATCGACTCAGAATTTCATAAGGACCAAGAATATATATACTTTGTTGGGTCTCAGATGAATATTTCTTGGTGTTACACATGGAATGACAAACTTATTTATACCCTCTATCACCACTGATGGTGGTGGAGGGTATAAAAAAGATTTCTTATATACACAAAATATCCTTATTCCGATATCTTTATTTATCAATGAAATGTGAGATCTTATATGACAGATATGATCAATTATGGACCGATCCTTAAAAAACTTACTTTTATGGCCTACTAGCTATACCCAGTGTGCTTTGCTACCCTAAAAGCAATATAAATAAAAAATCTTCTTAATAATTTTGAAGATTCTAACTGTAATGTTTTCCAGAGATGCATTTTTTCCGAACGTTAATTAAGATTTTAATGTAATCGATGACAAATTAAAAAAAAATCTAATATTTTCCCAGATATACGAAATTTTGTATTTAATTCATATAGGGGGTGCCACGATCCCATTGAAAGTCCGCCCGTTATTCTCTAAATGTTCACATTAATGTCAAAGATCTTCATGTAGAATTTGAAGATTCTAGAGCTCCCCATGACGAAAGTCCGCTCTTTTTTCTCTAAAATGTTCAGATGAATATTTAAGTTCTTAGTGCAAAATTTGAAGAATTTAGTTCTATTAGTTTCCCAGATAAACCAATTTTTGTATTCAATTCATATGGGAGGTGCTGCTCCCCTCATGGGTAGTCCGGCAATTTATTTCCCAAAATGTTTACATGGATGCTAAAGTTACTCGTGCAAATTTTTAATATTCTATAATAGTTTCCAAGATAAACGAATATTTGTATTTAATTCATATGGGAGGTGCCACGCCCCCTAATGCTAATCCGCCCACTTTTTGTCTTAAATAATTATATTGGTACTAAAGGTGCTCCGTCAAAATTTTAAGACTCTAACTATTATATTATCTCAGATATACTAATTTAATATTTTCTTAATATGGGCGTGGCACGTCGCCCACATGAAATTTCAACATAAAAAGTAGCCTACAGTTCCTTCCAGACATACAGGAAGAAACTTTGAAAATTTCAGGAAAATCGGTCCAGCCGTTTAGCAGTCTATAAAGCACAAACAAACAAACAAACAAACATACATACATACAAACACACTTTCGTTTTTATATATATAGATTTAAATACTACACCACTTTAAAGTATACCAATCGGCATAGAATCATTTTCTGAGTCGATTTGGCTATGTCCGTCCGTCTGTCCATGTAAATCTTGTAACCAAACTATAGGTCGAAATTTTGAAGATAATTCAATGAAATTTGGTACATGATCTTCTATTGTTGGACGAAGCCTATTGAAAATGGTTAAGATCGGTAGATTATTTCACCTAGCCCCCATACAACTGGACCCCTGAATAGGGCTTGTAAAGCTTGTAATCAAACTTCAGGTCTCAATTTTGAAGATAATTCAATGAAATTTGGCACATCATCTTCTATGGTACCGGAGACGAAGCCTATTGAAAATGATTAACATTGGTTCATTATTTCACCTAGCCCCCTTATAACTGACCCCGACGAAAAGGGCTTTTAAGTTCATAATTATGTTCAATATACTCGTATCTCGACAAAAAGCTGCCAAACCAAGTTCTATACTAGCCTTGATGACTCTCATGAATTTTATAATTATAGGGTCTCATTTGACCATAGCCCCTACACAAAGTCCCCTTCAAAATTTGACATAATGTCCACAATTTTATTCAAATGCTCTATTATGAAAACTAAATCACATTTTATTTTTTAACAGGTGTAGGGTATAATATGGTCGGCCTCGCCCGACTATAATTTCTTACTTATTGGGAGCTATGACTAATTATGGACCGATCCGGAAAACATTTCGCATATCTACTATGAACACATTCATGACTAATATTATAACGATATCTTCATTCAATTATGAAATATGTGCGTTTACGTGGTTATCGGAAATGGGCCTTATATGGGATCTATGCCCAATTATGGACCGATCCAAAATACATTTTGCAGAGTGATACATATTTATGTTGAATATTATTTCAATATTGATGTATATTTAACATAAAGTTCTCTTAATAAATAAGTTCTCACTTAGGGTTCTCGTTGTTCTCTTAGTTATTTCAATTATAAGTTCATGTGTACAATTATGTCAATAAGAATAAATAAATCAGTTATCAAGCTTTAAACCACGATGTTTTTTCAAACACATCATTGGCGACGAGGAAAAAAAAGTAAAGTAAATGATAAAGGAGGAAGACAAA
The DNA here is from genome assembly GCF_015586225.1 of Lucilia sericata. Lineage (NCBI taxonomy): Eukaryota > Metazoa > Arthropoda > Insecta > Diptera > Calliphoridae > Lucilia > Lucilia sericata. The sequence continues at coordinate 792,283 of NW_023994086.1, read as the reverse complement.
GTAAATGAGGAAAAAGTAGCACATCAATTAGAAATGTCGAAATTTATTTTTACTAGGAGAAGATTTTGATCTTTATGCTCGAAGATTGGATCATCTTTTTAAATTAAATTCCATAAAAGATTGGATTTTTGTGCAGTTTTGGTGGTGCAGAATTATACCGGGGAAATTTTTTCTTTAACGGCTCCCAAAACAGAAAATGACTATACGTAGGCAGAGTTGGTGACTAAATTGAAAAGTCATTTAAAACCAAAAAGAAATATTATCGCAGAGTGTTATAAATTCTTTAAAACTAATAGAACTGTTGGCCAGAAACTGGCGGACTTTGTGATTGAGCTAAAACAACTAGCTCAATATTGTGTTTTTGGTGACTTTCTGGATAAAGCCTTATTAATTCAATTTGTATGTGGTGTTGGAGACGAAAAAATTCAACAACGATTATTGAGTAAAGTTGATTTACACAAATTCCAAAAAGCAACAGAATTAGCAAATGCAGTGGAAATAACAACAATGAACGTAGCGTTGATCAAAGAGGAAGATGAGAACATTAATGCGTTGAAAAAAAAGGGTATGGAACGTCAAGAAGAGGGGAACAATCAGAACAGCAAAGCAGCGCAGTCAAAAACAACTCAAATGGCAGCAACAACAAACATGCTGGTAACGGGAAGCAACATTTTTACAAAAATGTGTCTGGAAAGCAAGGCCACATTGAAAAGTTTTGTAAGAAGAAAAGAGGACAACCGAAAATTAAGAGTTTGGAAGAAGAACATGAAGAAGAGTAGCAATTGTGTAATTGTATAAATAATATAACATCTCTTAAAATTAAACCTTTAAAAGTTAAATTAGGTATTGAAAACATTGAGATAGAATTTGAAGTAGATACAGGGGCGTGTGTTACCGTGATTCATAAGGGAGATTTTTACAAGTATTTTTCTGAATGTGAACTTTTCAAGGATGAACTTTCTATAAAATTAATTTTTGGGCAACGAGTTAAAACGTTTGGAGAATTTACGGTTAAGGTAAATTTTAAATGTTGTAATTTCAATCAAAAATTAATTGTTAAACTCTGAAATGTTCTTCTACCCATTACTGGGCAGAAATTGGATGGGTGTAATTTTTAGTGGTTGGATTTTTTTTTTACTGAGTATGAGTATTGTAACATTAATTTGGCAAAAAGTGATTCTGAATTGAAGTTAAATAAAATGAAGTTTTTGGAAAAGTATAAGTCGATTTTTACTAAATCAAACGATTCTGTTATTAGAACTTTTAAGGCGGAAATTGTATTGAAAAATGATTCATACCCTATTTTTTGCAAAGCAAATACTGTTCCTTATGGCCTGAAAGCTAAGGTTGAAACTTAACAGATTATGCGATGACGGTGTTTTAGTACCTGTAACGAGAAGCAATTGGTCCATTGTTAATTGTTAATAAAGGGAATGGGTCAATTCGACTTTGCGTAGATTGTAAAAGAACCGTAAACAAGTTTGTAGAGATGGAACACAGCGCAATACCACGTATAGATGATATATTAGCATCTATGGCAGGTTGGAAAGTGTTTACCAAACTAGATTTAACGGGGGCTTATTTACAGGTGGCTGTTTCAGAACGTTCTAGGGAACTGCTAACCATCAACACTCATGTTTGGTTATTTCAATTTAATAGATTAGTTTTTGGCCTCAAAACAGCACCCCAGATATTTTGTTCAATAATCGATCAGATTTACGAAATATTGAATATGATATAGTAATTGGGGATAAATCTAAAGATGATTGTAAAGTCAATTTGTTACTTAGGCTTAGAATCGTTTTCTGAGTCGATTAAGCTATATCCGTCCGTCTGGCTGGCTGGCTGTCCATGTAAACCTTGTGCGCAAGGTACAGGTCGCAATTTTCAAGATAATTGGATGAAGTTTGGCACGCACGTTTTATTTGACCCAAGGACGAATCCTATTGAAAATGGTTAAAATCGGTACATTATTTCACCTAGCCCCCATAGAACAGAACCCCCCGAAAAGGGCTTCTGAGCTCATAATTATGTTAAATATACAGATATGTATATTCATAAAATACGGCACAACTAAGTCTTGATGACCCTGCCAAATTTCATAAAGATCGGGCCACATTTGACCCTAGCTCCCATACAAAGTCCTCTTCAGAAAATTACTTGAATGTCCCAAATTAACTTATAAACACAAATATCGCGATGAAATTCAGCACAATAAAATATTATGTAAATATAAGTATATTCACAAAATTTTATCGGGCTTGGTCCATATTTGCCCCTAGCCCCCATATAAAGCCTCTTTCAGAAAATTAGTTTTTCATCCATAAATTGCTTAAATGTATCGGAACAAGGGAATATTTAAGATAAATGCTTTATTATGAAAAATAAATCACATTTAATATTCATAACTGGTGTAGGGTATCATATGGTCGGCCACGCCCGACTATACTTTCTTACTTGTTTAAATCAGAAATTGATTATTTGGGGTATAGAATAAATGGAAGTGGTATAGCACCAAGCCCGCAAAATGTGAATGCCGTTGTTAATGCACCAGAACCATGCAATCAATTGAAGTCATACTTAGGAATGATCAATTATTATAATAAACGAATTCCTAATTTGTCTGGCGAACTACATTGCTTATATGAGTTGACAAAGGAAAAGGTAAAGTGGTCATGGGAAAAAGAGCATAGTGAAAGATTTCAACGCAGTAAGCGATTGGTTAATAACATAAACATATTAACACATTATGATCCTACAAAGAAAATCATTGTGTCTGCGGATGCAAGTCCATATGGAGTAGGGGGAATATTGTCTCATGTAATTGATGGTGTGGAACGGCCAGTGATGTTTGCATCAAGCACGTTGAGTGCTGCAGAACGTAACTATTCTCAGCTTCATAGATAGGCACTAGCCATTATATTTGCGGTAAAAAATTCCACAAATATATTTTTGGGTTTAATTTTACTATACATAGCCATTACGAGCAATTTTCGGTGAGAGAAAATATATTTTGGGTGTGGCAACTAATCGTCTTCTGAGGTGGGCTAAAAAATATCAATGTATTCATATGACATTAAAAATAAAATAGCAAAGGATATGGCTAATGCAGATTCATTATCAAGACTGCCAATAAGTTATAATACAGGTGTTGAATATTATAGTATAAATAGTTTGAACACTTTAACTTTTCCATTGAGTGTAGAAGATATAAAAGAGGCAATGAAAAATTACGCATGTATAACACAAATTTATAATTCTATTATAATAGGCAATTGGCCAACAGAAAAAAAGGGGAGCTACAAAAATATTATTTAAAAAAAGAATCTCCAGCTACAGAAAATTGATGTATATTTTACGGCGATAGAATAGTGGTACCGATTACTTTACGTAATAATGTTCTGAAATTAATTCATGATCAACATATAGGAATAGTTAGAAGTAAAGCTTTGGTAAGAACAGTTGTATGGTGGCCAGGTATAGACCATGATATTGAAAGCTTTAATAATAATTGTGATTTTTGTCAGTCTACACAAAACTCAAAGCCGGCTAATCTATCAAAATGGATAGAGCCAACATATCCATTTGAGAGAATTCATATGGATTTCTGTTCTTTAAATGGCCGTCCCGACATGTAAAATTTTTAAACTCGTGCCATTTTTTTGTTTTTCACCCAAATACAAAGATTTTTATATTTTCTGAAAGCGCTCGACGAGATCTTGAACATACTACTTATCTCTTATAATATCAGAGTTATAGGCATTTAAAAATTTAGTGATACAAAATTTGCCATACCTTGGTCCGCCTTTTTTTTTTGAATACCGGGCGTAATTTTGACCAAATGGACTAAATTTTTTCTTGTTAGTTAGACAACAAAATTTCCAATAATATACAAAATCAATATCATTTACAGATCCAAAAATATACGTTTTTATACCCTCCACCACCATCAGTGGTGATAGAGGGTATATATAAGTTTGTCATTCCGTGTGTAACACCAAAAAATATTCATCTTAGACCCAACAAAGTATATATATTCTGGATCCTTATGAAATTCTGAGTCGATTTAGCTATGTCCGTCTGTCCGTCTGTCTGTCTGTCTGTCTGTCTGGTTAAAACACGCTCACGCTAAAACTAAGCAAACAAAATCAACCAAATTCACTGAGAGTACTCATTGTTTTCCTAAGCAGTTTGGTATTGAAAATCAGCAAAATCGGTTCACAACGTAAAACGTTATGAGTAAAAATTTCAGACTACCTCAAAAAAATTAAGTTTTTTTCCCCAATTCTTGAGTAGTTTTCTCAGAAACTACCAAAGATAATTCGACAAATTTTGTCACAGATTATTTTGTCCATCTATAGATTAATTATGTTTAAAATTGTAACAATCGATCCCAAATTTCCCATAGCCCCCATACAAAGGTACATATTCCGGAAATTAATTTATCGTTAATAACTTCCTCAAATATATCGGTATCAACACAAAATTTTGTACATATTGACTTTATATGAACAGGAATTAAAACTACCGACTTAGATCTGTATCGGTCCACAATTGGTCATAGCTCCCATATAAGGTCCACTTTCGAAAATCACTTAAATGAACATATTTTATTGAAAAATAAAGCTATCGGGATAAAATTCGACATGAATATGTTTTGTATATACATAAATCATTCTACGGAATTATTTTCCGGATCGGTCCATAATTGGTCATAGCTCCCATATAAGGTTCACATCCGAAAATCACTTAAACGAGCATAATTCATAGATAAATAAAGCTATCTGGATAAAATTCGACATGAATGTGTTTTGTGTGTATATGAATTACTCTACGAAATTTGTTCCGGATCGGTCCATAATCGGTCATAGCTCCCATATAAGGTCCACATCCGAAAATCACTCAAATGCGCATAATTCATTGATTAATAAAGCTATCAGGGTAGAACCCGAGGTGAATATGTTCTGTATATAGATATAAATCATTCAGTGAAATTTTTTCCGGATCAGTTCACAATTGGTACTAGCTCCCATATAAGGTCCACATCCTAAAATCGCTTAAACAAGCTTAATTCATTGATAAATAAAGCTATCGGGATAAAATTCGATATGAATATGTTTTGTGTGTAAATATTAATTATTTTACGAATTTTTTTTTTCGGATCGGTCCATAATTGGTCATAGCTCACATATAAGGTCCACATCCGAAAATCACTTAAATGCGCATAATTCATTGATAAATGAAGCTATCAGGGTAAAACTCGACGTGAATTTGTTTTGTATATGTAAATCATTCGTGAAAAATTTCCACATCGGTCCATAATTGGTTACATTCCATATAAGGAATTTTTTCAGCATCTAGCTCCCATATAAGGTTCACTTCTGAAAACCACATAATACCACATAATTTATTATTAAACTCGACATGAGTATGTTCTGTGTATAGATAAATCATTTTGAATTTTTTTTCGAATTGGTACATTATTGGTCATAGTTCCCATATAAGTTATTGGCAGGATCGGAACATAATAGGTCGAAGAATAATCGGTCGATATCTGAAAATCACTTAATACAAATGTTTCTTGTCCTAATCAAAATTAGTTACATACATACATGCATAAATAAGTTACAAAATGATAAATAGTATCTTAATTACGGAAACAAAACATGTGCCGGGTTTTACAGTTCTCCATAAGGAAAATAAAGTACTTAAGTACTTAGTATGTACTTTAATACTTAAGTAAAATTTATTTCTTTAGTATAAACTATAAATTCGGCCCTATAACATATTTATTTTGGGTTTTAATAAAAAGTAGTTTGCAGGTGGAGGGTATTTAAGATTCGGCAGTGCCGAATATAGCAATCTAACTTGTTTAATTTAAAAACTCAAAAAATTTTAGATTTTTGCCTTTTTTTGCCAAAAATGTGTCTTAACTCTTTTATTAATAAAATAAAATTTTCTTTAAGAACATATAACAATTTTATAGTTTTCTAAAAGGTATCTTTACGCAAAACGCTTTGGCGTAAAAAACTTGTTCTATTTTTTGAAAATGTTTCCACTGCGTCCTTCCGAATATGACCTATTTTTTATCAAAACTTCAACTTTGGGCGACATGTTCTAAAATCCCAAAGCTGGGATCAGAAAACTGAAAGCAGTTTTGGAAACCTCAATATGTTTTCTATTTACTCCAAAAGTATTTTCCCAGCCCTGAAAGAAATGTGGACCCTATGGGCAAAAAAGTAAAAAATCCCATTTTTGGGATTTTCATTACTATTTTTGGGAATTGCGGGATGCACTTTGACCTTTTATATTTTTTTTTTGTTGCATTTTCTTATTTGAAATGACAAATTTAACAAGCGTTGAAAATTTCATTGAGTTTTGCTTATAAATTATCATATATTACATATTTGTTTAATTTCTAAAACTATGATTTATATCAAAATTTTAATAGGGTCGCAGATAGCTACAACAATTTAGTCCATATTTATCCCTTAATATCATTTTTTAGTTAGATATGGAAATTCTCGATTCTTCGCAAAAATTTTCAACCCAATATCTCAATTACATTCAAAAATATGTTCATTTAAACCTGTATCCTTTAATTTCATATTTTAGTATTAAATATGACAGAACATATTTAAATCTTATATTTACCTATTTTCTATTTGTTTGCTTATCCTTATAATTGAAAGGTCCTATTATGCTTAAATTTTAAAAAATTTATAACTATTTTTTACCTAAATTTTTTCGACAGATCATTTCGTTCTGTTTCGTTTATGATCATGTAGGTAAAAATATACAGGTAATGATAATTTCGATTCATTCACTAATAAGAAATATCAATGACTGAATTACAGGTTATAGTAATATAGTCCTAAATGTTAATAGGTAGACAATTCGTAATTTTTTACTTTGGAATACCTGTATCGGAAATGACAAGAATTGGTATATAAGTAAACTTCTCAGATTTTAAGTACCATATTTAATAAATCTACAATGAAGATTACATTAAAGTACGAAGAGTTGTGTTCCGTTTTATGGAGTGTATCTTCAAAAGGGCCAGAAAGAATTGAAGACATTTCAAATTATATAAAAACTACATATAGTAGAAAAGTAGACAAAACAGGCATATCAAAAATTGAAAAGTTTTTGATGTAAAAAGTAAGTCTGTGGATGGAAATCAAAAGAAATTTCGATTAAAATTTTGTAGTTGGATGGAAACTACTACGGAAATCTCAACTTACAACACATCAACAGGAGCGCCTTGCAAGTCATACGAAGACTTATGTTCAAGGTCAAAAAAAAAGAGGGTCACACAAAAACTTTTTTCAATCTCAAATGAGGAAATTGCTGATACATTTAACGAAATGCTGAAAAAGGAAAACCAACCTATGGATGCCGTACATATTGCAACTATTCTTCCTAATGCATCACCAAAACGACTTAAGCGAATTGTGGAAAGTATACCAACTCCAACATCACAATCAAACTTTACTGAAGAGGAAGCAATAGCGCTTATGTTGGAACTGGGTCTCAGTCGAAATAAGTACCAAATATTAAGGAAAGCTCTGCATGAAAAAGGACACAATATATTACCATCATACAAGGCGATCCAGGAAAAAAAACAAACTATCCTACCATCACCTATTGCTGTTAATGATGTGGAAGCTTGTATTGATATATCATCTTTGCTCGAAAACACAGCATCAAGAATTGTGTCAGACTTTTCAGAAGACCAACTAAGGAAAATTCATAACTGTGATGTTGACTTAATGTGTAAGTGGGGATGTGACTGTTTATCACCACTTCCAGAATACAAACAAGCTTGTGGAAGTCGGACATTAGCAGACTACAAAAGTGTATTTATGTCATCATTAGTGCCATTACGAATTCGTTCATATTCCCTTAATCCATCATCGTCAAGCATCGGAAATTCATTTGAAGATATATGGATCAATACAACTCCGGGTTCAAAAATTTTTTGTAGACCCATTGGATTTGAATATATAAAGGAGTCAAAGAAAACAACAAAAGATTTAGTGGAATATTTAAAAGATGAAATAAATGCACTGGAGCCCATTTGCATAAAAATAAAGGAATTCTCTATTAACGTATCATATCAGCTAAGCTTAACAATGATTGATGGAAAGGTCAGCAATGCCATAACATAAACTTCTTCCTTCTGGAGATGCTCAATATGTAATGAGAAAAAGTCGCAATTCTCAAATATAAACAAAAGCAGAAGTATTAATGAAGACGTCCTGTCTTTCGGAATTTCACCACTTCATGCCAGAATACGATTTTTGTATTACTTTTTACACATAGCATACGACCTCAAATATAGAAGTGTGCCAGAGAAACTTACTAAATCAACAAAAAATAATGAAGAATTGAAAGAACTGAGAGCTGCGGAAAAAAGCAGAATCCAAGAAGAATTTAAAGTTCAGATGGGATTAAACATCGATAAACCACTTCCAAGTTGCGGTAGTACAAATGACGGTAATACGGCGAGAAGGTTTTTTCGTGATTTTGAAATTACTTCAAAAATAACTGGAATCGACAAGGAGTTGCTTCGAAGAGTTAACACTATTTTAATGACACTGAATAGTAAACATAAAATTAATGGAAATCGATTTGGGGAATATACATCTGAAATTTCTAAATTACTTGTATCTCTGTATCCATGGAGGGAACTAACACGAACAGTACACAAAGTATTGTGTCATGGTCAAAAATAATTGAAGAAGCCCAGGAAGCGAGGAATCGAGATTTTAAGCATGTTCAACTATTCAGCTCAAGAAAATGCTCCAGGCAATCACAGAATGAAGATATTTTTAATAGTTTACTTCTATCTTCTGATCCTGTTCTTTCAACTATGCGAAAAAGATGGATTTGTTATGAAACTCTATCATCTCAAAACAAGGAAGATTTAAATGACTTATATTACCTTCTGGATATGTATACCGATATGACAGATTATTTTATAGAAAATAAGTAGTGTTAGGAATTAACTATATAAGTAGGTTGTAAGAATTAATTGTATTATGTTTAAGATAAACAGTTCAAATAAAAAAAGCTATTATACTAACTGATGATATTGTATTAAATTGTGTTTTATATTTCGGTGGGCGGGAAAGGTGGTTTGTGTGGGGTGATTTAGGTGTTGTTGTGCGTGGCTCATAATAAAATTATAATTTTTTTATTGTATATACAATGTTATAGTCTTTAATAAAATAATTAACTAATTAATTTTTAAAAATTGTCCAAATATTTTATTCAACACCAAATGTATGTTCTGTCATACTTAATACTAAAATATGAAAAAGATGAAATTAAATGACACAGGTTTAAATGAACATATTTTTGAAAGTAATTGAGATATTGGCTTGAAATTTTTTGTAAAGGGTCGAGAATTTCCATATCTAACTAAAAAATGATATTAAGGGATAAATATGGACTAAATTGTTGTAGCTATCTGCGGCCCAATTAAAATTTTGATATAAATCATAGCTTTAGAAATTAAACAAATATGTAATATAAGACAAAATCTTTATTTATGAACAAAACTCAATGAAATTTTCAACGCTTGTTAAATTTGTCATTTCAAATAAGAAAATGCAAAAAAAAATTGAAAAGGTCAAAGGACATCCCGCAATTCCCAAAAATAGGAATGAAAATCCCAAAAATGTGATTTTTTACTTTTTTGCCCATAGGGTCCACATTTCTTTCAGGGCTGGGAAAATACTTTTGGAGTAAATAGAAAACATATTGAGGTCTCCAAAACTGCTTGATCTGAAATTTTTTGTATATTATTGGAAATTTTGTTGTCTAACTAACAAAAAAAATTGAGTTCATTTGGTCCAAAATTACGCCCGGTATTCAAAAAAGGGCGGACCAAGGTATGGCAAATTTTGTATCACTAAATTTTTAAATGCCTATAACTCGGATATTATAAGAGATAAGTAGTATGTCCAAGCATGTTTGAGCCGCCACAGCGCCGTCCCTGGGGCATCTGCAGAGTTCATCTTCAAAACTTAAACTCGAATACTCCACGCCAAATTTTATCCCGATCGGATCAGCCGTTTAGAAATGCCAGATTTATTTCCAAAAAATTTCCATTCTGCCCCACTGTGCATCAGTGGTGATAGAGGGTATATATAACTTTGTCATTCCGTGTGTAACACCAAGTAATATTCATCTGAGACCCAACAAAGTATATATATTCTGGGTCCTTATGAAATTCTGAGTCGATTTAGCTATGTCCGTCCGTCCGTCTGTCTGTGTAAAACACGCTCACGTTAAACCGAAGCAATATAATTTGACCAAATTCACCCAAAACATTCATTATTATCCGGTACAGTTTGGTATTGAAAATGAGCAAAATCGGTTCACATTGGGAAAAGTTATGAATCAAAATTTAAAACAACCTCGAAAAAATAAGCATTTTTTACACATTCTGATTTAATTTTCTCGAAAACTATGCAAGATAATTTCATGAAAGTCATCATAAGTTCGTTTCTACACAAGGTATTTATTTTAGCTGAAAATTGCCAGCATCGGTCCAAAATTTCATATACCTCCCATACAAAAGTGCATATTCCCGGAAAATGAGTTTTTTGTTAATAACTTCCGTCCGAATGTCGATATCTTCACAAAACTTTACAAATTAAAATGTTATGTTAATAGAATTCATTGAGAGAAAAAATTTTCTGTATCGGTCCATAATTGGACATAGCTCCTATACAAGGTCCCCTCCCGAAAATCACTTAAACGCGCATAACTCATTACTAAATTAAGATATCCATACAAAATTTGGAATAGGTATTGCTCATATGCACAGAAATATTACTGTGAAAGTTTTTTGCGGTCGGTCCATAATTGGTCATAGCTCCCATACAAGGACCCTTCCCAAAAATCACTTAAACGTACATATCTCATTACTAAATTAAGATATCCATATAAAATTTGGAATAAGTATTACTCATATGCACAGAAATATTACTATGAAATTTTTTTCCGATCGGTCCATAATTGGTCATAGCTCCCATATAAGGTCCCCTCCCGAAAATCACTTAAACGCACATAATTCATCACTAAATTAAGATATCCATATAAAATTTGGAATAAGTATTGCTCATATGCACAGAAATATTACTGTGAAAGTTTTTTCCGATCGGTCCATAATTGGTCATAGCTCCCATACAAGGACCCTTCCCGAAAATCACTTAAACGTGCATAACTCATTACTAAATCAAGATATCCATATAAAATTTGGAATAAGTATTACTTATATGCACAGAAATATTACTGTGAAATTTTTTCCAATCGGTCCATAATTGGTCATAGCTCCCATACAAGGACCCTTACCGAAAATCACTTAGACGTGCATAACTCATTATTAAATTAAGATATCCATATAAAATTTAGAATAAGTATTACTCACATATACAGAAATATTTCTATGAAATTTTTTTCCGATCGGTCCATAATTGGTCATAGCTCCCATACGAGGTCCCCTCCCGAAAATCACTTAAACACACATAACTCATTATTAAGTTAAAATATCCATGTAAAGTTTGGATATTATTATGGAAGTTTTTTTTCGGAGCGGTCCATAATTGGTCATAGCTCCCATACAAGGTCCCCTCCCGAAAATCACTTAAACGCACATAACTCATTACAAAATATTGATATATAAACATTTAGCACAAATATTGCTCTTATATACATAAATTACACTATAAAATTGTTTTGCAATCGGTCCATATTTGGTCATAGCTCTCATACTAGGTCCCCTCCAGAAAATCACTTAAATGCACAATATTCATTACCAAATAATGATATAGATACAGAATTTTGAAATTTTGTCTTTATATACATAATTGGTCATAGCTCACATACAAGGTCCTTTTACGAAAATCTCTTAAACTCACATTACTCATTACCAAATAAAGCTATTGATACAAAATTTGGCACAAATATTAGTTTTGTATACAAAAATTATATTTCAAGATTTTTTCACGATCGGTTCATAACATGGGTGCTGTCGGTCCTATACATATTTCCCTTCAGAAAATCACATAAATACTCATAACTTATTACAAAATTAAATAAATCTTGGGATTTTTTCTATTTAAGACATGAGAAAACTTATTTCTACAAATATTTGATCAATTAGAAAAGTATTAATATAAAAGTAGCTGGTGGAGGGTATTTAAGATTCGGCTCAGCCGAATATAGCACTCTAACTTGTTTTAATTATAAGTTCATGTGTACAATTATGTCAATAAGAATAAATAAATCAGTCTTCAACTAGCTTTAAACCACGTTGTTTGTTCAAACACATCAAATATCTTTATTTCTAAATTAGTTACATGCATTTAAGTAATTTTCTGAAGTTGACCTTACATGGGAGCTGTGACCAATTATGGGTGGAGCCGGAAAAAATTTCGCAGAGTGTTTTATAACACATTCATGATGAATTTTATACCAATAATTTCATTCAGTTATGTAATTTGTGCGATTACGTGGTTATCGGAAATGGGCCTTATATGGGAGCTATGCCCAATTATGGACCAATCCGAAAATATTTTGCAAAGTGATATATGTATACAGAAAACATATTTATGTTGAATATTATTCCAATATCTTTATTTCTTAATTAGTTATTTGTATTTAAGTATTTTTCGAATGTGGACCATATATGGGAGCTGTGACCAATAATCGACCTATACAGATCTACGTTGGTAATATGATTTCTGTTCTTATTATATACATATATGCAGAATTTCGTGGTGATACCGATATCTATCTATTTCCGAGAATATATACTTTTGTATGGGGGCTATGAGAAATTTTGAATTGATTGTTTTGAGTTTGAACATTTTTTATCCCTGGGTAAAGAAAATAAGGTGTGACAAATTTCATTCCATTATCTTTAGCAGTTTCTGAGAAAACTACTCAAGAATTAGGAAAAAAACTTAATTTTTTCGAGGTAGTCTGACTTTTCTCATAACTTTTGACGATGTGGACCGATTTGGCTGATTTTCAATACCAAACTGCTTAGGACAATAGTGAATATTTTCTGTGAATATTGCTTAGTTTTAACGTGAGAGTGTTTGAGGCAGATAGACGGACAGACACAGCTAAATCGACTCAGAATTTCATAAAGATCCAGAATATATACTTTGTTAGGTTTCAGATGAATATTTCTTAGCATTACACACAGAATGACAAACTTATATGTATGTATATACCCTCTATCACCACTGACGGTGGTGGAGGGTATAAAAAATAGAACGAAAATAAAACATAAATAATATATGTATATTTAAATATAAAAAAATAGTTTATGTTAAAAAAAACACTGAAACTATAAAAAAACAAGTAAGAATGCTATATTCGGCTGTGCCGAATCTTATATACCCTTCACCACAGTGTATTTAAAACAATTCAATTCTATAAAATTTTAATTTATTTCATTTTCCCGTTTATATCATTATTATGGCAATAGCAAAACGAACAACAACAACGCTAAAAGAAATAAACACACACAAAAACAAAATACACAAGGCAGTAAAACCAACAGATATCCAAACATACGAAACGAAATACACAAAAATCAAAAACAAAATACACAACGCAATGAAACCAACAGACATCCAAACATACGAAACTGAATACACCAAAAAACAAAAACAATATACACAAGGCAATGAAACCTACAAAACGAAAAACTCATAAAAAAACAAAAACAAAATACTCAACGCAATGAAACCAACAGACATCCAAACATACGAAACTGAATACACCAAGAAACAAAAACAATGTACACAAGGCAATGAAACACACAGCCATCCAAACATATGAAACGAATACTCAATGAATAAGCAGTGTTGTTGTTGCTTATATCAAGGCATAAAAAAATACGGCTGTATTTATAAAAACTTATTTTAGGTTTATTAAACAATTTTAGGCAAAATTCAGGAAAATCGTATTTATAAACGTGAAATAGCTTAAAACACCTTCAATAAACCATTGACAATTAGAAGAATTTTATTGTAGGCTCGACCCTTCTTTAAGCCAACAATAAGTTGTTTTTTAACAATTTTTTTCTCAGATAAAGATTTTTCCGGTAATTTTAGGTTGATTGCGAAAACCAATTATGGTTTCTTTTAAAATAAAATCTATAAATTCTAATTTTAACGTTTACAAATTTGTAAATAAAATCCCAGAAAATTTTTAAACGATTATATTTTGAGGAAAAAACTCAAATCTAGGCATTATTGGATTAATGCATGAATATTTGACAATATTCCAACTGTCCAGCACTATTTTTAGGCAATTTGGAAATGCCCGTCTGTCAACCAAATGATGTACAAAATCATTTGATTTGGCTTTTTCAAAGTTTGTTGGTTAAATATAATGCCATAAAGTAATTAACCATGTAAATTATATTGATTAGTGTTATACTAATGCAAAATATATTCGCCGGCATTAAAATTAGTCAAATATCAAAGAAATTTATCAATATTTGCAAAAATTTATCAAAAATTACAAGAAAAATAAGTAAAAATAAGAAAATGTGTCATAGTGATGTATATTTTGTCGCAGTGATGTTTTTGTGCCAAATTTCATTGAATTATCTCCAAAATTGCGACCTGTAGTTTGATTACAAATTTTAAAAGCCCTATTCGAGGGGTTCAGTTGTATGGGGGCTAGGTGAAATAATGGACCGATGTTAACCATTTTCAATAGGCTTCGTCTACGATATCATAAAAGATCATGTAACAAATTTCATTGAATTATCTCCAAAATTGCGACCTGTAGTTTGATTACAAGGATTACGAGCCCTATTGGGGGGTTCAGTTGTATGGGGGCTAGGTGAAATAATGGACCGATGTTAACCATTTTCAATAGGCTTCGTCCCTGAGAAGATCATTGAATTATCTTAAAAATTGCGACCTGTAGTTTGATTACAAGGTTTACATGGACGGACGGACAGACGGACGGACATAGCTAAATCGACTCAGAAAATGATTCTGATTGGTATACTTTAAGGTGGGTATAAAACCAATATTATTGTTCGTTACAAACATCAGCACAAACCCAATATACCCTCCCCACTAAAGTGGTGTAGGGTATAACAAGTAAAAGTGCTATATTCGGCTATGCAGAATCTTAAATACCCTCCACCAGAAAGCTACTTTTTATTAAAACCCATTTAGCTATCTAATTATACCCTTCACCTTCGTGAGAAGGGTATATATATTTAAGTTTGTCATTCCGTTTGTAATTTCTATAATATAATTTTCCGACCCCATAAAGTATATATATTCTGGATCTTATAGGTAGCGGAGTTGTTTAAGCTATGTCCGTCTGTCTGTCTGTCTGTCCGTCTGTCTGTTTGTCTGTCTGTGTGTTTGTTGAAATCAGTTTTTAGAGGACCCCAGATATCGGCGAGATCCAAATCTTCAATAGTTCTATTAGACATGCTTTCGAGAAGATCGCTATTTAAAATCAGCAAAATCGGTCCATAAATACCGGAGATATGAGCAAAAATCCGAGACAACCTCTGAAAATTTCATAAAAAAGACTATTTATACCCTACACCACATTAGTGGGGAGGGTATATTGGGTTTGTGCTGATGTTTGTAACGCACAATAATATTGGTCCTATACCTTAAAGTATACCAATCGGCTCAGAATCATTTTCTGAGTCGATTTAGCTATGTCCGTCCGTCCATGTAAACCTTGTAATCAAACTACAGGTCGCAATTTTGAAGATAATTTCATGAAATTTGGTACATGTTATTCTATTGTCGCAGGGACAAAGCCTATTGAAAATCGTTAAAATCGGTCCATTATTTCACCTAGCCCCCATACAACTGAACCCCCCAATAGGGCTTGTAATCCTTGTAATCAATTTTGGAGATAATTCAATGAAATTCGGCACATGTTATTTTATGGTATCGTAGACGAAGCCTATTGAAAATGGTTAACATCGGTCCATTATTTCACCTAGCCCCCATACAACTGAACCCCGAATAGGGCTTTTAAACCTTGTAATCAAACTACAAGTCGCAATTTTGGAGATAATTCAATGAAATTTGGCACATGATCTTTTATGGTACCGCAGACGAAGCCTGTTGAAAATTGTTTACATCGGTCCATTATTTTACCTAGCCCCCATACAACTGAACCCGCCAAATAGGGCTTTTATGTTCAAAATTATGTTCAATATACTCATATCTCGACAAAAAGCTGCAAAAACCAAGTTGTCAAAGAAGTAGGGTATTATATGGTCGGCCTCGCCCGACTATAATTTCTTACTTGTTTTTTCATGCTTTGATATAAGCAACAACACATAAAGGAGAATAGTCTATACATTTTCTGAAGTAAAATATAAAATGGATTAAGAATTATATCCGATAAATCTGCACATAATCTAAAGAGAATTGTTTTTGTAACGTTCCTTTAGATATTTAACAGAATAGTCTGCACATTTTCTGATATTTTTTGCTCGGTCATTTTGTTCCCATTTTCAGTACTTTTGTAAGAAAATTTTGCGACAACTCTGCAGGAAATTTTGTTTTTTTTTATAAAAATCATGCACAAACCTGTTTATATTTTGAAATTCGTCAACTGTACTTTAAAAGGGAATTTAATTTTTATTTTCTTTTATTTTCTCAGTTAGTTTTTGGAAATCAAGTAAACAACATCTGCATATGTGATGATTATTGTTTAAATTTCTTTAAACTTTGTTAATACACAAAAATTAGCAAAAAAATTACATCATTTTTTATGGTTTAATTTTATAATTTTAAATAGATGTATATAATGAACTCTATTTTCGTATATAATACGTAAGTAGTATGGTTTAATTTTATTAATTTTAAAAATAATCTATAAATTTCTATTATTTATTTATGTACCCTTAAGAAGTCATGAATAATGGAAGCTTATAAATTATTATTAAAATCAATAAACTTAAACCATAATAAATTGTATATATGAAAATAGTTTTCATCAGACGTTGATCAGAATAGTCAGGCCATTTTCTTATACTTGATCAGACTTTTGTACGAACTGTCGGACATTTTATCAGACATTTATCCGACATCTATCAGACATTCTTATACTTGATCAGACTTTTGAACGAAATGTCGGACATTTTATCAGACATTTATACGACATCTATCAGACTTTCTTATATTTGATCAGACTTTCGTACGAAATGTCGAAAGAATGTCAGACATGGTACCAGACTTTAATCAGATTTGTCGAAAATTCCTTCAGAATTTCCCCAGGAATTTACATCAGATTTCGTACCGAATTCTGACCGACAACTCTGCATATTATTCCGAATTTCCTCAGACAAAGACTTCCGAATTCCGAGCAACCTTTCATACGATTTTCGTAACGAATTCTGACGGAATTCGGATACGAAATTGGGAACTTGTGCAGACTGTCGGTACGAATTCCTTACGAATTCGGCAAAAATTGTTTAGTGGGTTGTTTTTGTTTCTTGGTGCATTCAGTTTCGTATATTTGGATGGCTGTTGGTTTCATTGCGTTGAGTATTTTGTTTTTGCTTTTTTTATGAGTTTTTCGTTTCGTATGTTTCATTGCCTTGTGTGTATTGTTTTTGTGTTTTGGTGTATTCAGTTTCGTATGTTTGGATGTGTGTTGGTATCATCCCTACAAACATTTTCTATTGCGGAAGTTACCCGTATGAAACTTCCGGAAGTATAAGAATTCTTGTCACCAGTCGGGAAGAACTGATGCCGAGCTGGGGAACGTCTAAGAGTAACGTGGAAGATACTTCTGGAAGACCCGCAGAAGAAACTTCTAGATGACTCTTGGAAGTAAGGTATTGCCAAAGACTCTTCTAGATGTGACTAGGAAGTCACTTCTTGAAGTGACTACCTAGTATCATCTAGAAGTGTTCCTATCTTATCTTCTAGTAGATGAGTTTTCTCTTCTTCTAGAAGATGAGTATTCTCGTCTTCTAGAGGATGAGTATTCTCGTCTTCTAGAAGATGAGTTTTCTCTTCTTCTATTTGTATACTCACCAAAATAAAATCTATAAAAATAAATCTAAATAAAATGAAATTTTATAGTTTTTATTGAAATAATTGAAATTAAAATAGTAGAAAAAATAATTGATTTAACAACTAATCTAAAAAAAGTAATATATGTACATTAGACGGGCTCTCAAAAAATGGTGCTTGAGTTACCCCCCTCAAAATATTCGCTGTTATGTAATATGATGATTCTTCATGTTAAATTCAATATTTTACCCAGCTTCAAAAAATCTTTGTTATGTTTTATAATGGTTCCCAAAATATTTCTAGTCTATCGATGGCCGTTCGTGAGCTGAACCGGTTACAAAAAAGTCCCTTTTTAGTTATTTTGTTTTAAATTATACAGCAGTTCTTAGTCAATATATACAGTATGTGGTATCATTTGAAAGGTTTTTTGAAGTCTAGTGGTGCGCAAAATTGTACATACATTTTATTTTCTTAGTGAAAAACCTAACAATTTTAAATATTTTGGAATATGACAATTATAAGCAGACGGTTATTTATGATTAATACATCATAGGACGCGGCTTTAAAATACCTTTAAAACGATACCCCGTATTGGATATTTTGTTGCAAAACAAACAAAAAATTAAAAAAAGAAAATAATTCCAAAATACCTTTTATTGATTTGGTCTTAAAATATATATAAAATAATTTTGGGAATTTTGAGAGGGGTAACAAAAACACGTTTTTGCTTTCCATACGGAGTGAGTCGGTCTAATGTACATATGTATCAAAAATTTAGAATTATTACCTTATAATAAGATAATTTTCAGGAAATCTGTATTAATATTCCAACTGTTGACTGGTATACTTCCAAAAATTGTA
The DNA here is from genome assembly GCF_015586225.1 of Lucilia sericata. Lineage (NCBI taxonomy): Eukaryota > Metazoa > Arthropoda > Insecta > Diptera > Calliphoridae > Lucilia > Lucilia sericata. The sequence goes on along the minus strand of NW_023994086.1, from coordinate 773,369 downwards.
AAACGTTGGACTCTAAAATATTTTTGTAGTTCTTCATAAATTTTATGATCAATCCATCAAATTGTAAGAGTTATATTTTGGAACACATTAATCCTTCAATGAAATAAACAAAAATAATGTTATAATTAATATTGAATATACATACAGTGAATCAATTAAGTAATTTGCCTATGTAAAATTTTTTTAAGAAAAAACTTTATCTGAACAATTATTTTGAGCAAAATAAAGTAATTTGTTTGTTGTATTTTTTAAAGAATATCTTATATTTTAATTTTCTACCATAAAAAGTAAAATCGTGATATTAATTAACGAGATTTTTGATAAAATGTGAACGTATTGTTAATTTTTAAGGTTAATAAAGTATTTTGCTTTTTTAGGTTTTTTGTTCATTTTTTAATATTGCTGCATTATTTTATAAAATTTAATATTTTTATTACTCCTATGTATTAGAATAATATTTTTTAGATATTTTAGTAGTGGAACGACTAAGTTTGGACATTTCTTAACCGATTTATTATCCTATATACCTATAAGAATTTTTCAATATTTGACTTAACATGAAATCTATGGTTTCTTTGATTTAATTTCGAAAATAATAAGTAATTTTGAATTGGATACATGATATATTAGGAAATCAATGGATTTGGACCTAGAAAAAAATTTTAGTGGGGTATAAATCTATAGATTATAACAAAAATAATCTGGGTTTTTAGTCATTTTGTATTGATAAACAAAAACTACATTACGGAAACCCCATCTATTTGGGGAGTACTGTGTGAATTTCATTTAGAATTGTATAATATTGATTCTTATTCAATAAAGCTAACACTAAGTACCATCCTAGCCACTCTAAGTATAGGGACATCACCGTATACCACTATAGAATTATTACATGCTAGAATCTTGATATTCTACCTCATATTTTGAATGCATTATTTTATGAATAAAGTATAGTAGGCGTAGTTGGATTTGGATAGTTATTCTTGATTTGGGTTCTAACTATATATAAGTGTATGTATTAACTGAAAAATATTGCTTTTGTGGATCTTAGGTGATGAGAACCCCCTCTATTTGTAAATATCTAAATTAAGTATTTTTCCCGTACCACACGATAGTTCACTTTATATTGTTTCCAAGCAACCTAAGGTCTGTTTAGAGGTCTAAATTTAAACATAGTGTTCTTTTAAGTTCGTATATGGACTTTGGAAAAGATAAATGGTGGCTTCAATGGTTTTTGCTTGGATACAAGTCGCTCTCCTTTGGCAGTTAAAGATTTTGAAAGACAACTCAGTGCGTTTTTTTAATAATTCTTTGTGTTATTTCATCAATTTCTATATTTTATATTTTTTTAATGATTGATTAAACATCTCATAATTGAATTTCATTTATTTATACTTGTTCTAAAAATCTAAACTAATTTTTTATATTGGAATTGCCTCATTATTTCCCTTTAAACATTTTTAACGCAAATAACTACACAGTTTCACACAATAAGGATATGATTTTTGAAAATTACAATTGAAAAATACTTAACACGTGTCCTTTTAACAATAAAACAAAAAGCAATTAAAAAATAATTTGAAAAACCCAACGAAATTAACTGGAAATTTCAATATGCAAATTACTTTATTGACGTGCAAATTCTGATGAAAAATAATAAAATGCAACAACAAATGCACCAAAATTTTTATTTTAATATTTTTTTCTTGGTTTTCCCATTCCACACAATCTCTATTTTCAATTGGAAAACAACTTAGTTGATTCACTGTAAGTACTTTTGTATTTGTTGAAATTACCTGTTACACTTTAGGAAGCAATAAAAATAGGATTCTCTTATGATCAATACATTTCCCACCAAAGTTTAAACGGTCAGATCCATTTTTTACATTTTCTGCAAATAATCGACATTTTTAATGGAACCGCGTGATGAAATAAGACATATATAACTTACCAGATCCCTTTTTATATTTTAATTCAGTTAGAAGTATTTTAATAGGGGGTACAATATTAGCTACTGCTTTCTAAAAAAAATAAAATAATTAAAAATTAATTAATTTATTTATTTATTGTTTTGAATCAATAAAAACATTACCTTTCGTGAACATTTTTTAAATAACTTGGAACTAAACCGTCTATAAAGATCTGAAATTACTAAGTCATGGATTATTTTTAAAATTATTTACAATCACTAACGATAGAAACACCTTAACGACCCTAAACAGGATATTGCTTTTGACACTAATACTGCAATACTATTTTTTGTTTGCTTTCTTCTAATTAAGGAGTTATACACGTTCAAAAACTGTCTTCTTAGGTTCAATATATTGGGAATGGCATGTTCAATATTAATAATATTAGTATCATATAAAGGTCATAGAAAGACCTGGTGTTAATAACTAAAAAAGTACCTATAATTAAAATAATTAAATCCAAAGCTATATGAAAATTAATAGAATTGTATTTATTTAAAAAAAAATATCTGATTTTAATATTAAATATCTTATATAGGCAATTTCGTGTCGAGTGACCCAAGTCAAAAAATAATTTATGTATGTATAAAACAGTAGTATTAATTTGAATATAATGATTCCAGCTAGCCTTTAAATACTTAAGTAAAATTTTAATGTATTTTTTTTGTTACGATAATGAAATACAAATAAAATTTTAGCTCAAAGTGATCATACGTAATCTAGAAAGAGGACCTAAACGCGCAAATAGTTTAAAAAATATTGAAAGTTAAGATTTAACTCAAATAAATCTAAATAGGTTAAACATATTAGAACTTCGTTTAAAAATTATGGAAATGGAAGCCGTTTAGAGTTGTTAATTCATTTAATAAACTTCACCAATTAACAAAACCTTAAATGTTTATTAACAGTTGACTTTTAACACAACACTATCATATTGTTTTTTATTACTTAAGATTCACAATATATTAATTACACTATTTTTCTATGAATATTATGAATATTATTCAATAACTCATTTAAGTTTTACAATGAATAATTAAAACTGAACATGACTGGACAAAACACAAAACATCACTGAACTTAGCAAAATTTCTGCATTATTTATTTTTATTTTTTCGCGTTCTGGCTAAAAATGGAGTATTTATATTTTTTTGTTTTTGTACTCTTCTTACTATCATCCGGAAGTAACCTAAAAGTATACTTCCAGACGGCGAAAATTAGAAATCAATGTATTTTGTTTTTGTAAAATGTGCGCTCTCGTCTGACAATCGTCTAGAAGTGACTACAATCCACACTTCCAGATGAATAAAATACAACATTAATGTGAACACTCTTCAAACTGTCTTCCAGAAGTGACATAATCATACAAATCAAGAAGATACAAATTAGGAAACAATGTATTTTGTTATTGTAAAATGTGTGTTCTCACCCAACTCTCATACAGAAGTCACTAAAACATATACTTCCAGATGAAAAAAATTCAACAGTCATGGTTTTTTGTTTAAGCAAAATGGATGCACTCTTCTAACTATCATCCGGAAGTAACTTAAAAGTATATTTCTAGAAGATGAAAATTCGAAATCAATGTATTTTGTTTTTGTAAAATGTGCGTTCTCGTCTGACAATCGTCCAGAAGTGTTTCTGACGTGGCGTCTGGGATGATGCGCAATGGTTTTGTCTTCTAAATGTTTGAAGGGATTGCCTTGTGTATTTTGTTTTTGTTTTTTTGTGAATTTCGTTTCGTATGTTTGGATATCTGTTGGTTTTACTGCCTTGTGTATTTTGTTTTTTTGTGTGTTTATTTCGTTTAGCGTTGTTGTTGTTCGTTTTGCTATTGCCATAATAATGATATAAACGGGAAAATGTAATTAATTAAAATTTTATAGAATTGATTTTTTTTAAATACACTGTGGTGAAGGGTATATAAGATTCGGCACAGCCGAATATAGCACTCTTACTTGTTTTTAGATAACTTGGCAACATTTTTGTTTCCGTATTGAGAGTACTAACATTTATGCATATGTCGAACTAATTTTTATAAGTCTAGAAAAATCTATATAATTAATAGGCTAGACGATTTTTTGTGACCCCTTTTACTCTTACAGTATACATCTGATCTTGGCAAAAAATATAATAATATAAGGTATTTGTTCACAGATGTGCACAATATATATATTAATGAGATCGGTTCAGAATTTTAGGAGCTATAAGAGTTTAAAGTTGTTACTAATACATAGAAACAATAGTCACACGTACGTATTCTTGAAATTAAAAGCAAACAAAGCAAGAAACAACACAAAAAAAGTAAACAACACGGCTTTTTGAAAAAAGAGAAGAGAGTGCAGAAACGTTTAACTTCTCTGTTGCTGTTTTCTTTTTGTATTTTGCATGATATTTGTGTTTGTTGTTGTTTTTAATAAGATTTTTGTAAACAAATAAGTATGTAAATAGGCTTAGGCAATGCGTAAATAGGATTTTATTGTTTTATATTTTTGTGTAAAGTGCTAAATTGTGAATGAGATAATGATATATTTTGTTATAATATATTACGATTGTTACCAAATCGAAAGGAATATTTTTATAAGAAGTAGGACTTCAGTTTTATATTCAGAGTTTTCGATTGGAAGTTTTTCGTTATTTAAACTTTCCAAAATAGTTAAATTGAAGGACATTCTCGAGGAAACAACGAACTTTGGGGACACCTAGAGATATGCCAAACAATGTACTGATATTGGTGTTTGACCTGGAAAATTATTGGTAGGACATCAGTACCGGAATTCAGTATTTTTTTTTTAATTTTAAGTATTGATATCGTAAAGTAATGACAAATATCAGTTACATTAATGAATTTTCAATTCCCTAACTTTTTAACGACCGTAGAATATTTTAAAGACAAATATCGGAAAAATATAAAAATGTCAAAAGTTATGTATTGAAATATTTTTAAAATATAAAATTATTAACGTGAGCTTTTTATTTATTTTTTATTTTTTCGATTATGTTTAACGAAAAAAAAAAAATCGGTGAAATGAAATTCAGAATACATACCACACAACGACAGTTATTAACTTAAGAATTATTACTATTTAACGACAAGATGTTGTAGTTAAAAAAAAATACTGAATTGCGGTACATAATTATTAGTTTTGATTGATTTGGAAGATTTAAATGATGGATTAACGAATTGATTCGTTATGCGCTTCTATATGAAGGCTAATAAAAGGCCCATTAGAAGGCCTCATAGAATATCTACTATTAAATTCTATTAGAAGACATTAAAATTGAATAAAAGTATGTCTGTTGAAGTGTTTGTCGAGTGTTATAAGGGAGAATTTATACAGCATATACCTGATGGATGGACTACTAATGACATCCAAATAAAATTTATTTATAATTAGATAAGACATTATTTATTTTAAATATTTTTATTGTTTTGACAAATTCTTTAGAATATTTCAACTCTGTATTTTGAACAGCTAACATTTCTTTACTGGTGTGTACACTGTACAGTAGAGTACTCCAGCATTGTGAACGACGCGTAAATATGTAGGGGATAATAAGTCGATAGAAGAAATGTTCCTTATTTTTTATTATTTTTAAAATAGTTGAAATACTTTTGTAAAACAAGTTGTATAACTAATTTTGACAATTGAGGTTTTAAACTTCTGATGGGACTTTTACTAAAACCCCTCACATTTTCTAGAAGAAAACATTATTTTGTAGCATATGTATGCAATCTTTCCTTCAATGGTTCCGGTCGAATTTCGGCCGCGGGGCGAACTCTAGTTTATATTAATAGGCCAGTTCGAAAACATTTTAATGGAACAAATTAAGTGTTCTAATCCAGCTGATTTTTAGAGTTTTTTTTATTGCCTTGTAGCATTTTACTTTCTGAGTGCAGTAATGGAAAAAAAGTTATCCGGTCTATTAGGGTCCGGGAGTTATGGGCCTCCAAAGGTCTGATATATAATTGGATATATCTCGATCACTGATAAACGGATATGGTCGATATGGGTATCATTGGAAAGGTCTTTGACAGAGCTTTCCACTGATGTGTTAGATGACAAATATTATTAACCCATTGAGAACCAGGGTGATTTTTTTGTTTTTTCCTTTGACTTTTTTTTAAAAAAGTACCGTTATCTCTAAAACATATCGATATAACGGTACCACAGTGGTATAGGAAAAAAAAAAAGAGGGAAATAATTCGGTAACTTCTAAACGGTTAATCCGATTTTAATGAAATTTGGTGTGCACAAAGAGGAGGTGTTGTCGAGTTTAGGTTTTGAATTTGGACCTTATAGGCCAACCAGGGGCCCGGCGGGGGGTCATCAAATTAGGACACCTCGGCTATGTTAAATTTTTAAAACGATCCTATTTCTTCATTTGAGTTCCGATTTAAAAAAAATTTCGTATATAGAATCTCCTCATCGAGCACTATAAAAAATGTTGTCATAGCAGTAAATTATCTCTTATAGTTTAGGAGATATTCGCATTTGAAAATTAAAATTTTAAAATTTTTACCGTCCTTACTTTAGTTTTTTTGATAATAGCAGGTCCAAATATTCCCGATTTTCGCCATTTTTTTTTATTCGCTTAACAACAAGTTTATATATCAAGCAGTGAAAGAATTATGTAAAAATCATGACTGAGTCCAAAGTTATAGGCATTTTAATTTAAAAAATTAAAAAAAGGCGATTTTTTGTCATTTTTTTGGGAAAAAAGTATCTTTTTCTTTTTAAGTTATCTAAAAAGTTTCTAAGAAGATGTATATAGAATTTATACTTTTTGGAAAGCTGACTTTACATAAAGTACGATAAATGAAACAAAACCTAAAAATTTTTGATACCGAGGGGACCAGGTCCATCCAAAAAAACCCTATTTTTTATGGAAAATTAAATTTTGAGCAAAAATTCTCAAATCGCATAGTCGATATCAAATTATAGTGACCTGTTTTATATGACCCAATATGTTCTTAATCATTTTGTAACGGGTTTCGATAACCCCGCCCCTGGTATGGATATAATAGGCAAAAAACTAAAAAATCCCATTTTTGGGATTTTTTAAAACTTTTTTGGGAATTCCGGGATTTCTAATAAGAAAATTCGAAATTTTGATTTAATTTTGGATTTTAAGTAAAAAAATCTACCTAACTGTAAAATTTCATCAAAAAATATTCATAAATAAAATTTTTATTGCAATTAGAAAAATTTGTATCTTCGCAAAAACTGAATAAAAAACATTTTTTAATTTTTTTTAAAAAAGTATTCCGCGAATTTTTTAATTTTCAAAAATTATATACAGTTTTGAAAAATAGACAAAATTACCTTTCCATTGATATATAACATGCCTACCTAATGTTTTTTAAGTGACAAATTAATTAGGGAAAACTCAACATCTTTTAGAAAATTTGCCTAGCACTATTATTTTCATCCATAAGGTTAACTCTTAAATTTGTTACATATATGGATGAAAATAATAGTGCTAGGTAAATTTTCTAAAAGATGTTGAGTTTTCCCTAATTAATTTGTCACTTAAAAAACATTAGGTAGGCATGTTATATATCAATGGAAAGGTAATTTTGTCTATTTTTCAAAACTGTATATAATTTTTGAAAATTAAAAAATTCGCGGAATACTTTTTTTAAAAAAAATTAAAAAATGTTTTTTATTCAGTTTTTGCGAAGATACAAATTTTTCAAATTGCAATAAAAATTTTATTTATGAATATTTTTTGATGAAATTTTACAGTTAGGTAGATATTTTTACTCAAAATCCAAAATTAAATAAAAATTTCGAATTTTCTTATTAGAAATCCCGGAATTCCCAAAAAAGTTTTAAAAAATCCCAAAAATGGGATTTTTTGGTTTTTTGCCTATTATATCCATACCAGGGGCGGGGTTATCGAAACCCGTTACAAAATGATTAAGAACTTATTGGGTCATATAAAACAGGTCACTATAATTTGATATCGACTATGCGATTTGAGAATTTTTGCTCAAAATTTAATTTTCCATAAAAAATAGGGTTTTTTTGGATGGACCTGGTCCCCTCGGTATCAAAAATTTTTAGGTTTTGTTTCATTTATCGTATTTTATGTAAAGTCAGCTTTCCAAAAAGTATAAATTCTATATACATCTTCTTAGAAACTTTTTAGATAACTTAAAAAGAAAAAGATACTTTTTTCCCAAAAAAATGACAAAAAATCGCCTTTTTTTAATTTTTTAAATTTAAATGCCTATAACTTTGGACTCAGTCATGATTTTTACATAATTCTTTCACTGCTTGGTATATAAACTTGTTGTTAAGCAAATAAAAAAAATGGCGAAAATCGGAAATATTTGGACCTGCTATTATCAAAAAAACTAAAGTAAGGACGGTAAAAATTTTAAAATTTTAATATTCAAATGCGAATATCTCCTAAACTATAAGAGATAATTTACTGCTACGACGACATTTTTTATAGTGCTCGATGAGGAGATTCTATATACGAAATTTTTTTTAAATCGGAACTCAAATGAAGAAATAGGATCGTTTTAAAAATTTAACATAGCCGAGGTGTCCTAATTTGAGGACCCCCCGCCTGGCCCCTGGTTGGCCTATAAGGTCCAAATTCAAAACCTAAACTCGACAACACCTCCTCTTTGTGCATACCAAATTTCATTAAAATCGGATTAACCGTTTAGAAGTTACCGAATTATTTCCCTCTTTTTTTTTTCCTATACCACTGTGGGTACCTCATCTTACGTGAATGTTTGTAGACAACATTTGGGGCTTTCCTTTGATATAGGTTTGAAAGCTATAACCCATGAAATGCAGGAGTTATTTAAGTTTAAAATTTTATATTTTCATAAATTTTGATTTCTATCATATGTAATTATAAATCTAAAGTGCATATTATTTGATATGGTCAATATGGGTATCAGTGGATAGGTCTCTGAAATACCTTTCAATTGATGTATATTGTAACTTATATCATTAACCCATTGAGAGCCAGCGACAATTTGTATATAAATTTCTTTTATTGTTTTTACAAAAGTACCGTTATCTCAAAAATAAATCGATGTAAGGGTACCTCATTTAACATGAAATTGTAAAATATTTGGGGCTTTTTTATAATATACGTTTGAAATTTGTAACTCATGAAGTGTAGAAGTTTTTTAAATAATTTTTCACCTGCGGCGCTATATTTCTTTTTCCCACAATTCAATCGTTTAACCAAAATATGAAAAATTATATAATAATTTTTCGCCTGCTGCGCTTTCCAGCTATTTCATTTCCAAATCAATAATTTCACCAAAAAATAAAAATTATTTCAAAAAAATTATACAACTTTTTACCAATTTCAAATCATTTAATCAAAAAGTGAAATATTTTTATTCAATTATTTCATCAAAAAGTGAAACAACTTACCCACTTCTTTGTTTAATAATTTATATCAAACAATAAGCACTTGAGATTTATAATAACATATGATAAAAATCAAAATTTACGAAAATATAAGATTTTAAACTTAAATAACACCTGCATTTCATGGGTTATAGCTTTCAAACATATATCAAAGGAAAGCCCCAAATGTTGTCTACAAACATTCACGTAAGATGAGGTACCGTTATATCGATATGTTTTAGAGATAACGGTACTTTTTTAAAAAAAGACAAATGAAAAAACAAAAAAATTCACCCTGGTTCTCAATGGGTTAATGATATAAGTTACAATATACATCAATTGAAAGGTATTTCAGAGACCTATCCACTGATACCCATATTGACCATATCAAATAATATGCACTTTAGATTTATAATTACATATGATAGAAATCAAAATTTATGAAAATATAAAATTTTAAACCTAAATAACTCCTGCATTTCATGGGTTATATCTTTCAAACCTATATCAAAGGAAAGCCCCAAATGTTGTCTACAAACATTCACGTAAGATGAGGTACCGTTATATCGATATGTTTTAGAGATAACGGTACTTTTTTAAAAAAAGTCAAAGGAAAAAACAAAAAAATTCACCCTGGTTCTCAATGGGTTAATAATATTTGTCATCTAACACATCAGTGGAAAGCTCTGTCAAAGACCTTTCCAATGATACCCATATCGACCATATCCGTTTATCAGTGATCGAGATATATCCAATTATATATCAGACCTTTGGAGGCCCATAACTCCCGGACCCTAATAGACCGGATAACTTTTTTTCCATTACTGCACTCAGAAAGTTAAATGCTACAAGGCAATAAAAAAACTCTAAAAATCAGCTGGATTAGAACACTTAATTTGTTCCATTTTTTTAATATTAAACATGTCTGTTACGCCACTAAACGAATTTATTAGAGCATCGGATGCTCTTGTTACTTTCGGCGCGATGTTTAATGATTTAGGTGAGGATATTCATAACATTTTTACCTTAGAGATACAGGGCGAGGAAATAAGACGATTGTGGGAGGAAGTTAGAACAACTTATACTTCTTGTCAGAAGTTTTTCGAAACTTCTCCCCCCAGTGTATCTGGTGATGTAGATGTGGCAGCGTCTAAATATCAGACCACATACATGGCTTATTTTCAATGTTTAGGCTCTATTAATCAGAAAATGGACAAATTTAAACGTGATTCGAAGAATAGTGATTCTTCAACGGTAAATTTAAATACTGGCACTTCAGAACACAATCTGATACCCCCTTGTGATGTTGACACATTCGGTGGGGATTATGTTTCTTGGCCTACTTTTAGAGATTTATTCACGGCAATTTATATAAATAGCACGCGGCTTAGTAATATAGAACGACTTTGCCATTTATTACGTAAAACCGAGGGTGAAGCTAAAGATATCGTATCTAAATATCCCTTAATTAATGAAAGTTTTGACTTAGCCTGGCGCGATTTGAAAGAAACATATGAAAACACTCGTATGTTGGTACATAACCAACTCAAACTTTTATTTGGTCTTCCTTCCTTTGACAAGGAATCAATAACAGCCCTTAAAACTTTACAACGAGGAATTAATAGTTGCCTTACTGCTATTTCTATTTATAAAATTCCTACTGAGAATTGGGACCCAATTATTATTTTCATATGTATTCAGCGTCTGCCTAGGTCAACTGTGATTTTATGGGAATAGGGCGTTAAGGACAAATCTGTGTTGTGTACTTGGCATGATTTTGATAACTTTCTGACGGAAAGAATTCAAACATTGCAATGTCTTCACGACCTTAAAGGGACAAACTCTTCTGACGTGGAATCTTCAAAACATTCTTACGATGCTACTTCTACTAAAAGTCGTGTATTTTGTGTCCTAACCAGTCTCATTTTTTGCGAAATTGTCTAAAGTTTAAAAATCTTTCAATAATGGATAGAATTTCTACCGTAAACAAATATAATTGCTGTTCTAATTGCCTTTCGAGGACACATAATGTCAGCAATTGTAAAGTTAATAGTAATTGTTTTATTTGCAATAATCGGCACCATTCTATGCTTCATATTCAGCATACAGAAACGCCTTCTGTTTCTACTGAACGCAATTCAGACGCGGTTCTACGAACCACTAACTCGCTACAAAATTATCCAACACCGAATACGTCGAATAATATTATGTCAAACCGTCAAGTATTTCATACTCGATATAATCAGTTCGTACTCTTAGGGACAGCGACTGTTAATATAAAACATAATAACAATAAGTATCAGGTCCGTGCTTTGATTGATCCGGGTTCGGAATGCTCGTTTATTACTGAGCGATTACGAAAAAGGTTTAACATTTCCTCGCGTTCTACGAATGTTGAAATTTCTGGTGTCAATAACACTGCATCAGTAGTTTCAAGAAATATTTGTTCTTTGAAAATCGGATCTAACTTCGATTCTTCCGTAGAACTAAACATAAATGCATTTGTTTTACCAGAAATATCGACAAATTTGCCTACGACTTCCGTCAACGCCAACATTCAAAAATTATTGCCAAATCTTCGTTTGGCGGATTTTAATCCTTTTGATGGCCGACCTATTGATATCCTTATTGGCGCTGATCTATACCCTTGGATTGTTTTACCGGATATACAACGAAACTTATTAGGGTCGTTATTAGCACAAAAGACGATTTTTGGCTGGATTCTGACAGGTCCAGTTAATCCTAATCAATTTAATTCAGTTATTAACTTTCCGGAATATTCGACTTGGTTGCATAGGAATTGAAATACTTTTATCGAAAAATTTACTTCATTATCACTAAATAAGCTCACTAAAATATGTTTACGTTTTGCCTAATATTTAAGTATTTAGTTTATACAGTTGATGGATCTGTCATAAAACCAACCATGATTCATTCGGCTTAAGATATTGCGAATGAATTAATTGTTACAATATGCTTGAGATATTGCAAGGTGGCCTGCAATGTTTAAGCGAGTTTTGTTGAGAGCTGCATTTTGGTAATTGCTCCTTTTAATGAATAATACTATTTTTAACAACGTTAGAATCTAATGCCAATTTTATACATCTTTGCTGGAAGATTCTAACGAGTAAACCGTTAACGGTACTTAAATATTATTTGCCACCAAATTAAGCTTGTTTTTTTTACACGGTCTTAAGATATTGATGTTGTCTACGACAAGCACTACGTGCACATTATCTTTTACATAAAAAAACCTGCAAACCTTCTACGAGGTAATATTTGGTTTTAAATAAAAGAGATCTACGTCTCATTAAATTTGAAACTTTATTTTGTTTTATTTTCATAAAAACTTGGACAAATTGGATTGATGCCAAACACTCACCTTAAAGTATACCAATCGGCTCAGAATCATTTTCTGAGTCGATTTAGCTATGTCCGTCCGTCTGTCCGTCCGTCCATGTAAACCTTGTAATCAAACTACAGGTCGCAATTTTGAAGATAATTCAATGAAATTTGGTACATCTTCTATTATCCCAGGGACGAAGGCTATTGAAAATGGTTAAGATCGGTCCATTATTTCACCTAGCCCCCATACAACTGAACCCCACAATAGGGCTTGAAATCCTTGTAATCAAACTACAGGTCGCAATTTTGGAGATAATTCAATGAAATTTGGCACATGATCTTTTATGGTATCGTAGACGAAGCCTATTGAAAATGGTTAACATCGGTCCATTATTTCACCTAGCTCCCATACAACTGAACCCCTCGGATATGGCTTTTAAAATTTGTAATCAAACTACAGGTCGCAATTTTGGAGATAATTCAATGAAATTTGACACATGATCTTTTATGGTATCATAGACGAAGCCTATTGAAAATGGTTACCATCGGTCCATTATTTCACCTAGCCCCTATACAACTGAACCCCCGAATAGGGCTTTTAAGTTCATAATTATGTTTAATATACTCATATCTCGACAAAAAGCTGCAATAACCAAGTTGTACACAAGACTTGATGACCCCCACAAATTCCATAATAATAGGTTCTCATATGACCCTAGCCCCTATGAAAAGCCACCATCAAAATTTCACTTAAATGTCCACAATTTTATTCAACAATAAACGGCTTAAGTATGTATATCTAAGGCAAGGTACAATTCAACTTAAATGCTTTATTATGGCAACTATTATAATATGGTCGGCCTCGCCCGACTATAATTTCTTACTTGTTTGTAATAAATTGGCATTTTTTATTAGGCAATATAATATAAAAAATATAAAAAAAATATAAAAAAATAAAAAAAATATTTTCAAATTATATACCCACTCACCCACCCACCCTATTAAAAGCTTATTTTGGAAATATTTTTATATATTGCTTGATTAATATTACTAATAATAATATTTCCCGAATTTTGTAGCATACCGATACACACATAAAATACCCTGTCGGAAATTTAAGTTTGCTGTTACAATTTTTTTGTAGATTTTTTTTAATAAATTTCCCAATATGTTTACTTTAGAATCTGTTGTCGCCGATTTATTAAGATACATCCAAACAGATTTAAAATCGTTTGATGAGAATTATCGCGCTACCCCGGAAAATTTCCAATCTCTACCCGCTCTTAAATTCCAAAAACGGGAATTAAGTGAATTATGGGCTAAAATTGATAGTAAATTCACCCAAGTTAGAGAATCAGCAGATATTCTTGACCCTAAGAAGGCTGAAGCCATAAATTTAAGTGAAGTCGTTAGACAAGTTAGATCTGCTAAAGGTTTTTATAGGTCAAGCATGATCTCGATCGACGAATCGATTGAGGAGATCACAAAAGAAAACGAAACCCGACCATCATTACCGGAACCCCCACAACGCAGCAGTGCTGTAGCCTTCAATGTACCCCCATGCAATATGCCTACATTTAATGGAGATTTTAAATCTTGGGCTTCTTTCCGGGATCTTTTTAAGGCCATTTATGGTAACAATACACGCTTAAGTGGAGTTGAAAAACTCTTCTATCTTAAGCAAAAAACAAGCGGCGAAACCAAAGAAATAGCTGACAACGCACCCCTAATTAATGATGGCTTTCTCATTGCGTGGACCCAACTCGTCTCTCAATTTGAAAATAGACGAATGCAAATCAATGCGCAATTAAAAACCCTTTTTAATTTACCCACAGTAAGCACCATGTGTAGTGCTTCTATAAGAAAGCTTCAGAGAAAGATAAATTGTTGTATTGCTAATTTAAATTCATTAGAAATTGATACGGATAATTGGGATCCTATCTTTGTATATCTTTGCTTATCAAAACTACCCAAAGAAACCCGAAGAGAGTTTGAAAAAACTCTCAATGATAGCGCTGAAATGCCGCCATGGACGAAACTTGATGTGTTCTTAACGAACACCTTTAAGGAACTTACATCAGTAAACGAAGTTCCAGATTCGAATCCTAATACCCACCCTAAACCCAAACATTTTACTGAATGTAAATATAACCCTGACAGAAGAGCCAAAGCCTTTCACAATGTAACCCATTCTTCAAAGCAAACCCACCCAAACCTCAAAATGAACAAAAATTCTCTAACCTAACCCAAATACCCAATTCAAATACCCAAAATAATGCAAATGTCCAAAAGAAATCAAATACACAAAACACCCAAACTAAACACTATGGGTCTATTTGCAAACTTTGTCAAAAGAATCACACCCTAAGAGAATGTTCTTCATTTAATTCTTTAGGATTAAACCAAAGAATTGAATTTGTAAATGAGAATGGAATATGTTACAATTGTTTAGCTACTGGACATGTCATAAAAGATTGTTATAGCACATTTAAGTGCAGATATTGCGGCGGTAAACATAATTCGCTTTTAGCCGAATTCTAACCCTAACCCACAAGTTGAGAATACTCAGGCGTCAACATCACAAAACACAGTACAGTCTTTCTCGACCAACACCCAATCAAGCAAACCCATACCCATATATGACAGAACGAAGTTATTAGGAACCGCAGTTCTGAATGTTGAAGTTCAAGGTGAGTTATTTCCAGCTAGAGCGCTTATTGACCCAGTTTCAGACTTCTCGTTTATCACAGATAAACTGAGAAGGAAGCTAAAATTACCCACTACACCCATAGTTGCTGAAATATCAGGATTAAACGAGATAGTTTCTGCTCGTTCTAATAAACTATGTCAAGTTTTATTGCGCTCAAACACCCAAAACGATTTCAGATTGAATATCCAAGCAATTGTTGTTAAAACATGAACCAAGCCCAAAATTTAAACCTGACCCTAATACAAGACTTGGAAAATAAAAGTCGAAAGTCGACCTATAGACTTTATTATTGGCAGCGATTTTTACCCACAGATTTTAAAATCTGGAGTCAAAAAGGACTTACTCAATACCCTTAAAGCTTAGGAGACTTAGTTTGGCTGGATTTTAACAGGACCTGTTCAGAATTCGCAGAATACCCAACCCTTAGTTTCTTACTTCAGTTCAGTCACGCTTGATAAAGTTTCGACCAAGTTCTGGGAAATTGAAGATGTACCCACCCAACCCAAAGATTCAGAGGAAAGTTCTTTATGCGAAGAAACTTTCATGACCACTACCCTTCGATTACTAAATGGCCGTTATTAGGTAAATTTACCATTTATATACCCCCCTATTGAGTTAGGAAACTCTCAACATGTTGCTATGGCTCAATTTCTAAGAAACGAGAAAAGTTTGATGAATAAGCCAGAGCTTAAAATGGAATATGATAACGTGCTACAAGAGTATATCGACTTAGGTCATATTAAATCCATTAAATATAATCTAAACACTCCTTCAAATGCCCATTATTATTTACCCCATCACGCTGTTGTTAAACTTGATCGTGTTACGACAAAAGTTCGAGTTGTATTTAATGCATCAAGATTTAGTTGTACTTATCTTGAAATGGCGCTTTTACAAGATAGTTTATAATGCTGACATTACAAAAATATACCGGCAAATTATGCTAAACCCTACCCACACACCCTTCCAACGAATATTATTCCGTAAAAGCGTCAACGAACCCATTCAAGATTATGAACTGCAAACAGTTACATTTGGTGTTAACTGTGCGCCATATTTGGCTATAAGAACCCTACACAAATTAGCCGATGACATTCAAAATACCCACCCTATAGCTTCGCAAATATTGCGAAACAACATGTATGTTGACGATGTCTTAGCCGGAGGTCAACCAATTGAGGAAGTTCAATTCCAATTGATCGCGGCTCTTGACTCTGCTGGTTTTCCTTTGAGAAAGTGGATTTCCAATACGAAGGAATTATTACAAAATTTACCCGAAGAACATCTACTCGATGTTGATTTACTTACCCTACCCGAATCAAATAATGCTAAAACGTTAGGCATTCGTTAGAATGTTAAAGAAGATACGTTTTTCTTTAATGTACCCTTAATTGAAAGAAAATCAGCATACACAAAGCGAACTGTGTTATCAGACATTGCTCGTCTTTTTGACCCAGCTGGTTGGTTAGCGCCAATTGTTATATCTGCCAAGATTATTATGCAGTAAATTTGGCAAGATAATACAGATAGGGATGAATGTCTTAACCCACTCACCCTTATAAAATGGCAAAATCAAAGTAATCTCGTTACCAAAACTTGAACTTTGTGGTGCAGTGTAGTTGACTAATATGACACATAATTTACTCACCCAACTCAACCTACCCTTACATCAGACGTATTTCTGGACCGACTCATCTATAGTTTTGACCTGGCTTAATAAACAACCTAACTCGTGGAACATATTTGTGGCAAACAGAGTTTCTGCAATAACCAAACAGTCGGTGTTGACAACTGGAACCATGTGGCTTCACACGATAACCCTTCCGATGTTGCTAGCCGAGGATGTAATGCTGATGAGTTGAAGGATGACACTTTATGGTGGAATGGACCATCGTTGTTGAAAGAAGTCGCGTCGAAGCCAACAATAAATAAACTTTTTATAACTCAAGCTGAAGCTAAAGTTAGTCAGTCGTTTACTATGAACGGTAATACCAACCCTTCCTTGGTTAATACGAATACTGTAAACCCAGATATATTATCAAGATTTTCGAAATTATCAAAAGCTCTAAGACTAATGACATATGTCTATCGATTTTGTGATCGCGCAAATTACGGAATAAAACAACTTCAGTTGTTTCTGGTTGTTTCAAAACTAACTTTATTTTTAAATCTTAAAAATAACTTAAAGCTAAGAATTTCAGCTAATCTGCAATTCAGCATAAACTTATGTTTACATTATTATATGTATATGAATGCTTATGTAGAGCATTCCCACAGCACTGATATTACGACTATCCACAATAACAAAACTATCAGGTTGCTCTGACATACAAACAAATAACGAAGTGTATGGTTGTATATATACAACCATACTGTCCATATATTTGGTTATATGTAACTCCTCTACACTCTGTTAAAAAATTCTCCTGAATTTAATTGTTTATTCTTCTATTTCATATTTTTTTTTTAAATTTCTTTTATAAACTTTTACTTGATTTTTCTTTCGAAAATAAATTAGTACAATAATTATAATAATAATTATGATTATCATTGAAAAACTTATTCCATAGCTTATATTTTTATGTAACATCAATTTATTTCTTTTATATTTTGATAATTGTTTTCATATGTTATATTCTGAAACGATATATTGAAATTTTATGTAAAGGCATTTATATTAGTTTCATAGTTAAATTTGTCAAATGTCATTTCATTTTTGTTAAGATATACATAATTATCAATTTGGATTTCACAATTATAATAGGATATTAAATAATTTCCATTCAAAACAAATACCCTATCGTCACAATTTTGAATCAATTTTTTGCTTATGGCATTTTTATTATTATTGTTTCATCATCGACATTTATTATTTGAAATTGTTTGTTTTGCCTTAACTTGCAGTTTCCTATGAGTATACAGTTTGAACTTATGTCCATGTATTTTAATGGAGTATTTTCTCTGAATTTGTATGTTGTGTTATCAACATTTACAAAATATTCTATATTATCATCTATTTCATAATAGTTTGAATTTGGCATTGGGAATATTGCCTTTAAATCAGTGGTATAAGAATTTAAAGGTATTTTTAGGACAATCACTAATAAATCGTCTTTGTAGTACATAACGTCTAGTTTTATAAGTTGAAGTTTGTAAAAGTCAATGTTGTAAGTCATGATTTCGTCAGATGTAAGTATATTTGAGTGTAATATGTGGTTCTTGGCTGAAGCAATGCTGTTCTGTATTTGATTAACTTATCTTCAATGTAATTTAGTTTTAGCATAATGTCTGCATATAGTACTTGAACTGCTATATGATTATTTTTCGTTTTTAAATCTTCGAAGCCAGTATTGATTGTATTGCGATCTTATTGCATAGTAGACTGAAGCAAATTGATACTTTTCTGAAAGTGATCATTTATTATGATTTGTTTGTTGAGGTAGCGGATACCAAATTTAAATGGGTTAAAATGTCATTTCTATCTTCGTTATCCATTGTACCATACAAACATTTCTGTGCTGAACCAATAATATTTAATAATCCTCTCTTTTTTTCTGTGAGTGGAGTTTCGGGGGCTAATTGATTTAATTTTAGTTTTTATTCTTTGTATTTGACTTTCGATAAGACCTTTTGGGGGTATATGCAAATTTGTTATTTTTAATTCAATATCTTCTATTATTTTATAATATTGATTAGTGTCTATTAAGTGAAGTACAGTAATGGTTTGATTAATTATTTCAACTGGTCTAATTCTAATTATTTCAAATCCTTTGTTCTGATGAAGTGTGTTTACTTGAAGTGTTCCTTTAGTCGTTGGGATGATTGTCAGGGCAATTATTATCCATATGAATTTCTGAAAATTTAAAAGGGCGTTTGATATTAGTAGGATGTATATTATTTAGTGTTTGTTTCCTGTACTTTGGTACTTCCTTATGCCTTAAGCTTTTATAGTTTTTTTTATATAGCCCTCTCTTCTGTTTTCGATATATTCTTCTCTTTTTCGTTTTCTTTTTCTAGTACTATTTTTTTGTTTGCATTAATTCTTTTCCTTATTATATTGTGATCTATTTTATGTTGTTCCACTTCAAAGGGAGTACATTTAATTGATTATAGTATTATAGTATTATTATAAAATCTTATTGCTTTTGCCATTTGTGATATAATTGGTATATTGTCTTCTAGGTTTAATACTCTAATTTTTTTTATGGTATTATTAAGTCGTTCTATGTCCGAATTTCCCGTGTGGCTATTTGGTTTTGTTGCATGATATAATATGTTGTTATCATCTAGGAATTTTCGAACATTGACTGTGTTGAACTCGTTGTCGAATACGAATTTTTTTACATTGCCTTTAATAGCTAGAAATTCTCTTAGTTTTTGAATTATGGTTTGATTGTTTCTGTCAGGAAGGTGGAAATGAATTGCGAACTTTGAGAATTTATCTATGAAAATAATGAACGATTGTTTCGTGTTTACGTATGTATCGACATGTACTATTTAACTAGTAGTGGGGGGACTTTCAGTAAGGTGCAATTTCGGTTTTATTGGGTTTCTATCATATTTCGCGGATGAGCAATAATCGCAGTTATTTATTTCTTCATGAATCGTTAATTTTAACTTGGGGTTATATATTTTGTGTCTAATTCCTTCGTATGTTGGGTTGATTCCGGAGTGACCTGTTTCATTTTTATGATACAACGATATTTGTTTTTTCAGTTCATCAATCTTCAATATCTTCAGCAAAATATGAAAATTTAAAGAATTTTACATCGGTTCTATTCTGGTATAAATTTTCTATAACTTTGTGAAATTGATAATATTTTCTTTCATTGACATTTGAAAACACTGCAACCTGTCCCTTAAGTGGAAATTGTTTGAGATAATTACCTATTTCCGGGGAATTTAGGTCATCGTTATCTAGAAAGATTCTGATTTTGTCAAATATACATATGGAGTCCATAGTTTTTCTTTCAGTTATTATTATTTTAAATCTAAAGCGATTAACAACGGTGGTTAAAATTTTGAAGTTCTCGTTTACATTTTCCTCTTGAGAATGCATTGTTTCCACTTCTAATGATGATGAGGATCTATTTTCTACCAAATTTTCACATACATTTATATTTCTGCTGAATCCCTCTCTTCGATACGACTAAGAAAATCATTATAGTCCATAAGGAGGACAAGCCATCTTTGCAATCTGGGGTTAATATTTTTGCCATTATTTTTGGCTTGTAGCCACTTAAGTGGTTGATGATCTGTACTGAGATCAAATTCTACCCCATATAATTAAGGTCTAAAATACTGAGTGCCCCAGACTATAGCTAAGAGCTCTTTTTCGATGGTTGAATAATTTTTTTCGTTGTCGTTAAGTGTTCTGGATGCATAACTGACTGGATGACCATCTTGTGTTAAAACAGCCCCCAGTGCATAATTGCTAGCATCTGTTATTAATTTAAATTTTTTATTGAAATTTGGGTACCTTAATATGGGAGGGTTGATAAGAATGTCTTTTAATTTTTGTAAAGCTACAATGAAATTGGAATCATTAACATTGACTTTTTCATTTTTCTTTAAAAATTTTGTCATTGGGAATGCGATTTTGGCATAATCCTTTATAAATTTCCGATAAAACCTCGTCATCCCTAAGAAAGACTTTATTTTCCTTTGAGTATTTGGAATTTTAAAATTTTGGATAATTTTAACTTTTTTGGATTAGGTTTTACACCTTGAGGGGTGAGAATATGACCTAAAAACTCAGTTTGGCGTTGCAGAAAACTACATTTATCAATTTGTATTTTTAATTTAGTTTCTCGGAGCCGATTGAAAATTTTTTTCAAGTTAGGTAAATGCTCATCTAAAGATGTGCTAAATATTAGAATATCGTGTAAATATACGACGCAAATTTTATTTATAAAGTCTTTCAACACGGAATTCACCAGCCTTTGAAAGGTCGATGGTGCATTTTTCAACCTAAACGGAATTCTTACGAATTCGTAGTGACCGAATGGAGTAGAAAAGGCAGTTTTCTCCCTATCCTCCGGTTTTACCAAAATTTGGTGGAAGCCTTTTGCGAGGTCGAGGGTTGAAAAATACTGTGCTCTGCCTAATTTATCGAGTATAGCTTCCATATGCGGAATAGGGAATTCGTCTGTTTTTGTAAACTCGTTGATTTTTCTATAATCCACAACGAGTCTCCACTTTTTGATATCAGAATTGTCGTTTTTTTTTTTGGAACTATCCATAGAGGACTGTTGTAAGGAGAACTACTTTCCTGAATGATATTTTGAGAGAGCAACTCCTGTATTTGATTTTGAATCTTCATTTCGTGAATTTGGGGGTATCTATATATTTTTGAATAAAGTGGTGCATTAACAGTTGTTGGGATTACATGTTGTACCTCTCCTGTACAAGTTTAAACATCGCCATCTTTGTAGAATGAGTCGTTGTATTCGTTTAATAATTTTGTTATTTTTAAGTATTCTTCGTTATTTAAATTACTTAAATTTAACTCGTTGATATTTTGAAATTTAGCATCATTAATAGTTTGGATACTGTTTATATGATATGGAGATTCCTCATCAAATAGGATTTTCTTTTTGAATATGTCAATATATTTTTTTTCTAAATCTATTTTGGCTTTCAATGGAATAAGAAAATTTTGGCCAATAATGGCATCATATTTTCTGCCTGTAAAGTTAATTATTTTCCACGAAAGTGTACCAGGAATATTAAACTCTTTAGGCATTGTAGTTACTATGCCTTTTAATGTTGAGTTGATTCCATTTAATGTTCGGAACATGAAAGACCTATTTAGTTGTGTTTCAAATTCATTTGGGAAAAGATTTGGTCTTATAATACTAGTTTCTGCGCCGGTATCAATTAAGCAAATAACTCTTTTATTACCTATTGTAACCGTTACACAGTGGTATAGGAAAAAAAAGAGGGAAATAATTCGGTAACTTCTAAACGGTTAATCCGATTTTTTTTTATTCGCTTAACAACAAGTTTATATATCAAGCAGTGAAAGAATTATGTAAAAATCATTACTGAGTCCAAAGTTATAGGCATTTTAATTTAAAAAATTAAGAAAATGCGATTTTTTGCCATTTTTTTGGGAAAAAAGTATCTCTTTCTTTTTAAGTTATCTAAAAAGTTTCTA
This sequence comes from Lucilia sericata, assembly GCF_015586225.1. Taxonomy (NCBI): domain Eukaryota; kingdom Metazoa; phylum Arthropoda; class Insecta; order Diptera; family Calliphoridae; genus Lucilia; species Lucilia sericata. The sequence goes on along the minus strand of NW_023994086.1, from coordinate 750,797 downwards.
AGAAGATGTATATAGAATTTATACTTTTTGGAAAGCTGACTTTACATAAAATACGATAAATAAAACAAAACCTAAAAGTTTTTGATACGGAGAGGACCAGGTCCATCCAAAAAAAGCCCTATTTTTTATGGAAAATTCAATTTTTAGCAAAAATTCTCAAATCGCATAGTCGATATCAAATTATAGTGACCTGTTTTATATGACCCAATATGTTCTTAATCATTTTGTAACGGGTTTTGATAACCCCGCCCCTGGTATGGATATAATAGGCAAAAAACCCAAAAATCGCATTTTTGGGATTTTTTAAAAGTTTTTTGGGAATTCCGGGATTTCTAATAAGAAAATTCAAAGTTTTTATTTAATTTTGGATTTTGAGTAAAAAAATCTACCTAACTGTAAAATTTCATCAAAAAATATTCATAAATAAAATTTTTATTGCAATTTGAAAAATTTGTATTTTCGCAAAAACTGAATAAAAAACATTTTTAATTTTTTTTAAAGTATTCCGCGAATTTTTTAATTTTCAAAAATTATATACAGTTTTGAAAAATATACAAAATTACCTTTCCATTGATATATAACATGCCTACCTATTGTTTTTTAAGTGACAAATTAATTAGGGAAAACTCAACATCTTTTAGAGAATTTACCTTGTACTATTATTTTCATCCATACATTTATTAGGCATGTTTTACTACCTAAATTTTTATGAATTTTTACAGCCACTTTTTACGATTAATCTTTTATTCTTTATCCCTAAAAAATTAACAAGGATTTATTTTATATAAAAATAGTCTTTATTTATTTTTTTATAAATTAATATAATTTTGTAAAATAATCGGTATCACAGTAGTCCATATCTAAAAGATAAAGTTAATCTTTAAATTCATGAATATTTTCAAATGCTAACGTTTTGTAGCAAATCCAACGTTTCCTTATAGTAGATAAAACAGGATCAGAAGATAGAATCAGATTATTAAAAATATCTTCATTTTGAGACTGCCTAGAACACTTCCTTGAGCTAAACTGATGAATATGCTTAAAGTCTCTATTCCTCGATTCTTGGGGTTCTTCTGTAAGCTCTCCTAAAGGCAGAATATTATGTTCTATGATGACCTTTCCATGACATAATATCTTGTGAACTGTAGGTGTCATTTCTTTCCAGGGATATAATTCCAAAAGTAATTTAGAAACTTTTGCCTAGAACACTTCCTTGAGCTAAACTGATGAATATGCTTAAAGTCTCTATTCCTCGATTCTTGGGGTTCTTCTGTAAGCTCTCCTAAAGGCAGAATATTATGTTCTATGATGACCTTTCCATGACATAATATCTTGTGAACTGTAGGTGTCATTTCTTTCCAGGGATATAATTCCAAAAGTAATTTAGAAACTTTTGTAGAATACTCTCCAAATTTTGTTGCGTTCACTTTATGCTTGCTATTTATCGCCATTAGAATAATATTGACCTTTTGCAGTAAATCCATATTAATTCCGGTTATTTCGGAAGTAGTTTCAAAATGTTTGAAAAAACGTCTAGCGGTATTACCATCGTTTGTGCTTCCATATCCTGTGAGTGGTTTATCAATATTTAATCCCATCCGCTTTTTAAATTCCTCTTGAATTCTTCTTTTCTCACTGGCTCTCATTTCTATTAACTCCTTATTGTTATTTGCACTTTTGTTTGCATTTTCCGGTATGCTTCTGTACTTTAAATCATATGCTAAATGTAGAAAATGTTCCAGAAATCGTATGCGAGCATGTAGGGGGATACTCCAAATTGTAATGTTTCCTCATTTATTGACCTTTGCTTGGAAATATTCGAAAATTCTGATTTTTTATCACCACATATGTAGCAGTACCAAGTAGATGATATTTCTGTAATGGCATTTCCAACTTTCCCATCAATCATTGTAAGTTTTAAATCATAGGACATGTTAAACGAATAATTTTCTATTTCGATTGTTATAGGTTCCAAGTTTTTAATTTCTGCTTCAATACGATTTATCAAATCTTGCGTTGTTGTTTTGGATTCCTTTATATACTCAAAACTTATTGGCCTACAAAAAGCTTTGGATCCTGGAGTCGAATTCTTCCAAATATCATCGAAACTGGTTGATGGAGAATCGCTGTCAACATACTTTCGAATTCTTAATGGAACTAGCGATGCCATAAATACACTTTTATACTCGGAAGATGATTCACTTGTGTTGATTTGTTTATATTCCGAGAGTGCTGATAATCCATCACATCCCCACTTACAAATGAGTTGAAGATCACAAGAATTTATTTTTTTTAGTTGGTCTGAAGAAAAGCCAGAAGCAATCCTTAAAGCAGTATTTTCGAGTAGAGCGCCGAGTCCAATAACAGCCTTCCGATCAGTTATTTCAATAGGAAATGGTATAATGCTTTTCTTCTTTTCGTTTATTTTGTCATATGATGGTAAAACATCCACTCCTTTTTCAGATAGCGCCTTTCTTAACGTTATGTAGTTATCACGACTTAATCCCAGCTGCAACATAAGCGCAATAGCTTCTTCCTCAGTGAACGTTGTATCAGATGATGGTGTGGGTATACTCTTTACAATTCTTTTCAGTCGTCTTGGTGATGCGGTTGGAAGAATATTTGCAATTTTTAAAGGCTGTTTTTCTTTTCTTAACATTGCTTTAAAAGTGTCTGAAACTTCTTCGTTAGATAAGGTTTCTAGTGAAGTTGATAACCTTTCCCTCTTTGATTTTGAGCTCAAATCCTCATACTGCTTACAAAGAGCACCAACAGTTGATACGCAAATAGCAACTTCTACACATTCATCCAGCCAATCAGAAAATTTCGATCGAAATTTTGCAATGGAATACCGAACACTCTTCAGTTTTATATCAACTGATTTTATAAAATTTTCAATTTTACGTATATCAGTTTTATCCACTTTATTTTTATGTGCAGTTTCAATATATTTCAATAAGAAGTTGACTTTATCTTGAAAAGGAGCTGAAGTGTGTTCAAATAAAATGGAGCACAAATCATTTTTTTAGTACGATCGCCATGGTTAGAAAATTACAAATAATTACAAACAGATATAAACCTGTCTTATATATTAATTACAGGTACTTAAATTAAATTATTTTTTAAAGGGTTATGATATTCTACCTAATATGTCTAACGTTTCCTTATGTAATGAATTTTTCCTCAATAGGTCATTTTAATAGGCTACATATTAAAGTGACCTATAGGGGTAAAAATCATTACAGTTTAAAAAATAATACCTGAACATTTTTTAATATATGTAACAAATTTAAGAGTTAACCTTATGGATGAAAATAATAGTGCTAGGTAAATTTTCTAAAAGATGTTGAGTTTTCCCTAATTAATTTGTCACTTAAACTTAAACTGTATATAATTTTTGAAAATTAAAAAATTCGCGGAATACTTTAAAAAAAAAAATAAAAAATGTTTTTTATTCAGTTTTTGCGAAGATACAAATTTTTGATTTTTTTGATGAAATTTTACAGTTAGGTAGATTTTTTTACTCAAAATCCAAAATTAAATAAAAATTTCGAATTTTCTTATTAGAAATCCCGGAATTCCCAAAAAAGTTTTAAAAAATCCCAAAAATGGGATTTTTTGTTTTTTTGCCTATTATATCCATACCAGGGGCGGGGTTATCGAAACCCGTTACAAAATGATTAAGAACATATTGGGTCATATAAAACAGGTCACTATAATTTGATATCGACTATGCGATTTGAGAATTTTTGCTCAAAATTGAATTTTCCATAAAAAATAGGGCTTTTTTTGGATGGACCTGGTCCTCTCGGTATCAAAAATTTTTAGGTTTTGTTTCATTTATCGTATTTTATGTAAAGTCAGTTTTCCAAAAAGTATAAATTCTATATACATCTTCTAAGAAACTTTTTAGATAACTTAAAAAGAAAAAGATACTTTTTTCCCAAAAAATGGCAAAAAATCGCATTTTTTTAATTTTTTAAATTAAAATGCCTATAACTTTGGACTCAGTCATGATTTTTACATAATACTTTCACTGCTTGATATATAAACTTGTTGTTAAGCGAATAAAAAAAACTGGCGAAAATCGGGAATATTTGGACCCGCTATTATCAAAAAACTAAAGTAAGGACGGTAAAAATTTTAAAATTTTAATTTTCAAATACGAATATCTCCTAAACTATAAGAGATAATTTACTGCTACGATCAAATGAAGAAATAGGATCGTTTTAAAAATTTAACATAGCCGAGGTGTCCTAATTTGAGGACCCCCCGCCGGGCCCCTGGTTGGCCTATAAGGTCCAAAACCTAAACTCGACAACACCTCCTCTTTGTGCATACCAAATTTCATTAAAATCGGATTAACCGTTTAGAAGTTACCGAATTATTCCCCTCTTTTTTTTTTTCCTATACCACTGTGCATTATTAGGGGTAGCAATCGTTTTGTGGGCTTGAAAGAAAATTAACTTCATTTTCTGCATTGTCTTCTAAATTTAGTATATCCATAGGTATGGGATTATTTCTATATTGTTAAGACTGAGGGTTACCGGCATATTTGTTTTGAACGTTGTTGGGTTGAAAATTATTTGAAGATTTCTTATTAAAATGTTTTTTATTATTAAAGTTCCTACCAGTTTCTTTCTTTTTTTTGTTATAGATGTTTGTGTTGTTTTGTGCATTAGCCCTTTTATCATATAGTAATTTTAATTGAGAAAATCGTTTATAAAATGAGTCCAGTGTTGGTTTTTCGTCTATAATGCAAGATATAAATTGTCCGTCTATTTTATCTATTAATATTTCCGTTAAGTCTCTGTCAACGTTTTGTGGAAAGTATAAGTCAGGTTTTAATTCGTCGTACAGATAAGTGTCATTAGGATCTATAAATACTTTTAATAATTTATTTAAATTATTTATCTTTATACTTCTACAATAATTAATTACCGATGAGTAAGACGTTTTTGGTCCTAAATCCTTTATTAGTGGAGTTTCGATGTCTTCCCAGCTGGCGTCGTCTGCTAGGAGGTTAATTGAATCTGCCACCTTTCCAGAGAATTTTTGGTTTTTTATAATATTTATTCCAAAATTTTGAAGTTCATGGTTATTGCCACATAATGTAATTAGATTTTCTACGGTTTTTATAAAAGATGATAGGTTATTTTTTGAACCAAATGGTTTTATTTGATTAAATTGATTTATTATTTGATTGCTATCCAAGCCAAATGTTGTGTTGTGTTGTGGCTGTGTCTGTGACTGATATTGTTATTAATGCTGTTGTAAAATAGCTTCGGCTTGTTGGATTTTCATGTTATACTCCGTTCTCTGTTGTTGCATTATTAAGTGAGTTTCTATTTGGTTTTGGAGGGTAGCATTTTGTTGTTGCTGCTCTTTTATTGTGGTATCCTGTTTTAGGATAAGACATTCTAATTGTTCGATCCTTTGTTGTATCACTTCAGGATTCATTTTAATTATTTATTTCTTTTTTATTTTATTTATTATTTGTCAATTGAGAAATATATTTTAACTTAATTATATTTTTTTTTCTTTTTTTTCAGTTTTGCTTCTAAGTTATTATGTTCTTTGAAACACTTTTTATATTTATGGTTACATTTAATTTTATCTTTAGATAAAATCACGACTGCGCCAATTACGGAATAAAACAACTTCAGTTGTTTCTGGTTGTTTTAAAACTAACTTTATTTTTAAATCTTAAAAATAACTTAAAGCTAAGAATTGCAGCTAATCTGCAATTCAGCATAAACTTATGTCTACATTATTATATGTATATAAATGTTTATGTAGAGCATTCCCACAGCACTGATTGCAATATCAGTGCTGTGGGAATATCCGCAATAACAAAACTATCAGGTTGCTCTGTCATACAAACAAATAACAAAGTGTATGGTTGTATATATACAACCAGACAGTCCATATATTTGGTTATATGTAACTCGCATCATACACCCGTAGAAATACAATTCGAAATGATAGAGTTATTCTTGATCGAAATAACCCACACAACAGACAGTCCATATATTTGGTTATATGTAACTCGCATCATACACCCGTAGAAATACAATTCGAAATGATAGAGTTATTCTTGATCGAAATAACCCACAACAAGTCAATGATATACTACGTTTATTAACTACCCATCCAAGTATTGAACTTGATGCGTCAGAGATGCAAATCTACCCGTGATAGACTTATTATTCTTTGTCAGACAGAATATTTCAACAACGAATATAACTGTAAAGAAAATACCCTATGCCCAACAAAAGTAACCTGTTTGCCCTAACGCCATTTTTAAAATCTGCAAAGATAATGCGTGCAAATGGTCGACTAGCAAATTCCAACAGTTTGTCCTATTCCGAAAGACACCCTATACTTGTACCCTACAAAAATGCATTTGCTAAACTATTAGTACAACACGTCCACCTGGTAACCCTGCATGGTGGAAATCAACTAATGTTGAGAATAATCCGATCAGGATATTAATAAATGCTCACCCTGCATAAGATATAGGAATAGACAAACAACCCAATTTATGGCGGCGTTGCCACCAGAAAGAATCCAAATAGATAAAGCTTTTACAAATGTTGGAGTTGATTTTGCAGGACCATTTGACATCAAAGCATATAGTGGCAGAACTTGTAAAATAACGAAAGGTTACGTTTGTATTTTTGTTTGCTTTGCAACAAAAGCTATCCACTTGGAGCCAACATCTGATTTGTCTACCCAAGCCTTTATGGCAGCCTTCGCTCGATTTTTCGAGGCGGGGATGCCCTGTCGCCATTTATTCGGAAAATGGGACAAATTTCATTGGAGCTAGTAAGCTGTTGAAGAAAGAGCGACAGGAATTCATCAGGCAATTGAAAGGTTCCGTTATATCTACCAACAGTTTTCAGAATTTGACGTGGCATTTTATACCCCCAGGTGCACCACACATGGGCGGTTTATGGGAGGCAGGAGTTAAAAGTTTTAAAGCTCATTTGAAGAAAATAAATACCCTAAAATATACATTTGAAGAGCTATCTACACTCCAGAATAGAAGGATGCCTAAACTCGAGACCCTTAAGCCCGTCAAGTGAAAACCCACAAGATCTCAACCCGTTAACCCCTGGACACTTTTTAATTGGCTCACCCATACTTACCCCTGCAGAACCAGACACAAGCAGTGATAATATAACCCTGGCAAGCATAATGCAAAAACTAAAGATACAACATCACAACTTTTGTAAAAGATGGAAAGATGAATATCTTAAAGTGCTCCATAGAAGATATAAGTGGAAAACCCCTAACCGAGAAGTTGAAATAGGTGATATTGTAGTAATTAAAAAAAAGACAATTTAGCACCCAACGAATTGTTACTTGGACTTGTGAACAAAACTTACCCTGGTTCTGATGGTAGAAGTAGAGTAGTTGATTTACAAACTTCAACTGGAACTGTAACACGACCAATTACTAAAATTGTTGTTTTACCCGCTAATTAGTCTAATACTTTCACTCAAACCCTAACCCAATATAACAATATCCTTAATTATTTCAACTAACCCATATACTAACCCAATATATTATGAATCATATTTAACACTTCACCCTAACACACTAATTCATTCATAATATTTCATAAACCATCTTTTATTTTCATACAGAATGGCACCCAATAACAAACGAGGATCTAACTTTGGTCGCTCTGGTCGCCGTAATGCGCATCACCACAAAGGAAGCCGAAGCCATCATAACCCCAAAAGGACAACAAAATATTATGATCATAGGCTAATAAACTGCCATAAATTCAATAAAATGAATTTGGCAAAAAAATATAAAACTGCGGTCTACCTACACTACTGTGTAAATTGTTTGGCAAGAAACCACTTAATTTGAAACTGCCCTAGTAAGGCTCGTTTCCAACAATGTGGTAGCAAGCATCACTCCACACTACATGGTCCAAATAGGATATTAAACATTTGACCTACGACCGTTCCCCTCCACCAACTCCAGCACCAAGGACTCCACCCACACCAGCTCCACGACGATCATTAGACATCGTTAAAGTTACAACACCGGTAACAACGTCGGTGATGAAAACATTTGTTCCTACAGCAGTTGTGCAGGTAGGAAGTCGGCGGGCAATGGCCATACTAAATCCTAGCTTGACTAAGTCTAGAATAGCAGCCGTCTTTGTTAGTGAGAGTTCCCTAGCTCCCTTCAAAATCGACAAAGTGGTATTTGTGAAGGTGGTAATTGAACCAAATTATTCCTCCAGCCCACAGTGGGGCAGAATGGAATTTTTTTGGAAATAAATCTGGCATTTCTAAACGGCTGATCCGATCGGGATAAAATTTGGCGTGAGCGTAGCCAAGGAGTATTCGAGTTTAAGTTTTGAAGATGAACCCTGCAGATGCCCCAGGGACGGCGCTGTGGCGGCTCAAAGTGGGGTACCTACGACATGTAAAATTTTTAAACTCGTGCCATTTTTTTGTTTTTCACCCAAATACAAAGATTTTTATATTTTGTGAAAGCGCTCGACGAGATCTTGAAAAAACTTGCTTGGACATACTACTTATCTCTTATAATATCCGAGTTATAGGCATTTAAAAATTTAGTGATACAAAATTTACCATACCTTGGTCCGCCTTTTTTAGAATACCGGGCGTAATTTTGGACCAAATGAACTCAATTTTCTCCTGTTGTTAGACAACAAAATTTCCAATAATATACAAAAAATTTCAGATCAATATCGTTTACAGATCCAAAAATATACGTTTTTTAATTTAAAAATTCAAAAAATTTTAGATTTTTGGCGTTTTTTTGCCAAAAATGTGTCTTAACTCTTTTATTAATAAAATAAAATTTTCTTTAAGAACATATAACAATTTTATAGTTTTCTAAAAGGTATCTTTACGCAGAACGCTTTGGCGTAAAAAACTTGTCCTATTTTTTGAAAATGTTGCCACTGCGTCCTTCCGAATATGACCTATTTTTTATCAAAACTTCAAATTTGGGCGACATGTTCTAAAATCCCAAAGCTGGGATCAGAAAACTGAAAGCAGTTTTGGAAACCTCAATATGTTTTCTATTTACTCCAAAAGTATTTTCCCAGCCCTGAAAGAAATGTGGACCCTATGGGCAAAAAAGTAAAAAATCCCATTTTTGGGATTTTCATTCCTATTTTTGGGAATTGCGGGATGCCCTTTGACCTTTTCAATTTTTTTTTTGCATTTTCTTATTTGAAATGACAAATTTAACAAGCGTTGAAAATTTCATTGAGTTTTGTTCATAAATAAAGATTTTGTCATATATTACATATTTGTTTAATTTCTAAAACTATGATTTATATCAAAATTTTAATAGGATCGCAGATAGCTACAACAATTTAGTCCATATTTATCCCTTAATATCATTTTTTAGTTAGATATGGAAATTCTCGACCCTTTACAAAAAATTTCAGGCCAATATCTCAATTACATTCAAAAATATGTTCATTTAAACCTGTGTCCTTTAATTTCATCTTTTTCATATTTTTAGTATTAAGTATGACAGAACATACATTTGGTGTTGAATAAAATATTTGGACAATTTTTAAAAATTATTTAGTTAATTATTTTATTATAATATTGTATATACAATAAAAAAATTATAATTTTATTATGAGCCACGCACAACAACACCTAAATCACCCCACACAAATTACCTTTCCCGCCCACCGAAATATAAAACACAATTTAATACAATATCATCAGTTAGTATAATAGCTTTTTTTATTTGAACTGTTTATCTTAAACATAATACAATTAATTCTTACAACCTACTTATATAGTTAATTCCTAACACTACTTATTTTCTATAAAATAATCTGTCATATCGGTATACATATCCAGAAGGTAATATAAGTCCTTTAAATCTTCCTTGTTTTGAGATGATAGAGTTTCATAACAAATCCATCTTTTTCGCATAGTTGAAAGAACAGGATCAGAAGATAGAAGTAAACTATTAAAAATATCTTCATTCTGTGATTGCCTGGAGCATTTTCTTGAGCTGAATAGTTGAACATGCTTAAAATCTCGATTCCTCGCTTCCTGGGCTTCTTCTGTTAACTCTCCAAGTGGAAGAATATTCGATTCAATTATTATTTGACCATGACACAATACTTTGTGTACTATTGGTGTTAGTTCCCTCCATGGATACAGAGATACAAGTAATTTAGAAATTTCAGATGTGTATTCCCCAAATCGATTTCCATTAATTTTATGTTTACTATTCAGTGCCATTAAAATAGTGTTAACTCTTCAAAGCAACTCCTTGTCGATTCCAGTTATTTTTGAAGTAATTTCAAAATCACGAAAAAACCTTCTCGCCGTATTACCGTCATTTGTACTACCGCAACTTGAAAGTGGTTTGTCGATGTTTAATCCCATCTGAACTTTAAATTCTTCTTGGATTCTGCTTTTTTCCGCAGCTCTCAGTTCTTTCAATTCTTCATTATTTTTTGTTGATTTAGTAGGATAGTTTGTTTTTTGTCCTGGATCGCCTTGTATGATGGTAATATATTGTGTCCTTTTTCATGCAGAGCTTTCCTTAATATTTAGTACTTATTTCGACTGAGACCCAGTTCCAACATAAGCGCTATTGCTTCCTCTTCAGTAAAATTTGATTATGATGTTGGAGTTGGTATACTTTCCACAATTCGCTTAAGTCGTTTTGGTGATGCATTAGGAAGAATAGTTGCAATATGTACGACATCCATAGGTTGGTTTTCCTTTTTCAGCATTTCGTTAAATGTATCAGCAATATCCTCACTTGAGATTCAAAAAAGTTTTTGTGTGACCCTCTTTTTTTTGACCTTGAACATAAGTCTTCGTATGACTTGCAAGGCGCTCCTGTTGATGTGTTGTAAGTTGAGATTTCCGTAGTAGTTTCCATCCAACTACAAAATTTTAATCGAAATTTCTCTTGATTTCCATCCACAGACTTACTTTTTACATCAAAAAGTTTTCAATTTTTGATATGCCTGTTTTGTCTACTTTTCTACTATATGTAGTTTTTATATAATTTGAAATGTCTTCAATTCTTTCTGGCCCTTTTGAAGATATACTCCATAAAACGGAACACAACTCTTCGTACTTTAATGTAATCTTCATTGTAGATTTATTAAATATGGTACTTAAAATCTGAGAAGTTTACTTATATACCAATTCTTGTCATTTCCGATACAGGTATTCCAAAGTAAAAAATTACGAATTGTCTACCTATTAACATTTAGGACTATATTACTATAACCTGTAATTCAGTCATTGATATTCTTATTAGTGAATGAATCGAAATTATCATTACCTGTATATTTTTACCTACATGATCATAAACGAAACAGAACGAAATGATCTGTCGAAAAAATTTAGGTAAAAAATAGTTATAAATTTTTGAAAATTTAAGCATAATAGACCCTTTCAATTATAAGGATAAGCAAACAAATAGAAAATAGGAAAATATAAGATTTAAATATGTTCTGTCATACTTAATACTAAAATATGAAAAAGATGAAATTAAAGGACACAGGTTTAAATGAACATATTTTTGAATGTAATTGAGATATTGGCTTGAAATTTTTTGTAAAGGGTCGAGAATTTCCATATCTAACTAAAAAATGATATTAAGGGATAAATATGGACTAAATTGTTGTAGCTATCTGCGATCCTATTAAAATTTTGATATAAATCATAGTTTTAGAAATTAAACAAATATGTAATATATGACAAAATCTTTATTTATGAACAAAACTCAATGAAATTTTCAACGCTTGTTAAATTTGTCATTTCAAATAAGAATATGCAAAAAAAAGTTGAAAAGGTCAAAGGGCATCCCGCAATTCCCAAAAATAGGAATGAAAATCCCAAAAATGGGATTTTTTACTTTTTTGCCCATAGGGTCCACATTTCTTTCAGGGCTGGGAAAATACTTTTGGAGTAAATAGAAAACATATTGAGGTTTCCAAAAATGCTTTCAGTTTTCTGATCCCAGCTTTGGGATTTTAGAACATGTCGCCCAAATTTGAAGTTTTGATAAAAAATAGGTCATATTCGGAAGGACGCAGTGGCAACATTTTCAAAAAATAGGACAAGTTTTTTACGCCAAAGCGTTCTGCGTAAAGATACCTTTTAGAAAACTATAAAATTGTTATATGTTCTTAAAGAAAATTTTATTTTATTAATAAAAGAGTTAAGACACATTTTTGGCAAAAAAAACGCCAAAAATCTAAAATTTTTTGAATTTTTAAATTAAAAAACGTATATTTTTGGATCTGTAAACGATATTGATCTGAAATTTTTTGTATATTATTGGAAATTTTGTTGTCTAACAACAGGAGAAAATTGAGTTCATTTGGTCCAAAATTACGCCCGGTATTCTAAAAAAGGCGGACCAAGGTATGGTAAATTTTGTATCACTAAATTTTTAAATGCCTATAACTCGGATATTATAAGAGATAAGTAGTATGTCCAAGCAAGTTTTTTCAAGATCTCGTCGAGCGCTTTCACAAAGTATAAAAATCTTTGTATTTGGGTGAAAAACAAAAAAATGGCACGAGTTTAAAAATTTTACATGTCGTAGGTACCCTACTTTGAGCCGCCACAGCGCCGTCCCTGGGGCATCTGCAGGGTTCATCTTCAAAACTTAAACTCGAATACTCCTCGGCTACGCTCACGCCAAATTTTATCCCGATCGGATCAGCCGTTTAGAAATGCCAGATTTATTTCCAAAAAATTTCCATTCTGCCCCACTGTGCAGCCTCCGATACGAGGTTTGCATGGAGGTGGTTAATGATCTGCCAAAACCCCCATATCCAAGCCCCATGGACGAAACAATTAAAAGTAAATTGTGTCGCATCGCTGGCTGACCCGGAGTTTTACTCCAACAACCCAGTCTCCATGGAAATTGGTGGAGACCTTTACACAAGCATCCTACAACCGAATGTGATTCACATTGGTTGGCTTGTCATGGGATCATCTACCCAAGAAACAACCATATAATGAAGTATTTTATATACACATTTTACCCTATTACCCCACACCCTTTTTATTGAATAAATAAAAATAATTGTTCCTTTCTCTTCACAGGCCCGGGAGGATGTTCACATCAGTGAACAATTGAACGTTACCATCCCTGATGTCCAATAACACCCACACTAAACTGCAGCCAACTTCATTCTGCATAAATGTCAACTGCAGCCCTACACTTTTTCTTCACTTAACTTCTATTCAATTTATCTGAAGAAGAACAAACAAATCTGTGCGCCTCGTTAACCCGGCAGTTTTAAAGTTAACAAGTTAGAGTGCTATATTCGGCTGAGCCAAATCTTAAATACCCTCCACCAGCTACTTTTATATTAATACTTTTTTAATTGATCAAATATTTGTAGAAATAAGTTTTCTCATGTCTTAAATAGAAAAACAGCTTAAATCTGTTACAATTCCAAAATTTATTGAACATTACATTTTCTTTTATATTTTTATAGCGCCCTAAAATATGCTCTAACGATATTTAATAATGTACATGTATGCATGTGTGTGAAAGATTTAAGGACTTTCAAAATACATATATATAATTTTGTTCTACACAAATTGATAATGCAACTAGTTAAATACGGTTAAAGTGCTTTTAGGGGCAGGACCAATTATAGACCGACCGTAAAAAATACTTTAAGCAAAATTTCTGTACATAAAAGCTATATTTTAGTAAAATGTTGTATCTATATCGTAATTTAGTAATAAGTAATGTGTGCTTTCGACAACACCTCCTCTTTGTGCATACCAAATTTCATTAAAATCGGATTAACCGTTTAGAAGTTACCGAATTATTTCCCTCTTTTTTTTTTTCCTATACCACTGTGTAATGTGCATGTATGCATGTGTGTGAAAGATTTAAGGATTTTCAAAATACATATATATAATTTTGTTCTACACAAATTTTTTTAGGGGCAGGACCTAGTATGGGAGATATGACCAATTATAGACCGATCGTAAAATATTCTTTAAGCGAAATTTCTGTACATAAAAACTATATTTCAGTCAAATTTTGTATCTATATCGTAATTTAGTAATAAGTAATGTGTGTTCAAGTGATTTTCTGAAGGGACACTTGCATGGGACCGACCGCACCCATGTTATAGATCGATCATGAAAAAATCTTGAAATATAATTTTTGTATACCAAACTAATATTTGTGCCAAATTTGTAAGGAACCTCCGGTTATTCCGGGTTTGAAGCTGGGGTAGTGCTCAGTCTAGTCCAGGATTCCTTTACATAAAATTTTAATACACGCTTTCAAATGTTCTTTTTTTTTCTCTCGAGCTTTATTACTTTTATGCTTATATATATTTGTTTTTTTTCTTTGCAAGTATTTTTAATACTTATATCACTTAACACGAACTTGTCTCGCTGGCCGGGTTGTGAACGTGTGACGCGTGTCGGTGTCCCTCCAATCCTGCCCTCTAACTCCTACCTTTGGGAATATCTAGAATGTAAATTCCAGAGATTATCTCTTGTTCCTAACTCTTCCGAGTGTAAACTTCCAGGAAGATTTCTATCGCTTTTGCCCTGAGCCAGTGCTTGCCTACGGTTTTTCTTCTAGAATGTAATTCTAGAGTTCTCTCTTGACCCTAATTTTCCCGAGTGTAAACTTCCAGGGAAAATGTCTATCACCTCTGCCCTAATCTTCCTCTAGCAGATGTAAATCCGTTAAAGGTTTTTGTTTGTCCACTGATTGTAAACCAGAGACCTAATCTTAGCCTTACTGTGTTTCTTGCTAACCTAGCACTGCCCACTGTAGTTTTCTTACCGACACACACGTCTTAGCTGTTCACCTGTTACACCGCAAAAGAGACTGACTGTTCGTTTACATCCTCTTTTATAGTCCTCAGTAACTACAACTCCTGTAGTTTTGTAGTGATGCTCCTCTCATAGGTTTGAACCGTTAACGGTTTTACAGCTTATTCTCCCCATCTGACTGTCCTCTCACTCTCTCAGGTTGGATATCCTCTTGTTCCCTCTTGCGGAATATATTTCTTCTCTCTTGCTGAATTCCTCTCTTGCTGAATATCTTTCTTCTCTCTGGCTGAATATCCTTCTCTTTCTCTCTGGCTGAATTCTCTTTGGCTGAATCCTTCTCTCTATGTCACTGTTCTGTTACTCTGTTGGGCTGAATTGATCGTTCTATCTGAAAAGAAACAAACACACATTGGCGGATGTAATCCGCCCCCCTTTGATGGATGTAATCCATTGCCCACCAAGTCAAACACTGATCAAATAGACATTTTATGTATTTATTTCAAAAACTACAATAAAAGAAATTGTGGGGTTCAAAATGGCAACATTTTGGGTCCTTACACTCCCTTCTTTCTTCCCGGTAGACAACGGACGGTAACATTCCCAGACGCCGAGACACGTATTCGATACGACTTTCCCCTTACGTCCCGTCGGAAACACACTTTTTTCCGTTTTTCTACCGCTGCAGCGATTTCTATCATAATCTCCGCCGGTAGTTGCTGCTCCCCGTCAACCTCGAGCGGGAAATCCGGTTCTGCACTGACTGGTGGGGATGGGGACGTTCGGGGAGGCGTGACTGGGGAACCATTGGGTTGTGCCATTGCCTGGTGGAATGCCTCTTCAAGGCTTCCCAGACTTATGTCGCCTAGGGAAAGCGCATCCTCCTCAAAGCCGCTTAAGCGAAGCTCGTCACCGTCGTTGGATTAATCGGGGTCTCCTCTGCCGTGGGTACAATTTGTCGAGCCCTATCATCTCTTCGATGAGCCTGTCGAGTGTCACGGTGATCATGACTTACCTCGGGATGGTGTGTTCGTATTACCTCGAAATCTTCGGCCATCTGAATCAGCTCTTCTAGGGACTGAAAATCTTTCCTTCTTATGTACATTTGATAGTCCACAAGGCAATTCCTAAATAATCTATCCACCTGCTGTTCGTGTGTGTATCCCGCGTGTCTCATCATGTTTTGTAATACGATGACAAAGTCTTTAAAGGTTTCTCGTGGTTTTTGCTGTCTTCGGCGAATTTCGTCGTCAAGCCCTTCAAAATATCGGGGTGGCAGGAAAAACTTCAGAAAGTCATCCTTAAAGCTTCTCCATGTGTTCCACTGATGGTTATTGTTTCTGAACCACAGCAGCGCCGCTTCTTTAAGCAATTCTGGCATTGTCCGGGGTAGCATATTTTTGTCCAGACCATAGACCTCCGCGAGTTCTTCTACTCGCTCAACAAAAGCAATGGGATCTTTTCCGCCCTCATAGCGAAACGACCATTTCCTGACTATGTCGATCACGGTTGAGTAGTGTGGACTTTGCTGAGGTGGACTCGTAGCCGATTGCGAACTCCGTTCATTGTGTGGTGATGGGCACAACAGGTGGCCTGAGGCTGATTGCTGTCCCATTCTTGTTGCCATATGTGACACTGTTGGCACGTCTAGTTGTGTGGACATACCTGGGGTTGTGGGTGTTTGGCACCGGCCGTGCTTGTTTTCTAGCTCCTCTAGCCTGGTGAGGACCTTTTCCTTGTGTTCACCGGATATAAATGTGGCAAACCTCTTCCTCATTTCTTCTACGGTACCACTGGCATCTAGATCGAATTCTTCCAGATATTGCACCAATTCATCCTTTCGTAGGGTATATGCCCAGGACGTACGCACCATGATTTCTTGTCTCTTCTTTTATTACCTTTTTGTGTGTTGATCAAAAGGGTCCCTGCTCGGGCGCCAATTTAAGGAACCTCCGGTTATTCCGGGTTTGAAGCTGGGGTAGTGCTCAGTCTAGTCCAGGATTCCTTTACATAAAATTTTAATACACGCTTTCAAATGTTCTTTTTTTTTCTCTCGAGCTTTATTACTTTTATGCTTATATATATTTGTTTTTTTTTCTTTGCAAGTATTTTTAATACTTATATCACTTAACACGAACTTGTCCCGCTGGCCGGGTTGTGAACGTGTGACGCGTGTCGGTGTCCCTCCAATCCTGCCCTCTAACTCCTACCTTTGGGAATATCTAGAATGTAAATTCCAGAGATTATCTCTTGTTCCTAACTCTTCCGAGTGTAAACTTCCAGGAAGATTTCTATCGCTTTTGCCCTGAGCCAGTGCTTGCCTACGGTTTTTCTTCTAGAATGTAATTCTAGAGTTCTCTCTTGACCCTAATTTTCCCGAGTGTAAACTTCCAGGGAAAATGTCTATCACCTCTGCCCTAATCTTCCTCTAGCAGATGTAAATCCGTTAAAGGTTTTTGTTTGTCCACTGATTGTAAACCAGAGACCTAATCTTAGCCTTACTGTGTTTCTTGCTAACCTAGCACTGCCCACTGTAGTTTTCTTACCGACACACACGTCTTAGCTGTTCACCTGTTACACCGCAAAAGAGACTGACTGTTCGTTTACATCCTCTTTTATAGTCCTCAGTAACTACAACTCCTGTAGTTTTGTAGTGATGCTCCTCTCATAGGTTTGAACCGTTAACGGTTTTACAGCTTATTCTCCCCATCTGACTGTCCTCTCACTCTCTCAGGTTGGATATCCTCTTGTTCCCTCTTGCGGAATATATTTCTTCTCTCTTGCTGAATTCCTCTCTTGCTGAATATCTTTCTTCTCTCTGGCTGAATATCCTTCTCTTTCTCTCTGGCTGAATTCTCTTTGGCTGAATCCTTCTCTCTATGTCACTGTTCTGTTACTCTGTTGGGCTGAATTGATCGTTCTATCTGAAAAGAAACAAACACACATTGGCGGATGTAATCCGCCCCCCTTTGATGGATGTAATCCATTGCCCACCAAGTCAAACACTGATCAAATAGACATTTTATGTATTTATTTCAAAAACTACAATAAAAGAAATTGTGGGGTTCAAAATGGCAACATTTTGGGTCCTTACAAATTTTGTATCAATAGCTTTATTTGGTAATGAGTAATGTGCGTTTAAGAGATTTTCGTAAAAGGACCTTGTATGGGAGCTAGGACCAATTATGTATATAAAGACAAAATTTCAAAATTCTGTATCTATATCATTATTTGGCAATGAATATTGTGCATTTAAGTGATTTTCGGGAGGTGACCTTGTATGGGAGCTGCGACCAATTATGGACCGATCGGAAAAAAATTGCATACAAATATTTCTGTATATGAGATATCTTAATTTAGTAATGAGTTATGTGCGTTTAAGTAATTTTCGGGAAGGGACCTTGTATGGGAGCTATGACCAATTATGGACCGATCGGAAAAATATTTCATAGTAATATTTCTGTATACGAGAGCAATACTAGTTCCAAATTTTATATGGATATCTTAATTTAGTAATGAGTTATGTGCTTTTAAGTGATTTTCGGGAGGGGACCCAGTATGGGAGCTATGACCAATTATGGACCGATCGGAAAAAACTTTCACAATAATATTTTTGTGCATATGAACAATACTTATTCCAAATTTTATATGGATATCTTAATTTAGTAATGAGTTATGCGCGTTTAAGTGATTTTCGGGAGGGGACCTTGTATGGGAGCTATGTCCAATTATGGACCGATCCAAAAAATGTTTTCTCCCAATGAATTCTATTGACATAAGAATTTAATTTGTAAAATTTTGTGAAGATATCAACATTCTAACGGAAGTTATTAACAAAAAACTCATTTTCCGGGAATATGTACTTTTGTATGGGAGGTATATGAAATTATGGACCGATTCTGGCAATTTTCAGCAGGAATCAATACCTTGTGTAGAAACAAACGTATGATGACTTTCATGAAATTATCTTGCATAGTTTTCGAGAAAATTACATCAGAATGTGTAAAAAATGCTTATTTTTTTCGGAGTTGTTTTAAATTTTGATTCATAACTTTTCCCGATGTGAACCGATTTTGCTCATTTTCAATACCAAACTGTACCGGATAATAGTGAATATTTTGGGTGAATTTTGTTAAATTATATTGCTTCGTTTTAACGTGAGCGTGTTTTAGACAGACAGACGGACATAGCTAAATCGACTCAGAATTTCATAAGGACCCAGAATATATATATACTTTGTTGGGTCTCAGATGAATATTTCTTGGTGTTACACACGGAATGACAAAGTTATATATACCCTCTATCATCACTGATGGTGGTGGAGGGTATAAAAATAATATTTTCAATAGAAAATTTAAAACCGCAAATTTAAAGTAAAGTGTGTCATTAAAAATAAACTATAAGAAATTGAAAATCCAAAATTAAAACTGGAAACTAAATATTTATTTGAATTTATAAAATAAATCTAAAACCCTAAACCTAAAAGCAAATTAAAATATTAAAACTTATATACTAATAAAAATAGAAATCACAGAAAAGCGTATCACAGTTTTGTTAATTAAATTATTTACCCTATAATAAATAAATATTAAAATCTAAATAAATAAATATTAAAACTTAACCCTATATATATAATAAATACTTACCACTACATTGCACATAAAATCTAACCTAAAATTTTGTGAATTATATACTTATCCTATATATAATATAATTACACTATATACTTACCCAAAGTTCAATAAATATATATATATATATATATATATATATATATATATATATATAGATATCTATATATATATATATATATATATATATATATATATATATATATATATATATATATATATATATATATATATATATATATATATATATATATATACATATATATATATATATATATATATATATATATGGTTTATAACGTTTAAGAAAATATCCCAAGCCTTTCTTATTTACCCTTCGTCTAATTCCCGCGTAAGTACTCATCTACCCATCTCCCTATAATTGGGCATAGATCCCATATAAGGTCCATTTCCGATAACCACGTAAACGCACATATTTCGTAACTGAATGAAAATATCGGTATAATATTAGTCATGAATGTGTTTATAGTAGATATGAAACACCCTGCGAAATGTTTTCCGGATCTGTCCATAATTAGTCACAGCTCCCAAATAAGGACCACTTCCGAAAATCGCTTAAATGCATATATACAATTAAGAAATAAAGATATTTTAAAACAAGAAAGAAATTATAGTCGGTCGAGGCCGACCATATAATACCCTACACCTGTTACAAAAATATAATGTGATTTAGTTTTCATAATAGAGCATTTAGTTGAATTGTACCTTGCCTCAGATATACTTAAGCCGTTTATTGTTGAATAAAATTGTGGACATTTAAGTCAAATTTTGAAGGGGGTTTTGTATAGGGGCTATGGTCAAATGAGACCCTATAATTATAAAATTCACGAGAGTCATCGAGGCTTGTATAGAACTTGGTTTTGCAGCTTTTTGTCGAGATACGAGTATATTGAACATAATTATGAACTTAAAAGCTCTATTCGTCGGGTTCAATTGTAAGGGGGCTAGGTAAAATAATGAACCAATGTTAATCAATTTCAATAGGCTTCGTCTCCGGTACCATAGAAGATGATGTGCCAAATTTCATCGAATTATCTTCAAAATTGAGACCTGAAGTTTGATTACAAGCTTTAAAAGCCCTATTTAGGGGTACAGTTGTATGGGGGCTAGGTGAAATAATGGACCGATCTAACCATTTTCAATAGGCTTCGTCTCCTGTACCATAGAAGATCATGTGCCAAATTTCATTGAATTATCTTCAAAATTGAGACCTGAAGTTTGATTACAAGCTTTACAAGCCCTATTTAGGGGTTCAGTTGTATGGGGGCTAGGTGAAATAATGGACCGATCTTAACCATTTTCAATAGGCTTCGTCCAACAATAGAAGATCATGTACCAAATTTCATTGAATTATCTTCAAAATTGCGACCTATAGTGTGGTTACAAGGTTTACATGGACAGACGGACATAGCCAAATCGACTCAGAAAATGATTTTAAGCTGATTGGTATACTTTAAAGTGGTGTAGTGTATAAATAGGCTATAAAAATAAGTTTTTTACGGATCGGTCCATAATTGTTCATATCTGTCATATAAGATCCACTTCAGAAAATCGCACATTTCATTGATAAATAAAGATATCGGCATAAGGATATTTTGTGTATATAAGAAATCTTTTTTATACCTTCCACCACCATCAGCGGTGATAGAGGGTATATATAAGTTTGTCATTCCGTGTGTAACACCAAGAAATATTCATCATCATCCTTATGAAATTCTGAGTCGATTTAGCTGTGTTGGTCTGTCTGTCCGTCTGTATGCCTCAAACACTCTCACGTTAAAACTAAGCAAAATAAATCAGCCAAATTCACTGAAAATATTCACTATTTTTCTATGCAGTTTGGTATTGAAAATCAGTCCACAAATCGGTCCACAACGTAAAAAGTTATGAGTAAAAATGTCAGACTACCTCGAAAAAAATTAAGTTTTTTTTCTAATTCTTGAGTAGTTTTCTCAGAAACTACTAAAGATAATGGAATGAATTTTGTCACACCTTATTTTCTTTACCCAGGCATAAAAAATGTTCAAACTCAAAACAATCGATTCAAAATTTCTCATAGCCCCCATACAATATATTCTCGGAAATAGATTTATCGTTAATAACTTCGGCAAAAATATCGGTATCACCACGAAATTCTGCACATATGTATATAGTAAGAACAGAAATCATATTACCAACGTAGATCTGTATAGGTCGATTATTGGTCACAGCTCCCATATTTGGTCCACTTTCGAAAAATACTTAAATACAAATAATTAATTAAGAAATAAAGATATTGCAATAATATTCAACATAAATATGTTTTGTGTATACATATATCACTTTGCAAAATATTTTTCGGATTGGTCCATAATTGGGCATAGCTCCCATATAAGGCCCATTTCCGATAACCACGTAATCGCACATATTACATAACTGAATGAATTATCGGTATAAAATTCATCATGAATGTGTTTAAAGTAGATATAAAACACCCTGCGAAATTTTTTCTGGCTCGGCCCATAACTGGTCACAGCTCATAAATAAATGCACATAACTAATTTAGAAATAAAGATATTGAAATAATATTCAACATAAATATGTATTGTGTATACATATATCACTCTGCAAAATGTATTTTGGATCGGTCCATAATTGGGCATAGATCCCATATAAGGCCCATTTCCGATAACTACGTAAACGCACATATTTCATAACTTTTTTTTCATTTTATTTATTCTTTATTGAATCTTTCTTATGTAGAAATTTACAATAAGTATTAAAATCTTAACCTAAATTATAACTAACGTTGTTATTGCCGATGCAATTTCAACCAAAGTTCTCGATAATTTGATTATCTGGCAAAATCCAATGTTTCTGTTCTTCTCAGTTGTCTATGACCCTCAAATGACAGCAACTCCCTGGCAAGGGGATTTGGGTGATCCATTTGTTGAGATCCCTATGAATATTACTATTGCGAATGTACCACGGGGCACGTGTTATTGACCTTAACAGTGCTGACTGCTTTCTTTGTAATTTTTCAACATTAGATGAGGAGGCTGTTCCCAACAGTTGAATGCCGTATAGCCATATCGGTTTTATAACTGTTTTGTACAAAAGCACTTTGTATTCCAAGTCTAGAGATGACCGTGGTCCAATTAGCCAGTACATCTGAGCTGACTTTAATTTTATTTGTGTAACCTTGGCTTCAATGTGGTGAGTCCATGTTAAGCGGCGATCAAGGTGGATACCAATATATCTCACATGGCTTTGTTCAGGAATTTTTATATTGTTTATCTGTACGGGAGGACAATTTTCTCGTCTTAAAGTAAATGAAACGTGAGTACATTTTGTTGCATTGACCTTTATTTTCCATTTGTCCAGCCACTTTTCCAATTCGCCGATGTGAAGCTAGAGTTGTTCAGAAGCTATTGAAGGGTTATCATGTATGCTTACAAAAGCGGTATCATCCGCAAATATTGATGTGTGAGTCAGTGCGCTCGTTGGTATATCTGCAGTATATAAAAGATATAGGAACGGACCTAGAATACTCTCCTAGGGTACTCCAGCAGAAATTTTTCGACGTGAAGAGATCACTTCTTTAGATCTGATTTGTAAAGATCTTTCATATATATAATTTTTAAGCAGTTTGTGAATATTCGCAGTTAGTAATGTGATAATTTTGTGTATAAGTCCATCGTGCCAGACTTAATCGAAAGCTTGAGAAATATCTATGAATAATGCTGAGCAATATTGCTTGGTCTCGAAGGCCTTCTGAATAAGAGTAGTTATTCGATAGTGCTGTGCATTTTTCTGAAACCAAACTGATGGTCAGGAATAATGCAATTACCATTACGGTGTACTATAGGGTCTAAGTTTTTGAAATAATTTCACAGATTAGATTCCTTATTATTTTTTTAAGGCGATGTGAAGTCTTCTTTGGCACTGATTAAATTTAACCTTTATGTTTGGAGATCGCGATTGTTGCCATTGACGTCTGAGTGTTCTCTTTTGACTGGGGGTGTAGACACTTTGACAGCATCTTGTAAGATATCCGTAAATATATCGACAGCGGATTGTATTGCATGGTCATTTTTCAATGAAATGTTTTGTGGCAAGTGTGAGCTGACATACATTTTATTCTTTAACCAGTTCGTTTTCTTGTTAGGGAAACAAGAACAATAGTTTTCCAATTTATTTGGGGTTTCTAATAACGTTAAAACTGTAGGCGAGTGATCTGACGAGAGGTCCAGTGAAGGGATCACTGAAGTAAATTCTCGTTTTATGTTTTTGATTACAGCAAAGTCAATTAGATCGGGAATCTTATTGAGGTCTGTAGGCTAATAGGTAGGTTGGGCACTAGATATGGCATCTAGTCTGTTATGCGATATTGTTTCTAGCAATTGTCTGCCTTTGGGGTAATGAGTAATGAGGCGAGAACCTCAAAATGTATGTTTTGCATTATAATCACCA
Organism: Lucilia sericata; assembly: GCF_015586225.1. Lineage (NCBI taxonomy): Eukaryota > Metazoa > Arthropoda > Insecta > Diptera > Calliphoridae > Lucilia > Lucilia sericata. The sequence continues at coordinate 726,874 of NW_023994086.1, read as the reverse complement.
GCTGCTATGAATCTTGGGCCAAGAGTTTTAAAGTAATCGAGAAACTGCTCTCGATTAACATTATACCTAGGAGGACAATATATTGAAGATATTGTAACTCTGCTATCAGGTATATTTATAGAGGTGGCCTGGTCCTTTTTGTATTCTGGCATAGGGAAATGTCTAATATTTTTTCTCACTAATATGGCTGTTCCACCACAGGCTCTGCCACTTGGATGTTTTGTATCGTAAGTGTAGTATCCGTTAATTCTGAAACAATTCCTTAGGGTAAAGTGTGTTTTAGAGACGAGTAGTACATCAATTTCCTGAAGTAGCAGGAATTGTTCTACTTCATTCTTGTGTTGGCTAAGGCCGTTAGCATTCCAAATACTTATACCCTACACCACTTTAGTGGGGAGGGTATATTGGATTTGTGCTGATAAATGCTTTATTATGAAAAATAAATCACATTTAATATTCATAACTGGTGTAGGGTATCATATGGTCGGCCACGCCCGACTATAATTTCTTACTTGTTAAATAGTTTATCTGACATTGTTAAGACAATGTCAAATCAAACAAGTTAGAGTGCTATATTCGGCTGTGCCGAATCTTATATACCCTTCACCACAGTGAATTTAAAAAGTATCAATTTTATAAAATTTAAATTTATTTAATTTTCCCGAATATATCATTATTATAGCAATAGCAAAACGAACAACAACAACTAATGTTTATAAAAAACCGACTTTTGGAAAAGCCAGTTTATCGGTTGACCGAAAATTGACCATTTCTAGAAAACCGGTTTGTCGGTTAACCGAGTATAAAAAACCGGTTTACCGAAATGTTTGGAAATCTTTAAAATATTATATTTAGTTAAAAAATGTAATTTTGCGAAATATTATGAATTACTTAATAAGATATTTCCACTTTTTAGTATAGATATGTACATTAATATATCATAAGAAAACAAACTTATACATAGTTGAAGATATTATTGATTCGTTAGGTATATGGAAGTTGCCATAGGAGGGATAAATTGACCTTTGAATATATAATGCATCTATATCAACAAAAAAATTTATGTCCAGGACTATCAAGTGTAAATACTGTTCAGGCTCGCGACGATTCATCGGGAACGGAAGTAGACGACGACTGTCTCGACATATACATTGAGCCCCTGCTTTAATTGTGACCTCCCTCCGCTCGCTACGGAGGGAGTCATTCTGACTTCCTGTCAATCAACCTAAGCGCCATTACAATTTGTGAAAAACCCCAGCAGCATAAATTCTCGGACAGCAACAACAATCCTTATGTTTCGATAAATACCAACAGACACCAACATGGTGGGCAGGGTATTATACGTTTGTGCTGATGTTTCTAACGCACACCTACACCAACTTTAAAGTATACACATGGCTTTGTTCAGGAATTTTTATATTGTTTATCTGTACGGGAGGACAATTTTCTCGTCTTAAAGTAAATGAAACGTGAGTACATTTTGTTGCATTGACCTTTATTTTCCATTTGTCCAGCCACTTTTCCAATTCGCCGATGTGAAGCTAGAGTTGTTCAGAAGCTATTGAAGGGTTATCATGTATGCTTACAAAAGCGGTATCATCCGCAAATATTGATGTGTGAGTCAGTGCGCTCGTTGGTATATCTGCAGTATATAAAAGATATAGGAACGGACCTAGAATACTCTCCTAGGGTACTCCAGCAGAAATTTTTCGACGTGAAGAGATCACATCTTTAGATCTGATTTGTAAAGATCTTTCATATATATAATTTTTAAGCAGTTTGTGAATATTCGCAGATAGTAATGTGATAATTTTGTGTATAAGTCCATCGTGCCAGACTTAATCGAAAGCTTGAGAAATATCTATGAATAATGCTGAGCAATATTGCTTGGTCTCGAAGGCCTTCTGAATAAGAGTAGTTATTCGATAGTGCTGTGCATTTTTCTGAAACCAAACTGATGGTCAGGAATAATGCAATTACCATTACGGTGTACTATAGGGTCTAAGTTTTTGAAATAATTTCACAGATTAGATTCCTTATTATTTTTTTAAGGCGATGTGAAGTCTTCTTTGGCACTGATTAAATTTAACCTTTATGTTTGGAGATCGCGATTGTTGCCATTGACGTCTGAGTGTTCTCTTTTGACTGGGGGTGTAGACACTTTGACAGCATCTTGTAAGATATCCGTAAATATATCGACAGCGGATTGTATTGCATGGTCATTTTTCAATGAAATGTTTTGTGGCAAGTGTGAGCTGACATACATTTTATTCTTTAACCAGTTCGTTTTCTTGTTAGGGAAACAAGAACAATAGTTTTCCAATTTATTTTGGGTTTCTAATAACATTAAAACTGTAGGCGAGTGATCTGACGAGAGGTCCAGTGAAGGGATCACTGAAGTAAATTCTCGTTTTATGTTTTTGATTACAGCAAAGTCAATTAGATCGGGAATCTTATTGAGGTCTGTAGGCTAATAGGTAGGTTGGGCACTAGATATGGCATCTAGTCTGTTATGCGATATTGTTTCTAGCAATTGTCTGCCTTTGGGGTAATGAGTAATGAGGCGAGAACCTCAAAATGTATGTTTTGCATTATAATCACCAGCTGCTATGAATCTTGGGCCAAGAGTTTTAAAGTAATCGAGAAACTGCTCTCGATTAACATTATACCTAGGAGGACAATATATTGAAGATATTGTAACTCTGCTATCAGGTATATTTATAGAGGTGGCCTGGTCCTTTTTGTATTCTGGCATAGGGAAATGTCTAATATTTTTTCTCACTAATATGGCTGTTCCACCACAGGCTCTGCCACTTGGATGTTTTGTATCGTAAGTGTAGTATCCGTTAATTCTGAAACAATTCCTTAGGGTAAAGTGTGTTTTAGAGACGAGTAGTACATCAATTTCCTGAAGTAGCAGGAATTGTTCTACTTCATTCTTGTGTTGGCTAAGGCCGTTAGCATTCCAAATACTTATACCCTACACCACTTTAGTGGGGAGGGTATATTGGATTTGTGCTGATAAATGCTTTATTATGAAAAATAAATCACATTTAATATTCATAACTGGTGTAGGGTATCATATGGTCGGCCACGCCCGACTATAATTTCTTACTTGTTAAATAGTTTATCTGACATTGTTAAGACAATGTCAAATCAAACAAGTTAGAGTGCTATATTCGGCTGTGCCGAATCTTATATACCCTTCACCACAGTGAATTTAAAAAGTATCAATTTTATAAAATTTAAATTTATTTAATTTTCCCGAATATATCATTATTATAGCAATAGCAAAACGAACAACAACAACTAATGTTTATAAAAAACCGACTTTTGGAAAAGCCAGTTTATCGGTTGACCGAAAATTGACCATTTCTAGAAAACCGGTTTGTCGGTTAACCGAGTATAAAAAACCGGTTTACCGAAATGTTTGGAAATCTTTAAAATATTATATTTAGTTAAAAAATGTAATTTTGCGAAATATTATGAATTACTTAATAAGATATTTCCACTTTTTAGTATAGATATGTACATTAATATATCATAAGAAAACAAACTTATACATAGTTGAAGATATTATTGATTCGTTAGGTATATGGAAGTTGCCATAGGAGGGATAAATTGACCTTTGAATATATAATGCATATATATCAACAAAAAAATTTATGTCCAGGACTATCAAGTGTAAATACTGTTCAGGCTCGCGACGATTCATCGGGAACGGAAGTAGACGACGACTGTCTCGACATATACATTGAGCCCCTGCTTTAATTGTGACCTCCCTCCGCTCGCTACGGAGGGAGTCATTCTGACTTCCTGTCAATCAACCTAAGCGCCATTACAATTTGTGAAAAACCCCAGCAGCATAAATTCTCGGACAGCAACAACAATCCTTATGTTTCGATAAATACCAACAGACACCAACATGGTGGGCAGGGTATTATACGTTTGTGCTGATGTTTCTAACGCACACCTACACCAACTTTAAAGTATACCGTCCGTCTGTCCGGCTGGCTGGCTGCCCATATAAACCTTTTGCGCAATTTTCAAGATATTTTGATGAAATGGACCATACGTGTTTTTCGGTTCAACGACGAAGCCTATTGAAAATGGTTGAAATCGGTCCATTATTTCACCTAGCCCCCATACAACCATACCCCTCGAAAAAGGCTTTTGAGTTTATAATTATGTTAAATATTGTAATATCTCTACAAAAATCGGCAAAACTTAGATCTATATACGTCTTAATAATACTACCGATTTTCGTAATTATCGGACTTTATTTGACCCTAGCCCCCATACAAAGTCCCCTTGAATGTCAATAATTCTCTAATAAACACTAGTATCACGATGAAATCCAGCCATGTACCAAAATTTTTGTTTACCCTTGCCCCCATATAACCCCTCTTTTAGAAAATCACTTTTTTCAACAAATGCTTTGTTATTAACTTAAATGCTTTGTTATTAAAAATAATCCACGTTTTTAACATACTCAGTTGTGTACTTTCCTATTTTAATACCCTCCACCACCATCAGTGGTGATAGAGGGTATATATAAGTTTGTCATTCCGTTTGTAACACCAAGAAATATTCATTGGAGACCCAACAAAGTATATATATTCTTGGTCCTTATGAAATGAGTCGATTTAGATATGTCCGTCTGTCTGTCTGTATAAAACACGCTCACGTTAAAACGAAGCTACGGAACTTTATGAAATTCACCCAAAATATTAATTGATATCATAAGCAGTTTGGTATTGAAAATCAGCAAGATCGGTGAAATAGGTTCAGAGTTATGAGTAAAAACTTGAGACAACCTCAAAAAAAATTGTGCTTTTTCACATATTTATTTGTATTTTTTACAAAAACTACTGCAAATAAATTTATGAATTTTGTCAGAGATATAACTCTTGGTGCAAGGATCAACATTGTTAAAAATCGGAAAAATCGGTTCACAATTACATATACCTCCCATACAAATGTACATATTCCCCGAAATTAATTTATTGTTAATAATTTCCGAAATAATGCCGATATATTTACGAAATTTTACAAATTTAAATTCTATGCGAATAGAATTCATATAAAGAAACAATTTTCTGAATCGGTCCATAATTGGTCATAGCTCCCATATAAGGTTACCTTCAGAAAAACTTTTAAACGCACATAACTCATTATAAAATAAAGATATTCATACAAACTTTGGCTCAAATATTGCTTTTATCTACAGAAATCCTACTGTACATTTTTTCACGATCGGTCCACAATTGGTCATAGCTCTCATACGAGGTCTCCTTCTCAAAATCACTTAAACACATATTTCTCATTACTAAATAAAGGTATCCATACAAAATGTAGCTTTTATATACAGAAATGATACTGTAGAATTTGTTTACGATCGGTCCGTAATAGGTCGTAGCTCCCATACAAGGTCTCGATAATCACTTAAACGCATAAAACTCTTTACGAAATAAAAATATCCATAGAAAATTGGCACAAATATTGCTTTCATCTACAGAAATCTCATTATAATTTTTTTTACGGTCGATCTATAATTGGTCATAGCTCCCATTTAAGGTCCCCTTTCGAGAATAACTTAAACGCATATTACTAATTACCGAATAATGATATCCATAAACAATTTGGCACAAATATTTATTTTTGAATTTTGTCATACATATAGTTTGGGAATCCACTGAGTTGAAAATCGAAATCAGTCCACAATTTCTTGTACCACCCATAGGGATTAAAAAATTTATTATTTTTCGCAAAAAATTAAATAAAAACTGTCCAAAACGAACAGGATTCGAACTTAAAATCTCCCAGTTGCTAGTTTTACGCCATTCCCACTACACTATTAACTAGCTTCGTAATTGTTTGCAACTAATGTTCACATAGAAATTCTCTTTCCTGTTTGTGTAAAAAATTGTTGTTAATCAAAGATCAAATAAAATGTGCACATTGAGAAAGTGTAACTGATAATTTCTTATGCTATCCAGCAACATCAGTGTTGATAAAAGCTATTCAGCAGCAATGTTTTGTACAAACAGAAAATAACATGTCATTTTTATATGAAAAATATTAGTTAACGGAGAACAAAATAGTGGATGGAAGGGAGAATTAACAAACTGAGCATTGCAGGTTCGATTCCTGTCGAACGGACGGACATGTCTTAATCGACTCAAAATGAGATTCTGAGTCAATCGGTATACTTAAAGGTGGGTGTAGGATCAATATTTTTGTGGGTGTAGGATCAATATTTTTGTGTGTTACAAACATCAGCACACTACTATAGTGGTGTAGGGTATAAAATCACTTACACATGGGAGGTGACACACAAATTATTGCAAGTTCGCCAATTTTTCCGAACGCTAATAAGGATTTTAATGTAAGCTATGAAAAATGAGAACAATATTGTATTGTATTTAATTAATCCCCCCATTGAAAGTCCGCCCGTTTTTCTCTAAATGTTCACATGAATGTCAAAGTTCTTCATGTAAAATTTGAAGATTCTAGCTTCTATAGTATCACAGATATAAAATTTTTTCTATTTAATTTATAAGGGGGTTCCAAGCCGCCCCCTGATGAAAGTCCGCTTTTTCCCCCCAAAATGTTCAGATGAATATGAAAGTCCTTAGTGCGAAATTTTAAGAATCTAGTTCTATTAGTTTCCAAGGTAAAATATTTTTTGTATTTAATTCATATGGGTGGTGCCGCTCCCCCCATTGGTAGTCCACCAATTTATTACCCAAAATATTTACATGGATGCTAAAGTTCTTCGTGCAAATATTTGAAGCTTTTAACTCTAATAGTTTCCAAGATAAACGAATTTGTGTATTTTATAATTTTTATTACCCAAAATATTTACATGGATGCTAAAGTTCTTCGTGCAAATATTTGAAGCTTTTAACTCTAATGTTTCCAAGATAAACGAATTTGTGTATTTTATAATTAATATGGGAGCCACGCCCCCTGCTGCTGGTCCGCTCACTTTTTATCATAACTAATCATATTGAGACTTATGTGGAACCGACCAAATTTGAGGGCTCTAACTGTTACATTTTTCTGATATATACTGATTTAATATTGAGGACTCTAATTGCACCAGTTTCCAAGATATACGACTTTTAGTAGTTATTTAGTAAGTAGACGTGGCACCTCGCACACTGTGAAATTTAAAAATAAAATATGTAAACTTATTTTTCCTTCCAGGCATACAGTGAACACACTATAAAATTTCAATAAAATCGTTTAGCCTTTTGCGGCTATAGACTTACAAACAAACAACATATATACTACATCTACATACATACATACATCATACATACATACATACATACATACTACATACATACATACATACATACTAAACATACATACATACATACATACATACATACATCTACATAAATACATACATACAGACAGACATACATACATACTACCTACATACATACATACATACATACATACATACATACATACATCTACATAACACAACCCCCATAACATACATACATACATACATCCAATACATACATACATCTAAAACTACATACATACATACATACATAATAACATACATACATACATACATACATCTACATACATACATACATACATACATACATACATACATACATACATACATACTACATACTACATACATACATTACATACATACATAATCATACATACATACATGCATACATGCATACATGCATACATGCATACATGCATACAGCATACATCATACATACATACATACATACATACATACTACTCATACATAAATACATACATACTACATACATACATACATACATACATACATACATACATACATACATACATACATACATACATACATACATACATACATACATACATACATACATACATACATACATACATACATACATACATACATACATACATACATACATACATACATACATACATACATACATACATACATACATACATACATACATACATACATACATACATACATACATACATACATACATACATACATACATACTACATACATACATACATACATACATACATACATACATACATACATACATACATACATACATACATACATACATCATACATACATACATACATACATACATACATACATACATACAGCTGCGTTCAAAAAAATAGGAGTGAGACTTAAAAATAATTGTGCAGCTTAATTAAAAAAAAAACATTTACAGAAATCCAATATTTTTTCAGGATATTTGTTTGTTAAGTGTTTAAAATACAAAACGAATGAAATTTTTTATATAGGTTCATTAGTTTTTTTGGTATTCACTATTTTCGAAATCCATATCAGATTTCGGCTGTTCAAAAAAATAGGAGTACCGTATATTATATAACCTAAGTTAGATTAATATTCATTATTCGTAGTAAATATTAAAAATATAATATAAAACTGTTATATTTTGCTGATTTTAAGTAATTTTAAGCACAGTTCACAATTATTTCATTTAAAATCCTGAAAGAAAATGTCAGAATTGACGAAAATGAAATCTGTTCAAATATCTTGAAAATTATGAAAATATCGCGAAAGAAAGTATGAAAAATCTCATGGTAATTTCATTAAAAGATTTTTTGAATACTTTAGGAAGTCAAATGTTTTAAAATCTCTCTTAAAAAATAAACATTTTATTGAAATATGATAAGAGCTTTCCATAAGCGCTTATCATTTTTTTTAAATTAATCCGATTAGGGCGTCCCAAATTAGTGAAACCAAGCCAAATTGTAGTTATTAAACATCGTGATCAATATTCAGTTAGTTCAGATCAATTTTTAAACAAATCTATTTTGAAAAAATTTAATTTCAGACCATAAAGCATATAGTGAAACCCATAAAGTTTACTAAGTAACGCATTTAGAGGTGGTTTCATGCATGGATGAATTTTTAATGCATGAATACGACAACAAATTACATTTTTAATCTAAATGAATTCAGAAAATTTATTGGAAGTCCATTAATCGAAAATATTAAGCTCTAACCAACTTTAAAAGAAGTCGTATAATAGGAATGATTCACGATGGGTCTTGACAAAAAGGGTATGGTCGTAAAAATTGTAAAATGGAATCGTAGACCAAATGTTGTAGGTAAACATATTACCCCAAGATATGTTCTCATATTTCCAATAAACAAATTTGATAAAATGGCGGTGTTGTGGTAAGAAAACATTATTGATTCCAAATTGGTGGAAGGTCGTTCCATAGGAAGTATGCCATTACATGATTGTCAACATACTGATTCTAAAGCAAAACGTTAAAAGACTTTGCATATAACGTCTTTTAAAGTTTTCTGATTAAATAACTGCATATTTGTGGATAATCGGCCACGTCATGTGTTATCAAGCCCCTCAAAACCGTTGTCGGAAAGACATTAAGTTCCGGAGGCTCATATACCCAAATTCTAAATAAAATCTTGACAAAAATGACTGATGCTGTACTGCTACAATTTAATTAATAATATTTTAGATGAAAGTCCTTTCGTTTTTGTTTTTATTTTAAAAATAATTGACCTTAAATCGAATACTCCTATTATTTTGAACAATAGATTTTGTATATAAATTGAAAAAAATATATATTTTTATAAAGAAATTTCTTAAATATATAAAATAACGATTATAAAAATTAGTGAACAAGTTAAATAAATACATGTAACATGGATTATTATTACTATAAAACTGGTATCGCTAATAACCATGTACATATTTCTCCCTAAATATTACTTAAATATTTAGTTCTTAATAGTTTATACCCGCCGTTATAATTATCTGCATTATTATTTATATTTAAGTTTAGTGGGAACCGCTTTATTAAAATCCACCCTAGTGTAAACATCACATATCAGTTTTGTATATTATTATATATTACATGCATATTGGTAATATGTTATAATTCTCACTTAGTTTATATATACTTCTGTATAAGTACACTAAGTTGGTATGTGGTAGGCGCGGTTCAACCGGGACAAGAATTTGCCAAACACTTCAAATATACTTTGAAGACGGTTGTTATAGCTTTAAGCGATAACAACTCCTGGTGTTCGGACTTGGTTCGAGCGTCACCTTGCACTGCGACTTCGGTCGATAGTTTCGGACACTGCGACTTCGGTCGATAGTTTAGCCACTGCGCCTTTGGTCGTTAGTTTAAGCTATTATTGACAATAGCTCCCGCCGTTCGGACTTGGTTCGAGCGTCACCTTACACTGCGACTTCGGTCGATAGTTTCGGGCACTGCGACTTCGGTCGTTAGTTTCGGCACTGCGACTTCGGTCGTTAGTCTTAGCATTGCGACTTCGGTCGTTGATTTCGACACTGCGACTTCGGTCGTTAGTTTAGACACTGCGACTTCGGTCGTTAGTTTTGGCACTGCGACTTCGGTCATTAGTTTCGGCACTGCGACTTCGGTCGTTAGTTTAGACCCTACGACTTCGGTCGTTAGTTTAGACACTGCGACTTCGGTCGTTAGTTTTGGCACTGCGACTTCGGTCATTAGTTTCGGCACTGCGACTTCGGTCGTTAGTTTAGACCCTACGACTTCGGTCGTTAGTTTAGACACTGCGACTTCGGTCGTTAGTTTAGACACTGCGACTTCGGTCGTTAGTTTAGACACTGCGACTTCGGTCGATAGTTTTGGCACTGCGACTTCGGTCGTTAGTTTTGGCACTGCGACTTCGGTCATTAGTTTCGGCACCGCGACTCCGGTCGTTAGTTTTGGCACTGCGACTTCGGTCGTTAGTTTAGACCATACGACTTCGGTCGTTAGTTTAGACCCTACGACTTCGGTCGTTAGTTTAGACACTGCGACCTCGGTCGTTAGTTTAGACACTGCGACTTCGGTCGTTAGTTTCGGCACTGCGACTTCGGTCGTTAGTTTTGGCACTGCGACTTCGGTCGTTAGTTTAGACCCTACGACTTCGGTCGTTAGTTTTGGTACTGCGACTTCGGTCGTTAGTTTAGGCACTGCGACTTCGGTCGTTAGTTTAGACACTGCGACTTCGGTCGTTAGTTTTGGTACTGCGACTCCGGTCGTTAGTTTATTAAAATAAGTAAGATAGACTTAAGAAAATTGTATTATTTTAAATATTAGTTTTAAGTACTACACCGATCCTGATCGAGGACCGCACCGATATTGTTCCAGATCCAACCGACAACATTTCGTGCTCCTGAACCGGTCAGCGATATACTGTGTTCCCGTTACAAACCAGAAGGAGTCATCAGAAATATCCGTTTAAATCCTGAATTCATATCAACGTTGCCATAATTCCTATATCTACATATTGTTTACTATTCCCGAATATTAAATAATAATAAAGAACACCATTATTAACCCCCAATAAGGGCAAAACAATTGTGTTTTCTTTAACTTAAGGTTTGTGGATCCGTAAGTCGACCTTGGACACCCTGAATTACCTCAGCCGACGATAAAACCACGTTACAAATGGCGCCCGAGCAGGGACCTGATTCTAAGTCGCAACGCGAAAAAAAGGAGAACGTCGCCAACGAGGAGGAATCGGTTCCGAATTATGAAAGCAACAAAGTTGATAATCCATCTACAAGTCAAACTTTAAGTAAGGATTCAGTCGGTTGGATATACCTACTACGAAAAGAGCAACTTATCGAGCAATGCAGGAATGCCGGTATTCCAACAGTTGGCTTTACTGTTGAACATCTACGAAAACAGCTCGCCGAGAACCTCCGGGCTAAGCGGCTAAGGAAGTCCACCGAAAATATGTTGCTGGAATTGGAGAAGGAAATAAAAACTGCAGAGCGAAGTGTTGTTCCCGAAGATGAATTATCCCTAACAGTACCATCGATATCGTCACGTAGTAACATTTCGGATTTAGAGATTATGAACATTGTCCATAGGTGGGATTTGAAGTTCTCGGGAGAAACCGATGTAATGGAATTCCTTGAGCGGCTCGAGGAATTATCCGAATGTCATCAAATACATCCTGACCGCCTTTTGCCGTCTATGCTGAGTATGCTAAGTGGCAATGCTCTTAAATGGTTTCGAGTAAGAAAAGAGACAATCCACACCTGGCAAATTTTTAGGCATGAAGTCGAAAAATTTTTCCTCCCTACAAGATATCTCTCCCACTTAGAACAAACCTTTTATAATCGGAAGCAGAACAGCAGAGAACGCGCCAAAGATTACATATTAAATATGCTTACCCTCTCCAGGCAACATCCCGTTTTAAGGAAAATTAACCATCTTGACCGAATATATGACGGTCTTCGTACGGAATATCGTCATAATGTCCGACGTACCGATTTTACCAACTTGGATGAGCTTACCACTATGACCGACGAATACGAAGCTTTGAAACGAGAAGAGCGTCCTCAACCTTCGCACATGATGGCTAGTTTGACCTATAACCGAGCGACGAGTTGTTGGAGGTGTAAAGGCGTGGGTCATAAAAGAATGACTTGCACTCTCCCGGCAAAATTATTTTGTTCGTACTGTGGCCACGACGGCATTCTTTCCCGAACATGTAATTGTAGAAACCAATCCCAGTCCAATATGACCTGTATCCCGACCTTAGGTGACTGTCGGTATTATGTCGCAGTTCTGATTCACGGCCGTCAAATTCAAGCACTTGTTGACACTGGCTCATCACGCACATATATTGGTGAGTCTTTAAGACAATATTTATTAGGCCTGAAAATATGCCCCGTGAGCACCAATGGTATAGTACAGATGGCGGATCAATCATTGGCCAGCAGTCTCGAAGTATTTTCGGTTCCCATTAACTACAAACACACCACAGTGATAATACAGACTTCAGTAATATCTTCATTAGCGGAACCCATGATACTCGGCATGGATTTTCTGAATGCCTTCAATCTTGAGATTCGGCTAAATGGGGAAGTGCTTAAAAAACCCACTAGCATGAGTATGACACAATACGAACCTCTGCATACGATTACACATCGGGATTTTTTAACCGAAGAGGAAAACAAGAAACTGGCCAACTTACTAGAAATCCATAAAAACAAATTCGACACCGTGAAAGGCTTATGTACAGTCGCCAAACATGAAATCCGACTTCGCCACCATACCCCTATTAAACAGAGATATATGCCTAGAAACCCAGCGATGATGGAAATAATCAACCAGGAAATTGATAACCTGCTGACCGAAAAACGTATTGAGCCATCACGAAGCGCATATAGCTCTCCTATAGTGGTAGTAAGGAAAAAACAGGGAGGTTGGAGAATGTGTATAGATTATCGACAGCTCAATGCTGCAAGTGAGCCAGATGCATATCCCCTGCCGCAGATCAACGCTATCCTGGATCAATTACGAGAAGCAAAGTATATTTCCTCGCTAGACCTGAAAAATGGGTATTGGCAGATCCCGTTAGAAAAAAACTCCAAACCATACACTGCATTCACTGTCCCGGGAAGGGGGTTATTCCAATGGAAAGTAATGCCCTTTGGGCTGCACTCGGCCCCGGCTACTTTCCAACGTACTTTAGATCGTATCGTTGGGTCCGACCTATACCCACTAGTATTTGTATACTTAGACGACATTATAGTCCTTGGTCGTACGTTCGCTGAACACCTACAAATCTTGGAAGCAGTCTTCATTCGTCTTCAGCAAGCACAAATGATGTTAAATTTCGAAAAATGTGAATTTGTTCGTACCAGCATCCGTTACCTTGGACACGTAGTCACTCCTGAAGGCATACAAACCGATCCGGAAAAAATTGAAGCGATACAGAAATTACCGATCCCGAATAACTTAAAAGAACTTCGGCGAGTACTGGGTGTAGCCTCATGGTACCGCCGCTTTGTACCAAATTTTTCCAATCTAGTAGCACCGTTAAATAAACTATTAAAGAAATCAGTTAAGTGGTCCTGGGGAGTAGAACAAAACCAAGCTTTTAACAAGTTAAAAGAAGTTCTCACCCAATCCCCTGTGCTTGGATGTCCGAATTTTGAAACCCCGTTTTACCTGCAAACAGATGCCAGCCAAGAAGGGTTAGGTGTAGTTCTATTCCAGCGTCAATCGGGTATTGAAACCGTTATCGCCTACGCCAGCCGAACCTTAACCGACCTTGAAAAAAAGTATTCAACAACGGAACAAGAGTGCCTAGCGATTCTATATGGAATAAGGAAGATGAGATCGTACTTAGAAGGCTACCATTTTACCGTAATCACGGACCATCACTCGCTTAAGTGGCTACATAGGCTACAAAACCCCTCAGGACGACTTGCCCGCTGGGCATTAGAGCTACAACAGTATGATTTTGATATCGAATACCGTAAAGGGGCTTCTAACGTAGTAGCCGATGCACTTTCGAGGGCACCTTTACGCAACCCCGAGGAACCTACATTAATGGCAACAACTTCACCATGTTGGTATCAGCGAATGTCACATTTAGCCCAGTCAGATAGTAAGAATTATCCTGACTTCCAGGTCATAGATCAAAACCTGTATAAACATATTCCCAGGAAGTCAGCTTTGGATTCAAGACCAGAATGGAAACTATGTATCCCCTTGGAGAATCGCAATCGGATTCTCAAAGAATGTCACGATGCGGTCGAAGCAGGTCACTTTGGCATATTCAAAACTCTTCGCAGGGTGGAAGAAAAATACTATTGGCCGGGTCTTTATCGAGATGTCGTGAACTATGTTCGTTCCTGTGAAACATGTGCCCGTTACAAACCAGAGCAAAGATTACCAGCTGGGATTATGAGGACCGTACAATGCGATTCTCCGTGGGAGATTGTAGCAGCTGACTTCATTGGCCCTTTACCGCGATCTACAAATGGCAATACTGCTCTGCTCGTATTGATAGATGTATTTAGTAAATGGGTAGAACTCGTTCCAACTAGACAAGCCTGTTCGAAAGATATCGTAAGAGCTCTTAAAGAAAGAATAATTTTTCGTTTCGGTTGTCCAGAAATATTTTTATCAGACAACGGAGTTCAATTCATGAGCCGCATAGTACAAAGTCTGTTGTCCGAACATGGTATCCAACATCGCACAACCGCCCCATATGCACCGCATGAAAATCCGACTGAAAGGATGAATCGAACTGTTAAGACAATGATAGCGCAACAAACTGGTTCTGATCATCGTTACTGGGATAAAAAGATACCCGAAATTGCTTTTGCCATCAATACCGCAACCAACGAAGTAACATCATTTACCCCAGCGGAAATAATTTTCGGGAAGAATCCGAAAAGTCCCAATGAATTTCGTCATAGATTTGAGTGCCCATTAGAAGAAGATTTTGAAAGAAACATGCTGGACTTATGGGGTGAAGTTGCAAAACACAAGAAGAAAGGTTCGGCGAAACAAGCAAAATACTATAATCTGCGCAGACGGCCATGGGTACCAAATATAGGTGATAAAGTCTGGAAACGAGAACGGAAATTGTCTTCGGCAGCAGACAAATTTAACCAAAAATTAGCTGAAAAATATTCCGGTCCATTTACAATTATACGAAAATTAGCTTCAAATATATTTGAAATTAACGATCATGACAATAAAACATTCCGAGCCAATGTGCAAGACCTTAAACCGTATATAGAAAGAGATGAGAATTAAAGAAAAAAGTCTACAAGAAAAAAAAAACTATAGAAAAGTAAATAAATAAAAAAAAAAAATGAACTTTTAAGAGCACAGTATAATTATTCTCTCTTTCACACTCTAACACACTCAATAATTTTTTTTCCTCTTTGCTTTTGTCTAAGGGACTGTACAATGTAAAACAAGATTATGCACGATCATTTTCTTTTCTTTATTAATTCTCATTACGTTGATGTAATATAATATTATTAAGCTGAACCTTGTGCATATTGACTCATCAGCAGTAATTAACATGGAACGTAAACGCACCAATCCCAACCGCGTAGCTCACAGCAGTGCAAATCCAAAGAAACCTCTTCCATATAAACCTCCGCCAGAGGCTCGTCCGAAAATAGTCAGTAATATACAGGTCCGACCTCCAATTAGGAACGTTCAACCACCCCCATTAGTCCCTTGTCAACAAGGGCCACAACAAAGAGTAGTAACATTGGCTTCGGCCCCAACACCACCAGCCATGGTACCAGCAAAATGTCATGCAACTACCCCTCCGAAACGGGTAATATTAGAACCCAATGGTCAGTTGCCATCCGTATTAGATAATAAAAATCAACTGTCGACTCCGAAATCGGCTATAGCAGCACCCATTAATCAGCTGCCATCCGGATCAGGACAGAAACAACCGATGGTACCAAATCCTAATCTTGCCCAACAAAATCCTGGAAACCCGAAGGGGACAAAACCCCCAAAAACTGTCAGGTATCAAGGAAAGAGCTTCACTGAGCAGGAAATTTGGAAGGGGGTCAACATCAGACGACGCCGACATTATGTTCATCACCAGCAGTTTGTCATAAGGCGCGCGGTTCGGCCACCAGTAAAAGTAACTATACTAAACAAGCATGTCGCTCGACTTCGTTGTTTGGACCTCGAGAAAATTGTAGCAATGACATGAAGTCGTCTTTCAAACTGCATTATAAGCATCTATAACCTCAATGAATTACTTTATTCTAAATGAATTTATTATTTTGGATTGTGAAAAATTTATGAATTAGTTTTCTCTTTTGTAATGAATTTATTTTATTATTTTACTTATTCATGACTGTAGGACAGTTCAATTAATTTAAGAATAATTTTAAAGGGCCGAGCCTTTCCTTTGAAAGGTTAATGTTACCTTCGTGGTAGTGTGGGTCTTCGGACCAAAACTCGCCCAATATTAAAATAAACAATTGATTGTATACACATTTTCTTTTCCTTCACTAAGTACTATGTGCTCCGTTCTCCGAAGAAGG